>NC_084863.1:6901675-7234710 GCF_951802175.1 Populus nigra | reverse complement strand
TTGTTTATTTTGGCAAAATAAAATGCATCTTAGCTAGTAACAATGCTCTGCCAAAATTTATATCATCTAGTTAATATAACTAAAAAGTGATTTTAGCTAGTAGTAATATGAATGCTCTAACATAGCTTAGATGATTACTTTAACAAACTAGCACCGACTAAAAAAGATTTTTGATAAAAGTCTCAAGTGTTAACTATGGCTTTTTTAAAAGTTGTAGTTGTGAAGTGATATGTTTTAAATAAATAGTTAAAATGAGTTGACACAAATTCTAATGAAAAAAAGGAGAAAAGAAAAGGAAAGAAAAAAATAAGATTTTGAAAACACATCGACGCTCCAATGTAACACCCTCAGTACAATAAAAAAATCTCGACGAAATAAATCCAACAACATTAAGTCATCAATGATGACTATACTGGTCCCCAAACATTGCTATAAAGGCAACGATTGACTCACTTGCCTTTGAGTGGCATGTATGACTCACTCTGACCATAATTGGTGACCTTTCTTGATATTGTTAGATTCATCTCGTGTAGATCTTTTTTTATGATATCAAAGGTGTCCTTATTGAAGCTTTAGTGTACCTTTAAGGTCTCATTCATTCATTCTCTTTTTTTCTCTCTTTCATCTTTCCTTCTTGGAAGGTGTGCTAATTTGTTTTAATCATTTATTTTAAAATTTCACACTATTCAATAGCGACTTTTTAAAAAGTCATAGTTGTTACCTGCTACTTTTACCAAACTCTATTATTTTCAATATTTTTTCAGCTTGTGCTATTTTGCCAATTTTTTCTTTAAATGTTCTAATTTAAAACAAAATATATATAATTTAAGGGTGTATATTCATATCAACCTAGTACAATTAAGACTTGAACACTACCTGGAAAATGAATAAACATTCTTAATCACAAGCCTAATTCTTTGTGATTAAATAACTAGTGAATGTATCATAACAAAAAGAAAGAAAGAAAGATAAAGTGAAAGAGAGTTTTATTGTGCCCATAGGCATATATCATTATTCACCATAATAGTACAATTACTATATTGTTATTCTAAAAAAATCGATGGCCTTATTGTTTGGAGTAATTCAATTTTTTTGTAAGACGTATTAGTCATAACCATTTTTTTATTTGATTTATTTGCTATTGTTTCTAATTTTTTTATCATCTAATTAAAATACATTAGCTTTTTTGATCTAGTCATATCTATAGCTTCAGTCATATCTATAGCTTCATTTGTGAATATTTTTTAAAATACATTCGTTGCATTGAACACAATTTCTTTTTAAAAAATTTAATTTAGCCCCATAACATATTGCGGTGTGCTTTAAAATAGAAAAGTTGAATATGAGGAGGGAAGATGAGAGGATAGATACAACACGTTCTTAGGATTTTACGAGAAAAAACCATAGTTATCAAACCTGGCCAGGGGTTGACCTGGCCAAGAGGCAGGGTCCCGGGTTTCATGGGTCAACCTGGATCAACTTGGAATTTTTTATAAAAAAATATTTAAAGTTTTGATATTTCATATGAAAAAATTAAAAAAAATCCATATGAATATAGGCTATACATGTTGTAAATAATGAAATTTTTTAAAAAATTTATCCCACATTGAAAAAACATAACTTTTTTCTTGTGAACATATAATATATATACTAAAAGACTTCAAATCCCACATTGAAAAGATATTATGTTATCCTTTTAAGTTGAAGTATGTAAACCAAAAGGAAATTCCATATTAAAAAAACATAACTTTTTTTTTTTGTGAATATAGAATATATATACGAAAGGGTTTCAAATTCCACATTGAAAAAATAACTTTTTTCTTTGAAACATAGAGTATATATACTAAAGGGTTTCAAATTCTATATTTAAAAAGTAAAACACTTTTCTAATATTTATATAGTGAACTTTAAAAAGTGTTAATAACCAACTAAAAAAATATGAAAAAAGAGGGGTATAGGAGAAAAACCATATTTGAAAAAAAAACACCGGGTCTGACCTGGGTTTGGTCGGGTTGTTGCACCGGCTGGTCTTTTGACAAACCCGGACTGGTCTAGCCACCGGGTCGACCGGGTCCCAAATCAACCCGTCAGGCGGGTCTGAGTTTAATAACTATGAAAAAACTACGAATTACATGTTTTTTTTTTTTAGAGATTGAAAAAATCGAATATGAAGCGTAATTATTTAATTCTATTTAGTTTTAAACATGAATATGGATAAGATAACTGAGAGGAGAAAATTAATGAGTATATTTTTCTGTATTTCATTTTTCATAGGAATAACATTTATAAAAATCTTACCACGTCACCATCTAAATCAAATTTTTGCGTTTTTTTTAGGGTGATTAATCGGATGTAAATGATTTTAAAAAAAATAAATGATTTTTTTTTTAATCGAAAGCCATCGAAGAATTAAACGGCGCAAATCTCTCATCTCACGTGAAAAATCTAGATAATTACAAGTCACAAAGAAAAAAAAGCATTCCAAAGTCACACATGTACAGTTAGATGCCCGTATATTTGAGTCCAATTCCAATCCATCGGTCGCCAATGTTTACCTCGGCTCTCTCTCTCTTTTTTTTTTTTTTTTTTTTTTTTTTATAATCAAAGCATAAGTCACATGTATTTCATTTAAAAACTTATATTATTGAAATCATCATAGCATGTTTAGCAACGTAATTTATTTGTTTTTTTTTAAATACATTTAAATTGATAGTTTCTCAAATAATTTTAATTTTAATACATAAATGCCATTTTAAAACATTAAATTAATAACTATTCTGACTCAAATATATATTAAAAAGCATTTTCAAAATAAAATATCAAACACAATCTTAATTAAACAAATGTGAAATATAGTTAAGAAAGCGGTTTTTGTTTTGTTTGTTTTTTTAAGAAAACCAAAGTGTCAAAAGTCATAGGTTAGATTAGACAACTTGTTGTTAATTATGTTGATGTTTTATTATAATGAATAGCCGCAGCGACTACATGAAATTATGAATATGCGAATGTGAACAGGTAAGGAGTTGCCTACCAATACATGAAATTAAATGAAAGCGTGGCAGCTCAGCTCAACAAGAATCGAAATTAAATGAATAAAAAAATATTAATTATCTCAAGTTAATTTGATTAATTCATTATCTAAGATAATTCAAAAAATAAAAAAATAATAACCAAATTAAATGAGAAAAATAATATTGATGGACATTAAAAAAATTAAAAAAAATAAAAAAATAAGTAAAAGAATGAGAACAATAATTGGATAAATAAATAAATAAAATAAAATATTGATGGACAAGATTAAAAAAATTAAAAATAAAAAAAAAATAAGTAAAAGAATGAGGATAATAATTTGATAAATAAATAAATAAAATAAAATATTGAGGGACTAAATTGAAAAAAAAATTAAAAGAACGAGGATCAAAATTTGATATAAAATAAGTGAAATAAAATGTTAAGAGATAAAATTAAAAAAATAAATAAAAAAATAACTAATTTTAGTAACTGAACAGCCCTACAAGCAGTACCCAAGTGGTGCGGGGGCTGCCACGCATGGATGTGGGAGCAATATTTTTTTAAAAAAATATTTAATTTTATAAAATTACTAAATGGCCAGTATATTCAACCTCAAAATAATAAAAAAAAATGTAAGTAAAAAATAAAAAAACCCTTGGAACCATGCATTTTTTATTATTATTTTAAGGGCAATTCCATAACTTCAGCTTCATAAAAATGAAGAAGAAAAAGCCCTTCTGTGCAATTTTAATGGGTTTTTTTTTTTATTTCAAGGGTATCGATGTAATTCAACTCTGCAGATAATACTAAAAAGACAAAAAAAACCCTGGACTCAAGGCTAATGTTTTTGTCGCTTTTAAAGAAAAAAAAAACATTCTACTGTGCTATAGATTAATTTATCTGCGATCAATCCTAAAGATAATTTGACCGTAATTGCAAGTTTCGTCAATTTTTTCAAAAGGTCAAAAATATTATTTCACTGACAGTGAAATATCTCTTGTATCACAGCTTTTGTTTTCTTTTAATCCGTGTTGACATGTCACGCCAGTGCCAGTTGTTACCTCGCTGTTGACCCACTAGTTTTTCTCGGACAGATTTGTACTCGTTTTGAGGTGGCCTCCGTCTGCTCCTCCACACCAACTAATATCTATTCAGGGGTTTGTTTTCACTGTCGGAAGTATTTTATTGATTATTTTTTATTTAAATATTTTTTATTTAAAAATATATTAAAATAATATATATTTTTAAAAAAATATTTTTAATTTAAATACTTTAAAATTATTTAAAAACATAAAAAATATTAATTTAAAATAAAAAATAAAAAAATTAAATATTTTTTAAAATTAAACATGTTATAAATATAAAAACATTATTTTTTTATATATATAAATAACATAATTTCCAAGCTCTCGAATGCTGAACGGAAACAAATGATATTTTTAACTTAAATAACTTGGTGAGTATTAATATACTTTTAATTTAAAAGTAATATTTGATCAATATTTATTTTGATTTATAACTAAAACATGTGATATTTAAGAGAAAACTATTTTAAAAGCAAATTGTACCTTTGATCAAAAGCACAATTGCTTGCTATAAAATCTTTTTTTTCTAATTAAAATGATGATTTTCCTTATTAATTTTTATTTTATTTTTTTTGTTTTTAAAGGCTAATAGTTTTAGTATGTTATAGTTCTTATTGGTCATTTTATATTTAAAAAAATCAACAATTGGATTTAACCAAATACCATTTTGTTGTTTTAAACATTTATAAGCATGGCATGGCATAGCAATCAATTATATACATTTACTTTAAAAATAAAGCATAGCTTTTAAATCAAAACAAAGACCCTTGCTATTACTGACAAATAAAGCTTTTTTTTTTTAATTATGGACCGACTATTCTTTAATGAAGAATCTCTTTGGCAAATTACCAAATGTTATTTTTCACTCATGTTAACTCATCGAAATACAATATAATATATGAACACAATATTGCAATAATGTTAGTATATGTTTTTGTATTCTAAAATGCATCAAGTTTTGCTTTGAAAACAAAAGGGACATTATGTTATAAATAAAATTGTTTTTGCCCTTATTTTTAGTAAAAATCAAACAATTTATTGTTATTATATATATATATATATATATATATATATATATATTAGCATGTATGCATTAAAAAAATATAAAAACTAATTATCAAATATTATACTCATAAGACCGATCTTAACTCACATTAATGCATAAAACAACAGTAACAGTGTTTATATTTGTTGTTTTTTAAAATATTTTTTACTTAAAAATTATATTTTTTATTTTTTAAAATTTATTTTCAACATCAATACATAAAAAATCTAAAAAAATTAATTTTAAATAAAAAAATAAATTTTAACCATTTTTTTAGATTACACCGAGGAAAAACTAAAAGAAAATATAATATGCTTTTGAAAAAGAAAGTCAATCTATGTTTTTTTAAAAAATAATTTTTATTTTATTTTTTTATTAAAAATTAAATTTTTTATATATTTTAAATCATTTTAATATTATTTTAATATAAAAATAATTTTAAAAAATAATTACAACTACACTTTCACATTTTTTTTAAGCATGTTATTAAAGCATAAGCTAACGTCGCCCATAATTTTAAATTCCCAAATTACCACTAGGTTCATGGTGTAATTATAGAAAAGGTATTTCAAATCAAAATGCGGCGGGATGAACGGAATGATTATCGACTGGCTTGTCTGTCTCCCCCTTCTGGTGATGTGACTTCTGGTCTCTTTTTATAATTATAGTATAATAAATATGACATGGATATTCCTTCTCTTTTTATTTCCAACCAAACCTCGTCCCTCAAGGAGCGTGGACAGCACGGTCCAATAACAGTAGAGGCATGGCTCTTATTTAAAGAGAGTGAAAGGCACAAACATTCGTTTTCACTCCTTGTTCATCATTGCAGGAGTCCACGGATTTGGTGGTGTTTTGACATTGCAAAAAAGTGCAGGATGCGGAAAGAGAGTGAAAATTGCACAGTGGATTTTTTTTTATTTTTTTAATTTACAAAGAGTTTTGATTTTTAAATCTAAATAGTAAATACAGCTCACCTTTTATTTATTTATTTATTATTATTGTTGTTGGGGAAAGCACAGGCTTTTTCTTTAAACTTCAACGAGTATAGGGGGGGAAAAAAGGAATGTGCGGGAATATATAAAACGACACCAACACTCCAACACCTCCCTTCTCAAATCCCATGTGCAAAATCATCCCCTGATCCCCCGCTCCATATATTTTAATTTTGATGCCATAAAACAGAGTGAATTCAGCCCATCACGTTCTCCCCGCCCCGCCCCGCCATATATATATATATATATATATATATATAAAAAAAAAATTTTCTCTTCTTCTTCCTCACGTTTCCACCGCTCTTCTCCATTTCAGAAAAAAAAACACAGCAACCTCTCCGCTCTTCTCCATTTTAGAAAAAAAAACAGTCAACCTCTCCTCATTGAAATCGCAGCAAAAAGCCGGCATCTCCTCCACCAAACTCAAATGACATCTTCCCCTCATCTCCAAGCCTCTAGCGAGTGTTTTTCATAAAACATTGTTATCCCAAACTCTTACTTAATTCTCCACCGCTGCTGCCACCACTTAGCTATCAACAAATCAAGATAAACACCTGTCTTACTCTTAATTTTATGGTTTTCATTGTTAATTTATGATTATTTTATTTTATTTTAGTTTTGGTTTGATTATTATTTGTGTGATATATTAAGTATTGTTTGAATTGAGATAAACTAGGAATGATTGCATGTGATTGATAATGTAAATAACAATAATTAGGATTTGCATTGAATTTTAAGATTACTTCAAGCTTTTATTTGAATTGAGATAAATTAGATATGAATATTCAGGGTTTGAATTGAATATTAAGATTGATTTTTATAATTGAAAAGTTTGTTTGATTTAAGATAGTTTAGACATGACATTTCGATGCAACTAATGTTATAAATAGCATCAAGTAGGTTAAAATTAGATTAGTTAGAGCTTGCGTTGAATTTTATGATTAATTGCAATAATTATAGATTTTGTTTAATATGAGATTAACTAGATATGGATTGATGCAATTATGTATGATTTTATGGAACATCAATCAAGTAGAAATTAGATCAATTAGAGTTTGCATTGAATTTTGAAATTAATTTATATAATTGAGGATTTTGTTCTAATTGAGATAAATTAGGCATGTATTAATTTAATTAGATATGATTTTATGCAATTAAACATGCAAATAAAATCAATTATATAGAAATCAATCAATTAGGATTTGTGATGAATTTCTTTTATTAATTACCAGAGTTAGAGTTAGAGATGTTGTTTGAATTAACATAAATTAGATATTGATTGATGCAATTGTTTTCATAGGAATTTGTCTAATTGTTCAAAATGAGTTTTTTTCTTTTTACAAAATTTTTTATAACATATTTATGT
Organism: Populus nigra; assembly: GCF_951802175.1. NCBI lineage: Eukaryota > Viridiplantae > Streptophyta > Magnoliopsida > Malpighiales > Salicaceae > Populus > Populus nigra. The sequence continues at coordinate 7,227,207 of NC_084863.1, read as the reverse complement.
TATATCATTGTGATGATACTTGTTTTCCTTATATAAACAATAATATCACTTATAATAGAAAAAACAATGTGTTATTGAATGCTACGTTAGACATATCACTAACAAAAATTAAACAAGCTATATGTCAAGAATTTGAGTGAAATTATAATGATGTTAAAATAGATGCGAGTTTTGAGATTATGATGGAATTTTTCGAATTGAAAATGATGTAGTTGTATATAAAATAAAAAAATAATAAAACATGAAAAAAATTGTTATAATATATGAATTGATTGGCCGGAAAATCCAGGTCTTGATAATTTAAACCTTGAAAATTCAAATTTCAACTTTTTTTTATGTAAAAATATTGGAGGAACTTAAAACACTCATTTTCATTTTCTAAACACCCTTTAATTGATTAAAAAACTCAAAAGTAATCTCAATAAAAAAACCTCTCCTCCTTTTCAACTAGTTTCTCCTCTCTCAACATTTAGGAGCTAACATAATAAAAACAAATTGAAAATTGAAATGTAAATATTTAAAACAAGGATAAATATGTAAAAATTGAAAAATGGTGGGGACCATGTTGTAATTCAGCGCACCTAGATTTTGCTTGTAGTTGAACAATAGAATGAACAATAGAATGAGAGGGGAGCTGTGATAGTTCAATATTAATCATAAGTTTTGTTTATAATTTGTAATTGTAAGGTAACTGTAATATAATTTGTAATGAGAGAGAAGTTAGTCTTGTGTCATGAAGGATGGAACCCAGTAAAGTTGGCACATTTACAATCACAAATAACTCCATGGAGGTGGCCTGAAGGAGGAGGAGCTGCGACCTGGCGGTGTGCTCCTGTTCAAGATATTCCAGGTTCGACTCTTGTCAGGTGCAAATAATTCCATGGAACCATCAGACTTGAACAAAGCCCATGAATGAACCATTGTGCACTTACAGGAAACTCTTTGCCGAGGGTCTTGCTCCGGTTAACCGGTGCTAATCCGAAAAAAGTTTACAATCACAAGGGCACTCACCAATTTAACAGCCACATGTTTGCACCGGAGATAAAAACAGAACATGTCTTCAAACTTCAAGCAACGATACTAATCATTTTCGAACAATTTCTACAAGTACAACACTACAACGCAAGTTGTAATGATAGACAGCAGTTTTAGAAACTTGAGGACAGAACATGTCTTCAAACTTCAAGCAACGATACTAATCATTTTCGAACAATTTCTACAAGTACAACACTACAACGCAAGTTGTAATGATAGACAGCAGTTTTAGAAACTTGAGGACAGAACATTCTCAAACAACAGCAGAATTGCTTGACGAACCTCTGTTGCATTTTTATCAGAACAAAGCAATAATGATGCTTTTTTTTTTTTAAAAAAAAAACAAATATACAAGAATGGTTTGCCAAGAACTTCACTGAAACAGGAGCACAAGTCAAATAAGTAATGTTATTTATCCATATTGTACTAACCAGACCATCCATTGCTAAAATCTTTTGTAACAGGAAAGATGCTCCATGGAATTGTTCAAACATCATGGATGCAACAAGGAGCTTTTGCAATGCATCAAACCATAAGAACTGGCACTCACTGATCATACCAAGAGACAAGCACATGCTTACTATTCTCTGCAAGATTTACTCATCAACATGCCGATTCTAGCATTCCTCCCCATCCAAACACAGGATTACTCTACAATACCTTGGCATCATTCCTTTTTGTCAAAGCCCAAAAGTTTCAACAAATCCAAATGAAAGCCTTAACATCAAAGAGGATGATAAGAGTTTATGATCTGAACGGATAGGGAAGAAAAGAAAGAAAGAAATAACCCTGACCCCTAAAAGAACAAAACAACAATATTAACCTTCCACAACACAGAACCTTTCATCCACAAAGGCTGAATCAAGCTACGTAGGGATCTGTTTGACTAACGATCCAGCTGATTTATCTTATAAACTAAAGAATCCAAACTAAAGACGAGTTGGATTGGACTTCATAAGTCCCCCCCATCAACTTAAATGCCCAAATTGATTCTGTGATCTAGTATTCCTTCAAAAGGCAGCTCCAGTTCATCACTAACTTTAACTGGGATAAACCCACTAACAATAGCATCGAATAATCTGGCAGATGACGGTGTATCACCAGCTGGACTCAAGCAAAAAATGAGCCTATAACAAAGGATTATCACCTTCTTATTCCAATCTTTTTATAATATATACTAATTAATAATTCATTCTACATGAATTAAATCAATCAATAATTATTTTTATTATTTGATATCTTCTTAAAATTTATCTTTAACCCATTTTTCTTAAAGAAATTCATTAAAAATTTCTTTAAATCTCTTAACCTTAATTCTTGTAATTAAACTAACTAGAATCTTTAACAAATCTTTTGGTGTTGCTTAGTTAAGATCCCTTTAATATTTAGATTTATAATTTATACAATTTCAATAAAATTGATCTCAAATCTTTACTTTTCTCTTCAATTAAGCCTTTAATTAAATTAATAGGAATTCCAAACTTTCTCATCTCTTTCATTTTAGTCCTTTGCTTACAAATTTTGTAAGCCAATTTTACCTTTAATTCCAATTTTGCTTCTAAATTAGGCCTCCAATTAAATGAATTAGACTTTCCAAACTTTTCTATCCTTTTCATTTTGAGCCATAGTCTTTTAATTTTATCAATTATGACTAATTTCAACCATTTCTTTTAATTTTCTTTAGTTAAACCCCAAATACATGCTCACATGAGTTTCGAAATAGCTACAAATTAAATTCTCGTCTAATTGGAACCTGAAACTATATTTATTTTAGAAATATTTTTTCTTTAAAGATTGTTTTTCTAAAAATTATTTTTTTCTTCCAATTTTTTTTTCAAGGTTTGTTATTATTTTTAACTTTTTTTATGGTTTTTTTCATTCTACAAATTTCTTTTTTCTTTTTTTTTTTAATCTTCTAAGGGTATTTATTATGTTTTTTATGTGAAAATATATTTTTAGATGAAAAAACACGCTCTTAACCAGGTAGCTAAAATTTGTATAAATAGATGATACTTTATATGACTTGGATTTTTTTTAAAAAAAAAAGATAGAAAACCTGCCTTCATAGAGAGAGAGAGAGAGAAGCCCAAGCACGTGTCATTTTTTTTCTTTTACTATCGAAGGCATGTCAGGACCCAACTCTACGTGTCTAGCCCTTTTTTAACTTTATTTCTTAAATTAAAATTAATTAAGATTTATTAATTAATAAAAAAGTGAGATACCTGAAATTTAATTTTAATTGAAATTATTTAAAATATATTAATTAAAAAAATATTGTGATATTTTTTTTAATAGTATAGCATTTAATTTTCACTTGGTTTTTGACTTATATTATAACTTTTTTTGTTTTTTCATGCTACCCTACATAATTTTTTTTCTTTTAATTTTATTCAATAACTTCCAAATACATGCTTATTTTTATTATTATTTAATTAATTGAAGCATTGAAAAAAATACAAAATTACAAAAACCAAATAGATCTATACCATATATTACGAGATCAAATATTTTATTTTACATTTATCTTTTAACTTTTTAGTTTAGTTTTTATTTAGTGTTAGCAATCTTTTTTGTATTTATTGATGTATATGGTTCTTAATTTTTTATTATTATTTAATTAATTAAAGCATTGAAAAAATACAAAATTACAAAAACCAAATAGATCTATACTATATGTTACGAGATTAAATATCTTATTTTACATTTATCTTTTAACTTTTTGGTTTAGTTTTTATTTAGTGTTAACAATATTTTTGTATTTATTGATGTAAATGGTTCTTAATTTATTAAATTAAATATATAAATCAATTTTTTAATTTGCAATAAAGATTTTTTCTTTTCATTGAAAACCCCTGCACATTCATTTTTTGGTGTTAATTTTTTTTTTGTCCTACTCATGACAAAGCATGGGTTAACTGACTAGATTTTAAAATCATTTATTAAAAATTTATATGCAATTAGAAAATAATATTAGTAATGCTTATTTTTTTTAATTTTTTTAAAAATTGGTTTTATATTAAGTGAAATGCAGGTTCTAACCCAATAATAATTATTAAATGATATGGCAACATATAAATGCGAATTCATTAATGGATATATTATATAATTATCTTAAAAAAAACTAAAAAGAATTAAGGTTTCATGGTACTGGATTGGAATAGTATGATGATGATTTTACTTTTCTAAAACAAATAAAATTATCGGCATTGTTATTGGGAATAATATGTTCTTTTCAAAGAGTTCATTAATTATTATCATATTGATTGAGAACAACTTAGTCTTTTTTTTATATTGTTAAATCATATAAAAATAACTAAATCACTTTTAAAAGCAAAATTTATTTAACTCGTGTGCGAAGTCTTTTTTTTAATTTTCACTTCCTTAAGTATAGTAAAATAACTAAATTATCCTTAAAAATAAAATTTTTTTAACTAGTGTTCAAAAGCTTTTTCATGTTTTCATCTTGATTTTTAGTTATAATCAAGTTGATTGAGAGGTAATTCAGTATTTTAATAAATATAAAATATTATAAAAAAATCAAAATTGATTGACATGTATTACGCACGCATCAACATATGGGATGTGTTTGCGTTATTTCGGCGACGCGTGAGGGGGCATTTGATGGTGAAATGGTAGCTTATAGGAAGTCATTTGAATCAACTCAGTGGTCCTTTCATCTCTAAGCAACACGTGTGACTTACTGACCTTCGGTTTGATGCTTATGATAATTTTTTTTCTCTCACTTCTTAGATTTTTGTGCCTGACCCTTCAAATTTTTTAAGTAGCCCTTCAATTTATTTTTCCTTCAGATTTGGTCATTGTTCTTTTGATTATTATTTTATTTGAAATAATTTATAAAATTAGATTTGTTTTTTAAATTTCACCCCCTTCAATTTTTTTCATTTGTCAGATTCGGTCCCTATATTTTTTATTGCTATTTATTTTATTTGATATAATTTTAAAAATTAAATATTTTTTATGATTTCATTCTCCTTCTGTTTTCTTTTCTTATCAGATTTAATTTTCATTCTTTTTATTGCTATTGTTTTTATTTTGCAAAAACAAAAATGATTATTTTTTTTCATTTCATCCATCAACATTAAATTGGTTGGGAATTGAGCTTCTTAGTTGAGCATGAGTCTTGAATTTTATAGGTTGTGAGTTTGTGAGATTAATTTAGGTTTGGAAGATTCACTCGATTTGCTTAAGTTTTTTTCTTTCTTTTTTAAGCTCATATTTTTTTCAGTTTTATCCTTTAGCATTTATTTAATTGGAGATTGAGTTTTTTTTATATATTTTTTCTTTTTATAGCATTTTTCACTAATTTTAAAAATGATAGGGTTATCTTTCATTTTATTTGTCATTCTTGGTTAGGTAAAACTTATTTTAAAAATAAATTTTGTTTTTGTACTAAATTATAAGCACAAGATGTTTATTTTATAATATTTTGTTTTGTTTGTTTTCCGGATCATTGTTTTGATGGCGTGTGTGGTTTTTTTTTGTGTCATTGTGCAACCTTTTGCAATGACATTAGAACTATCTTGGTGAGCTCATTCTGGTGGTGAAGTCTTTTTTCTTCTTTCGAGTATGATATTGACATTAATTTTTTTTTTATAGTTAATTATTGTCAATTTGTTTTATTTGTTGTCTATATTTTTTTTAATTATATTATTAAATTAACATATCTTGTAAATTAACTCAGATATCATATTTTTCTCTCTTTTTTATTTAAAAAAACAATGGTCTCTTAAACTCTTTTTTTTTTTTTTTATGTTAAGAAAAATTTAAGATTGCCCCTGCCATCTAGTAATTTCATTACATGTGATAAAATTCATATTTAAAACTCTTTTTTTAATGTAAGTAATAGAAACAATTACAAAACAAAACCCCAAACTATGATGCATTTCACAACCTGGTCCCAACGCATGAAATTTTCATAAGACCCCACATAGATCTGTCATGTTAAACGTTAATAAACAGCTGGAAGCCCGCGAGGCAAAATTCTCTTCTTCTTTTGGTCTGTTCTCACGTAAATCCACTTATAAGTGTATTTCAGGTGATTGAGAATATGGTTATAATTATTTTTTAAAACCTTTTTTTTTTCAGAAATATATTAAGCTTTTCAAAATATTTTTTTAGAAATATATTAAAAGAATATTTTTTATTTTTAAAATTATTTTTAAATACCAAAAAAATATTAATTAAAATAATTTTAAACCATACAGGCTGACACAGAAAGGATAGTCCCGAGGCGGACATAACCTAGCATACTTGGCCAAGTATATAATAAACATAAATTGTCGATGAGGAAGGCAAGGCGCACGGTTCTTCTATATCGTTCGAGCTCAGCTGTGTGCATTCAACAGTTCCATCCAGTAAGAATATGACGATATTATAACAAGTAGCAAAATTATTGCAAGGGTATATAACAAGTGTGCAAAATAAAAACTATATCACTTGTAAACTTCCCAAAGCAGATTATATAGCAAAATCCATGCATATACTGCTTGCAGAAGACAGAAAAATACACATAAAACAATGAAAGTACTGTGCAAAGAGAAGCCACAACCCACCTTTTATGAATGCAATAACCATTTTAAATTCAATTCAAATTCAATTGTTTTCAGCACCTAAATGGCCTCGTATCAAAAGCCCTACCTCCTAAAATATGGAATCATCTGTATACAGAACGTAGCTCAGAAGGATATGAGGTCATCCTTAGAGAATTGCTCCTTCTTTGGGTCTTGCGCGCCTTCAGATGCACTCCCTCCCTTCTTACCAAATATCATTTCATCAAGATCATCTATCATATCATCACTGCTCCCTCCGTGGGTTCCACCTTGTGGACCTGCAGGTTTCCTGATCAAGGACTCTTCTTTGGCATGAATGGGTGAATCAGGCTCAACAGCAACAGGAATCAAAGTAGGTTCAGGTACAGCAGGAACCACTGATGGGGTCTTCAACTCTTCATACTTCGAGAGAACTTTCTGGATTTCGTCATTCACATTCAAACCTTCAAAAAGAAGAGCCTCGTTGTCTCCTGCTGTCTCAATGATTCTTTGCACAGTCAGTTGTGACTGATGACACTGCTGGACTAGTGTAGTTGCCAAACCATCCTGCCAATTGAAACAATTCCATACCGTGATCTCAAAAAAGAACCAAATGGCCAGATATTGTGAAAGAGATATCGTCCACTGAACGACGTCTATGTTCTTTTATTTTATCTAATAGCAATCCCATCAATGTTGGGAAGAATTGGCATATTTCCCACTTCAAATCACTGCAAATCATCTTGACCTAATCGTTCTAAGATATTATAGCTATGCATATCTAAAGAAATCACACCCAATGGCAGATCCTCACAGAGGCAAGAGAGGGCAACAGCCTCCCCTAGGATGTTTACATTTTTTTTAACATCTATAAACATTGAAAATGAACCTCCTATGAAAATTGAAAATGTAAACTGTTTCTTTGAAATACATTTTAATTCTCCAATTCTCTAGAAAACTAGAAAACATCAAAATATTTGTTTTCCATATTCTCCACTATAAAAATTAATTGGCCCTGTTTGGTTCATCTAATGTTTTATGGCTATTACTTTTAATATTTTCAATTTACGCCAACCAAGACCCTTATTTTCTATTTTATAAAATTTGTATTCAATAGATATGTTTTCTTAACTTTCCATGGTGAAATCTTTTTAGAATAAATAAGAAAACTAGAGATATAAAAAGAAAAAAAAATCTTAAAGTAAGCTTTTCAAATAATTCAATTCAGTCCTGAAACTCAAATTTTATTTGCAGTTGGATCTTTGGTTTCAAATTTTCATGTCTTTTCAAAACTAAATGTCTCATTACTCATACATAAATATCATTTTCAAGGAAAAGAAAAACACATGGTTAAAAAGAGTCAAAATATTTTTCCTCTTTCACAGTTTTCTAGTAATATTTGTACAAGGTGCTCAATGTTCTAGATCATTATTATTAAACTAAAATATCTTGAAATTTAACCTAGTAATTTTATTTGAGTTTTGACCAAATTAAATTCATTGCTCTGAAAAGAATTGAGTGCTGATACAGCCTCTATATATTTAGCCATATTCTTGCACCTCCTAGAATTTTGTTCAAAATCCACCACTAATCAAACCATTATTTGTACTAGTAAGACACCTTATCTTAATTGTTGAGGATGAGTTTTGTTTTTTTTATCATTTACATAAACAGTAGCACAGCATGATTCCCCAAAATTCAAACAAACTAAAATTTGAATCGATTTCATGCCTTTATGTTCTTGGAAAGAAAAAGAAGCAGTCATAATATGATTGATTGGACATAGTGAACAGTCATAATATGACTGCACTGGAAACAATTATTTTCACAGCTGACCCTGGACAAAGACATCAACATCTACAGTCAAAAGACCCAAAACCAATCACTTTTATGCATGATCTTTAAAAATAACAATCATCAGATAATCAGAATTCAGAACTCACATATGCATGTTACCATCCCTCCCACCAACTCCTAAGAATCCTAAAACGTATACCAATTCAGTGGCACTGATTTAATGCAAATGAAAAATGTTTATCAATTAGAACTTCAAATATATGCAAATACCTTTTTCTAATGATATACATGATGTATCTTGAATCAAGCATGTATAATTTGATAGTTGCATGGTATCGTATGATGGAGTTGACACATGGGGTTATATTGAAGCTTTGGTATGAGAAAAGTATAGTAGTATTCTTTTAAGCAGGTTGACTGTTCTTGAAATAGTTTAGGAATGTTCAGTTTTAAGGTGAAATTCTGCAGAATCATTTTTTTTCTCATCCATTATCTGGACACATGGGAAGCCACCAAACACTCTTTGATCAATGATTCGTGAGCAGTTTAACAAGGTTCTGGAAACAATTAAACTTGTTGGCATGCTCATAAAATTGAGTCATGATTGAAGCAAAATCACTATTTACAAAGTCAGAATTTGGAATTGTTAAAATCACTGATAGAATTGCAATGTTAACAGGTTTACATTCTATCAGTTTTTAGTGTCTTATAAATGAATAATGGAAGTATTCATTTTAATTGTGACACTTAGACTTCTTTTAGTGGACTTGAGTCATCAGGGTGGCATTGAAATGAGCACCACTGATTGATTTGACTTGAGGGGTCAATTAAAACAATAAAAAAAGAATTTTTAGATAGGATTCTGATTTCTACTTTTTTTTTCTATATTAAAAGTTTTTCACTATTTTAAAAAAATAAAAGAGGCAAATTTTATGCATGTCCCAAATAATATAAAATAAGATTATAATGTGATGCCTTCACCATGGAATAATAAGGGTAAAAAAAAGGGTCTGTTTTAGATAAGAGTGTACATCTATGTGAGGTTTTTTTTTTTTTTTTTTTTCAGGGGTGGGGTGGGGGGCTGTTTGCTTGTTGCTACATTAAGATTGGAAATCCTAGAGTCTTCGGAAAAAGGGCCAACTTATAAAGAATGTTCTCCATTGTGAATAAAAAATCTAGAAATTAGAAATGCTTTGTTTTTCCTTTGACTAGCATGTCATATTTGGACATGAAGATCTTGTTATCCATTCTCCTTTAAAAAAAATCCCTCGAAAACAGCCTTAGTTTTTCACAATTCAACAGGTCCAAAATATGGTTAAACAGGTCAGTTTGATATCTTTGGAATGCTAGTTAGTTTGCCAAAGTCAAGTGAAAGTACATGAACAAAGAAGTCATACACATAAACAACAGGAAAAGTTCAGGCATCTCATATTTGAAGTAGAATTATAGAGCCAAATTTTTTTATCTAATCAAAATCAATACATCCACATCAAATTAATTGAAGATCGAGAACTTGTAAGATTAGAAGTACCTGTAATGCATCTTGTTGAGGTGAAGAGGACAATACTGTTGTGAGAAGCTCTATGGTGTTTCTTGCCACATCAAATGCTTCCTTTGTCTGTTCAGCTGTAAAACTTTGCAGAGGAATATCGTGCTGAATCTGATGTGTAAGACTAGCATCCGCTTCTGGAGCCGACACAGTACAAGGTGGGGTGAAGATAGGCACTAAACTCTCATTGTCACGACCAGGGAATCGGATACCCCTTGATTTTAAACTCTTCAGAAAAATATGATAAGGTCAAGAAACAATAATGGTTTGAGAAATCATAAATCTGCACTAGTCAAATTATTGCATGGATATATCTTCTATAGCAACACTGCACAATAAAGAACTTGCATAATTTTCTTACAAGACAATTTATTTCCACAGATATTCAAAGCAAACAAATGCTTTCTCAAATTTAAATATGGAAAACACAAGCAAGCATAGCCTAGTTGCACACCCCATAGTTTCCTTCAGCAAAGCAAGTTAAGAGTCCTAATAACTCCAGTTTATTTGGTTATTATGTAATGGAGGAGAGCTACCCATTGTGTAGCCCAAGGCCCAGCAGGTCTCCTGATGAACCCAAAAAAGTATATAGATATGGAACATTTCATTTAACTTCTATTGCGTATTTTAGCATATTTACCCAGCCAACTTGATCAAAGTGATTTTGATAGTATGACTCCCTTTCAATCAAGATTGTATAGGCTAAGAATCACATTTCATCAAGCAGAGAAGACTTTAGGCTTTACACTATAAGAAGGCTGAAAACCAAATACAAACCAAAATCCAATTTGATCCAATAATAGGAGCTAATAGGAGAGAGAGAGAAAAAAGGATCGCATAGCTGAACTTCAGACAGATATTTGCATTAAACTCAGGATAATGTTCCATTGCTAACAAGCCATAAGGTAATTGAAAATAGGATGTTCCTTTTCTTAACCCAGTTTCTTAAGGCAAACATTCAAAAAGTGAGATCACTAAGAAACAAAAATAAGGAATACCTTGTATGTTTCTTCATAAACAGGTAAATAACGCAGCTCACTAGTTGACTCTCCCCATGCTTCAATGAGCATCAAAGCTTTATTCCTATTATTGACAGCAGTCTGAGGATCATCAATCAACTTCACCATTTCATCAAGAACCCTCTCAGCTGCCACCTCTGAGAAAGCTTTCTCACAATTCTTAGCACATGTTTCAAGCAACATTAAAGCTAAATACTGTATCCTAGCATTTTTTATCATGATCCTCTTCTTTATTCCACGAATCAATTCAACACTACTAACTTTTTCATGATTGATCATATCACAGATATCAAGATTCATTGCCCAATCAGGCTCATCAAGCGTCTCAGCTGTGGCATCCTCAACAAGTTTATCTTCTTGGTTAGGACCTTGTAATAGCTCCTTCACCTTGAAGCTCATTGAGCTCATGCCTGCACTCATCTTTCGACCCACCTCGGCACCTCCAGTCTTGAGGAGTTCACCAAAAGCACTGACCTTCTCCATCAAATTGTCGCTCATCTTCGCAGCCTTTTTGAAACCCTACGACCAAATCTTCAAATTGTTGTCCTGAAAAGCCAATAACCAACATAAATCAGAACAAAATCATGCTATGTCTCATAGCTGAGAGCAAAAGGGAAAAGAAAAGTGAGTTTTTCACATTCTGAAGTGACAGGAGACAGAAAAAGATTCAAAATTTAACTTCCTTTTTTAGCCCTAAATTTTTCCCTTAAAAAAGCATAATCTAATTAGAGAATATTAGAACAAAAAATTGAGCAAAGTCAACTCAACTATCTTTCATAGTTGATCAAAATTCAGAATTTCTCGTTCTTCGGAAACCACACAAAGATAGAAGACTCGAAAATCCTAAAAACCCTCAAAATTCTGCTACTTAAATTGATGAGCTGAGCATATTACAAAACCTAAAATTCAAAACTCATAACTAGAACTCTACAAACCCAAAATTCCATAATCTCCGAAAGCCAACCTATTGATCCAAAACCCAAAAACCCCGATGAAAAAAAAAGAAAAAAAAAGTCACAAGAAAACCACTGAATGCTGTTTTCTGGGTCAATCTTAGTCTTTGTGTGTGTGTGTGTTAAACCCCAAAAACACTCACAAATCACAAAACTCTCGTCCTTTAAAGAAAAAAAAAACCTTCTCTTCTTCTTAGACATGATCAGATCAAATTAATGACAACAATCTGATAAAAAAACCCACTTTATCGTTCACTTTTAAGAAAAATAAGATGATAAATTACCTTAGCAGTTTGTAGTTGTTGTTGTTGAGTCGGAGTCAGTAGACTTGACGATGATGATTTTTCCTCGGAGCTGTTCCAACCAATTTCTTATATAGTAATGTTTCAGTTATTTTGTTTTTCGTTTGAACTTCTCACTTTCACGAATAAGTTATAAATTAGTCCCTTTATATTTTTGTGAAACTGCTTAAATAGTCCTTTTACTTTTAAATAATAATTAATTAGTCCGTACCATCCCTTTCATACCCTTTTCCACTCAATTATTTATTTATTAAATATAGAGAAGGAAAGAAAAAAAATAAATATTATCTTTCATTGTTTTGGAATTAGATTTTCTTTTTCTTTTTTTTTATTTTGTTTTATATGAGAATTTATATGCCGTAGGGGTCCATTTTATTTTTTATAGAAGCTTTATTCCTATTATTTTGCTTTCTTGCTTGCTTGCTTGTCACACGGGTTTTTGACTTGACTCCTTCCATAATTCAAACTTTGGGAAGCAGCATCGTCGTTTCGAGTTTAGAATATATTTTTTTCTTGCCCCTCTTTCGGTTTGCATGAGAATTTATATGATGTAGCCGTTTACATTATTTTTCATGGAACTTCGCCAGCCAAGTTCATCCTTTATTTTCTTTTTTTTTTTCAAAATCAATAAAGCTCCATCAAATGTAAAGCCTGTTGGGGGGCGGGCCCCTCAACACTTTTAAAGAGCCTCTTTGATTTACTTTGAATTTACTCTTTACTTGCGTGAAAAGAAAACAAAATAAAAATATTATTTTATAAAAATAAATTCATTAATTTATTCTAATATAAATCCTCCAATCAATCAAAAACAGAAATAAAAACATAAATTATAAGTAAAATTTTTCTACAAATGAAGTAAAGCCACCAATTAATTTATTTTTCATCAAACGAAACAAGGTAACTTAAATTTAAAATCTATTTTTGTTTTGTTTAGAGATATTTATTAATAATTTGATGAGGTTTTTTTTATATATATAATTCTATTATTTTTGCTTCTTTTTTTCCTCAGATCTGCTAGTTCTACCAATTATTTTTTGATTTTTTATTATAGTGATTTTTTTTCTAATTAATTAGATATATTTTATTGGTTTGTTTTGATTATGCTTGGATTTTTTTATTTTTTGTTTTTAGCAGAGCCACCAAAATTATCAATTTTTTCTTACGATATATGTTTTGATTTTAGGTTAAACCATGAAAAAAATAAGAAGAATTGATTTTTTTGAAAAAAAAATATTGATAACTCATAGCCTACTGAACGAGCTTTTTCAGTGATGAAGATTGTTAAAACAAGACTTCGCAATCGGATGGAGGATGATTTTCTTGCAAATTATTTGATTGTCTATATAGAAAAAGAAATTGCTGAAAGATTCACAATTGATATGATAATCGATGATTTCTATTCTATGAAAGAAAGACGAGCACAATTAAAATAAATATGTAAGAATCATTCTTTATTATTTTTTGCTTTATTTCAAAGTTTATCAAACATAAATAATGCTTCTTCACTTTAGCTAATGTTTCTTATATACTTTGTTTGTTTATGTTTGATAGGTATAAAGACCAACAATATTAAAGTGATGAATACATTATGAAGATGAAATTAACTTCATTGCTTTGAATCAATTTGGTATTGCTCCAAACCTTCTAAATTATGCAGGTTTTATTTTACAACTCATGTACAATAAATTAAAACAAATATTATATCTTGTTATATTAATTTTGACCCCCCTAACAAATAATCCTATCTTCGCCCCTGACTATTAGAGCCCCAAGGCCCATCAAACTTCCTAACCATATAAAAAGATATATTTCCTTTCTTTTATATTTTTCTTATTTTAGTTTGAGGCATATTTTTTTTATACTAAGATGCGCCCGCACACATTTCTAATATATCAAGAACACATTATATCTAATATAAAAACTCATGATATGAGAAAAAAAATTATACTGAATTCTCTTTCTTTTCTATCACCTTCTTTCTATTATGTTGATCTTATATGGTATGAGAGCCTTTACTTAATAGAAATCATAACTTTCATAGATAATCTCTCTTACACTTTTAATAATCAAGAAAACAATGTATTTTTTTCCCTCTTGACTAAGCCAACAAACTACAACAACATTCTCATTCTCATTTATTCTCATTATATCTTTTTAAAACTAATGAATGGAAACTAGTTGTTCTAGAAGGTGCAATTCAAGCCATTTTTTTATTAGGCAATGCATATGTGTCTTTATTGATGGATTAAAGCCATGTTTGTAACCCTCCTTACCATAAAGAATGCATTCATCGTCATACCAAACTCGAATTATTTACACTGTATTCAATACGATCAACTAATAATAAACACTTTAATTGTATATTTTTCTATCGATATATAATCTCATGTGATTGATTATCAAACCTCTCGCTCTATTTGAACAACCCCAGAATCAGCTCTAGCCTTTTCATTGATAACTTGAGTTATGTCTCTTCATTTAAGCCTTTTAGACTTGTGACAAGTATTTGAAGAATCAATTTCAGCTTATCTACATCGTGGAAAAGCATACAATGATGAACTGACAATAGTTGGTAAGCCACTCAATCTCACAAACTTTAACTTGTATATATATTCAAAGATCTATTATCATAGTGAAAGGACTTAATAACCATTTTAATAGCTATATCCAAACCTATTACCTTCTTGAAATTGAATAGCTTACTCATAAGCTATAAATTTTTACACAAGAATGACTTTTGTAAGCTCTCTATTAGATCCACATTTGTTGATGATGTAACTATCTCTTCGATCTACATTGTTAAATAGTCCACTTATATTGACAAAGGTAACAACTTTAACTTTAGTTTTTTCTCTAGTCATCTTTTCAATAGATGTGGTAGAAATTAGCAAGATCACCAAAATAAAAGAAATTTTAGTTAAAAGAATGAATTAGAATGGAATCAACCATGGTAGGGCACCAAAATTTAATGCCAAATATGTGATAACTATAATCATAATACCCTAACATGTTCCCTTTACTTTTAGGTTTTGGTTCTTTTCCTAAAGAAAATTATCCGGCCTCATTAATTTTAGGCCCTTCACTTTTGAACAACACTATTTCAAATTGTCACTTCTCTTTAAATCATGGCCAATCATGACATCTTTTTATCAAGGCAACAAATCATGTCATGCTAGATGCTGCTGCTTAATTTTTGACCCATGTTTTACTAATTTTTCAAAAAAAAAAGGGTTTATATATGGCGATAATATGAAACATCAGGGCTAATATTAAAGAAACAATATGTTAAGGAGATAATTACTGAATCATATATAATTACTGCAATATAAAATACCATAGATATATAATTTGATTTGTGCTGGTTATGGAAAATAATCACTGCAATATAAAATACCATATATATATAATTTATTGGTGCTGGTTATAGAAGACAACCTCTACAATAATTATTGTAATATTTTTTTAAATAACACGTGTAGAGATTTTTTATATAAGTGAACCTCCAACCATATAAAAAGGGGAAGAAAAATATTCACAAGGGGGTAATTTTTTGGGAAAAGGGGAGCTAAACAAAAAAACCCTAAAGATAAAAAAACCCTAAACTCGTTCTCTCTTGGAGCCGTTCCCCCCTCTAGCCGACCAAAGCCTTTCCTTTCCCTTGGCTAAAACCTAAACGAGTCGCCTCCCAACGCCATTTTCCAACATCCCGGCAGACAAACCTCTCTCATTTCTCAGCCGGTCAAACAAATCTTCACCTTGCCATTTCCTCTCAATCTTCAACCTGCAGCACAGCAACCCTATCTCCTTTTTTCTCTAAAACCACCGCAACCGCACATTCTCCCCTCTATTTCCCCAATTGCAACTCCCCTTCACTGCCGCCACACCCACATCAACATCCCTCGGCCACTCCATTTTTCCCTAGCTCCAGAACCATTCAAAAGAGACCGGCCTCTTAGCCAATTGATCTCTCCCCTTTCCTCCGCCAAACAGCCTCCCAAACCCACAGAACTAGCGCATCAACAACCCTTCTCTGCCATTTCAGCACCTTACCATAGACGGGCCAAAACCAGAGAGAAACCCCCTTATTTTCCTCCTTTTTTGTTGCAGCGTCCCTTCATCCTCTCACTGATGTCGTCCCTCTCCTCTCCCAGTAGACCCGAACCGGCCACCAGCAGTTGCACAGTCGTCGATAGAAACCCATTCGCCAGCCAGCTGCCTGAAACAGAGAAGAAGGCAAAACCAAGAGAAAAGCAGATCCAAACGGAAACAAACAGATCCGTGAACAAGAAAGAAAAAAACTAAAATCAACTGCTTGCTGCGTTTTTGGGTGTTTTGCATGTCATCGCCGACGAGGAAGGGAAGAAGGGATGAAGCCAAGCCAGATCCTCCCATCCCCTATTTTTTCTTGTGGTGGCACGTGGAGCAGACGTGTCGCCACTATTCTTGCATTCCCAGAAGTGTTCCTCTGCCATTCCTGAATATTTGGGGGTTTATTTTGCAATTTCTGAATTGTATATTATGTGTTTATATTTGTTTTGAATTTATGTTATTTGTAATTAAACATGGGTGTATTGAGAAAAACATAATAAAAAGGGGATGTGTGTGTGTGTTCGTATGTTGTTGAATTATAAAAATAAAAAAAGATAAAAAAAATTTAATGTATTAATTTGCATATGATCAAGTATTTTAGGGACAAATAAAATCATGTTGTATTTTTCGTGAAAATGTAAGAACATGTTTCTACATATTTTTTGAGATTTATTAAATGATTTATTAAAGTCTTAAGAATCTAATTAATATGTGGTTTTTAACAAAGAAAAATATAAAAATGTTTTTGTGTGTTGCATACAGTTAATATTCTAACATGTTTTGAATGTTCTTTTTTTTTATAAAAAATATTGAAAGCTTTGAAAAATGTGTTTTCACATGGATTTCTTAAACACAATAAAACTTATTTTCTTGTATTTCTGGATTTTACATCATGTTTGTAAAACTCCAAAGGGTATCGGCTAATATTTCAAAAAATACAAAAATCTTATTTTGGGGGGAATCCATCTATTCTTCACCGTTAATGTTTGGATAAAGAAATCCCAAAGGGATGAATATCCAAAATATTATTGGGAATAATTTGTTATTATTCACTGTTAATATTTGGATAAAGAAACTCTAAGTGGTAAATATCCAAAATAATTTTCTAGGAATAATAAGTCATCGCACATCATTAAAAGAAACCTTGATTATAATTGAGAACATTTCAATTTCTGATTCCATGGTTTACGTGCCGTGAGAGTATGGAACACTAAGGCAAAAATATATTTTTAAAGCGCTTTGAATTTCCTTATATTTCTAAATTTTATCCCTTCTTATGATTTACGAGTCACAAAACTCTTGAAATACTAAGGAAAAAATGAGCTTTTAAAACATATGGAATCTTCTTGGATTTCTATCTTAATAAATTTAGTCTGAATCAAACACAGATTTCAAGAGATTTGTATTGGTTCTCCTTGGTACTTTGTAGACATATCTAAGGGTGTGATCCACATTGACCAATGTTTATTTCTTTTTAAACTTTCAATCCAAATCCATTCATCATAGCAAAACGTATCCTAGGAAAACACCAACATCATAACAATTATAAGGCAAACCAAATACCAAGTAGTTTACCTTAGATAGGGCATACTAGGGGTGCTAATGCCTTTCTTTTACGCAACCAGTCCTTTACCTTAGAATCTCTGAAAGACTAGTTAGGTTTCCTAGTAACCATAATACTAAGTGACAACTCCCTTATTCATAATAAAACAAAAAACCCCGAAATCAATCGAGGATCGCCGCGACGCCGCGCTCCGCCACGAGGGTGTGACACTATACATTATTGGACTCACTAATATGAAGATCTCCATTAGCTTCGAACAACTTAAAATAGGTGATGATAAAAAAAAACTTAATATCTTACACTTAGGCTATAGGTGATGATAAAAAAAAACTTAATATCTTACACTTAGGCTATACCTTAATTCATACACCTCAACATTCCATAAAATTATATTCCATTTTACATATTCTTGACATAATTAATCCTAATCTTTTGAACAATAATTTTCTTTAAATAAGGATGTTTTTTTTAAATTTCATAGTCATTTCTATCTTGTCAAGGATGGAGTTTCTATAATCATTCTCTTATCTAGCACAATTAAAAATGGTCTATACCAACTTTAGTACTGTTATAACCTAAATTTTGACTCTCTAAAAGAAAAAAATTGAAAAAAATATCAAAACTCTAAAAAGAAAATGTTTTCGATGTGATTACCAATTTCTGGTCAATTCATAATTTTTGACCTTTTTTGCTATTGTTTTTGTAATGATAATTTTTTCAAAAAAAAAAAAGAAAAGGAAAATGAAAAAATCAATTAAACAAAAAAGAAAATTTTTAGTGATTAAAATTTAATTAAAAAACAGTAAGGCCTAATTTAGAAAAAAGAAGTTTTAAATTGTATAATGTTTTTTTAAAAAAGAGAGAATTTTTTTTTAAAAATAGAAGCTAGAAGGTGGAGTTTGTGGAGAAATTAAGAAAATAGTGGATGGATGTAGACAATTTAAAAATTTAATATGAAAAGAATATTTTGAGTAGTATAAATAAATGATTATACATGTATAAAAGGGGGAGAAATTAGAGAAAGCATTAGCCACAAAAAAACCCCACATAAAAAACACTTTTCCTATCATTCCGCACACACACCAACACTACATACACACTAAAACACTCTCTTTAAAAAAGAAAAAAGAGAAGACCAAAACCCATGACCTCTCTAAAAGAAACAAAAAAAACACCAGAACAATAACCCTCATTCAATCTCACTAAAAGACCAACCACTATCTTGCCATCACCATGAACAACATTGTCACTAGCCATTGTCCTCTCTAACAAGATGATGTTGGTGGCAGTTGCACAAGGTGAAGAAAGAGAGAATTAGTCTAAGAGATAAAGTGAAGAAGGGGTGAATGATATAAGAATAAATGCTAGCCACCATTACACTGATCATTCATGTTGCCACCATCAACATCCTTTGCTTCATCAACTTTTACCTAAGAACACTAGACCAGCCGATGTCCTATTCTTCCATATTAACACAAAAAATTGGTCATTAAAAGATTAATCATACCATATGTGACTTTCCAAATATTTAGAGGATCATGATATATTTTTAAACATTAAACTTGATCTTTACTTATAAATCAATGAATTTTTTGAATTGAAAATAAGTTAAATAGTTTAATTAATTTAATCCTACATTGATTAGAATCATGATATATTTAGGCCAATGTATTAAGAACTTAATAAGTCATATATATTAAGAATCATTGGTAAGAAATAAAACTAGAATGATGTTTAAGTATGACATGATTATAAATAAGTTTTAGAAGTTGAAGATTAGAATATAATTAAGACAATGAATTACAATCTAAACTTAGAAAAAATAAGTAGGAACTTGATTGTATAATTTTCTAAAAGAGGCCTGAAATAATATATGTGATATTTTTTAGGAGTAAAAGAGATATTTTGCCATTAATAAGATTAATATGTTTTCCTTATAATTAGAATACTATGACTCATACTTTTCTTTACACATCAGATATACTTGAAAACACAATAAAGAGCTAGCATTCAAGAAATAACAATCTCTCTCTCTTAAAAGGGTTTAGAAAATTTCTAATCTAATGATTCACGTTAATTACTATGAAAGGTTGGATAATTGAATGACTTGGGGCTTAGAATCTAGCCTCGAAAAATCATCTACCCTAAAAAGAAGAAGAAATAATCTTTAGGTAATTTTCACACAAACCTTAGAATTGTCTTTTAGGATCTATAATATTCTTAAAAAAAATTAAAATTACTATTTTCATTGTGATTTATGTCTTTTAAGAAATCCAACAATATTGTGTATGTTTCATGGATTGAATCTTTATAATGAAAAAAAGTTGATTATGTGAAAAGGGGTTTGGGGCTTTTTTTACAACAAATGAAGAATTAGAAGTAAACTGAGAAACCTAAAATTGTGTTTAAAAGCTAGAGCATATATAGTTTTTAAAATTAAAATGATTGGTTAAAACATTTGACATGCCATGCATGTTTTAGGTGAAAATTATTATTTACCACATCATACTTGGTTGATTTGATCGATCAATTTAAGCACAAGTATGATGTGGTTAATATTTTAAATGGGCCAACGGAATATGATGTTTATGTAGCCATTTGAGTATAATTTTGGACTTGAGTATTCTCGATACTAGAGGAGGAATATATTCATTTTGGTCTACTATTCAAGTAAAGATCCATGTTACTCAATCTATATTTGGTGCTGACCCAATCATAGATTTTAAAGTGATGTCACAAGAAATGAGCATGACACCATAATGAATTAGGCATTTCATAGCTTGCATCCTCTAAGTAATATCAACTTAAATTTCATAGTTTTCCTATCAATTGCCTTTATATATGACTTGTTTTAGTTTGGCTAGTGAAATATCTAATTTAGCACTAAGAATTACATTACTTCCTCCAACATGAGTGATACTATTGTTATCATTTATATTAGTATCACAATAACGACGTAATAATGTCATATTAGAATACATATTCTGTAAAATAACAAAAGTCAATGGTATCATATAACAATCTTAAATAATAATTAATTTATCTAATATATAACTAATTGAACCATAACAATCTTGTTCACATAAAAAACTAAATATTTTTGTGTCATCCAAATAAAAATTGTGCTTGTTCATAACCAAATAGGGAGGAAAAATAATTTGAAACTGATTTTTAATGGTGAAATCAACTAGGAGTCATGATCAACCAAGGAAAAGTGATCGATTGCGGCAATAAGATTTCATTAATCAACCAAAAGGTTTAGTTCTATTTAGGGAAAATTTCCTCAACAAATTAAACTAATCAATGTTGTAAATTACTTAAGATTCATGTGGTTATCAGCAAGGACATAAGATAGAGTTGAATTTATATTAGGATTTATCACTTAATCTTTTTATATGAGATAAATAAGTTTGTATATGATTATATTGAAGTATTTACATAAAACTCTAACACTATAATAATATAAATAGGTCATAACAGCTACTAGAAAAGATGACCAACCCTATATTTTTTTAAATAGCTATAATTTATTTATCTTCCTTTACCCATATGGTTTTATTGCTTTCTTTTACCAATTTGTTTTTATTGCTTTCTTTATTTCTTGAATTTTATGATTCTTGTAATTTTGTTTTTTTCTTAAAACTCATATGCTTACATGGTAGTGCCTTTTAGAACACATAATCTTTTCTAAGGGTTCAAGATGTGAAGTCCCCGCTTCTTGTTTGATAGAGATAGTTGCCTTATCATAGGTTCAATTTTAAATAAATTTATTTGGAAACAAACCTCAAACAATAATTAATTAATTAATATATCTTCCAAAATTTATCAACTCACCAATCACATAAAATATAACTAATCTAATTTATACTCGATTGATCTAAAAAACTAAAAACCATTATACATTTAACCGAAACCTAACATAACAAAATAAATCCTAACATTGAAATCATCAAATCACAAAAAAAAAAAAAACTCATAAAATTAAAAGTGATAAAGTGCTAACTTGAAATTTGTTGAAAGGAAAGTACTGAAAATGAAGATAATGGAGCGCTGATGACAATATCTGAATAAAAAAAAGGTGGGAGATAATAATTTATGGTAAAAAAAAATGCAACAAGGCAACAAGTAAAAAAGCATAGAAAAATGATGGTTTTTTGGTGAGGAAAAAGGAGAGGAAAATGAAAATAAAAGAGTAAACAGTTATTTTTATCAGAGTTTGTGTACTCTTATGGAATAAAAACTTAAGAAGTAATAATATTGGAAGAAATGTAACTTTAACAATTATGTAATTCTTATAAATATTTTTTAAAATATGCTAATTTACTTTTTTTTTACAACTATGCTAGTTAAAAAAAAAAAATCATAACATAACAATTGCTCACCAATAAAATTATACAAGCTCAATTTAATTATAATAAAAAACGACTTAGTAATTCAGTGCCCCGCAGAATATTAAAACTAATTTCTATAAAAGGTTATTTGAAACTTTTGGAATTGAATTTAATTTCAAGTATTAAATCAATTTTTTAGTTTAGAAAATTTTTAAGGATATTGATTTGAATTTCAAATAAAATTTAATTGCTAAAAAATAACTAAAATCAAATCAGGTGGGGGAAAATCTAATTTGCTATAGTAATTACTATTGGTATTAACATTAAAAACAATATTAAAAAAACACCTTTAAAAACACAAACCGTATTTTTTTTTACAGAACTCTACACTATCTCTTTCCTTCTCTTTTTTTAACCCCTAACAATTTTTTTTTCTATGTGAAATCATATGTAAGTGATGAAAGAATGGAAATATTCTTCTTGAGCAAGAGTGTACATGATTATCTACCATTCTTTGAGGAAATTTAAGATGAAAATTACAAATCGACTGATGGAATACATTTCTTTGAGGAAAGACAAGGTTCTCAGTCTGAGCTATGGATACGGCATATAAAAGAGAGAAAATAAAATACACAGAAGACTACTCCATACATAGAGTCAAGAGTGTGTTCTACCTGGCTTAACCTAAATTGCAGAGGTAGGAGAAAAGCGCTTCTCAATTGATTTTTTTTTTAAATAAACTATACAGGTGATTATATCTTGCTATTCTATTCATTTTTTGTTTGTTTGTAGGCTACAGTTTTGATACAACAACAGCAGCAGCAGCAACAACAACAATCTAGGGTTTGCATTGCAGGTAGAGGAATTGAGCTGATGGATTTGAGCTGGCTTAGTGCCATATTAGTTGGGGCAGGCTGCCTTGCTTTAGGTTATTGCATCGGGACACGCCGCCCTTTTTGCTTCTTTTTAAGATTAACACCAAAAGTGGTGAGAGACACGAATACTAATCCTAGTAGTCATCATGGAAACAAGAACAATAACTCCAAAGAACCATTTGAGACTGATAAGCTCGCTGATATTCTTGATGATTTCAAGATGGTAACGCATATTCTATCCATCTGAAAGATGTATTTTCCTTTTATTATTCTTTATTTGCTTTAATCTTTTAACCTTTTCTTTTTTAATGTAGGTTTTGGTTGTTAGAAACGATCTTAAGATGGGAAAAGGGAAAATTGCAGCTCAATGCAGGTTGCCTTTCGTTAATCTTCAAGACCCTTCTCTTTGTGTTAGCTATTAGTGGAACAAGGGAGCTGTATCTTGCTTTATCTTTACTCAATTGTTATCTCCTTTCCTTTTATTTTTCTAAATTCAGATAGATTTTGACTAAAGAGGCTCAAAGATGGCATTCTAATTTGCTAGAGTAAACTAGTTTTATCTGAGATTTGAACACCTGATTGAATTATTTTCTGGGTTTAGAGACTGTTTTCTTCTTTGTGTAATAGACAAACAGTTTTTGAGATAGAAACAAACAGACCCTTGTGAGATAGCTGACCATTCTTTCTTTTGCGGACCCAAACTAATTATGATATGAGTTTGACATCATTTGTATAACAATTCATTAGAAGAAACTTCATTAATTGCAGGT
Organism: Populus nigra; assembly: GCF_951802175.1. Taxonomy (NCBI): domain Eukaryota; kingdom Viridiplantae; phylum Streptophyta; class Magnoliopsida; order Malpighiales; family Salicaceae; genus Populus; species Populus nigra. The sequence goes on along the minus strand of NC_084863.1, from coordinate 7,203,374 downwards.
TTGACAATGGAGAGATTATGTGGCTATTAAGAAATACTTTAATGGCTGATTTTCTAGCTTTCTGACCATGTGCATTTTTCTGAGACCAACTACCAAATACCTTCTGTAAACTTGTATCAAGGGAACAACCGGAGTTCTTCCTGGTTCTGTAGTACAAGTAATGCTTTAATATGTTATTAAATTGTTTTATGATACTGGCTTGTCATCATATGAAGAAATACATTGAGACATTTAGCAAGTGAGTTTAAAAACCGAATTTTTTTCACAAGTAAACATGACCTTAGCAAGTGAGTTTGGATATTTTAAGGACTATTTAGTTGCACAAAAGTTTGGGTTGCAGATCTGCTGCACTGGGTATAATGTGGTTCATGGCCTCTTTGCATCCCTGCTCTTATCAGCTTAATTGAATGTTACCATGAATGTCGCACTGCTACATGGCTTATAGATCCAGTTGACAAGTTATTGATTTAGTGGCTTATATTTAGATCTGTATTTCAGTCTCATTGATTTTTTGAAGCAGTTGGAACCCAGGGACTGGAGGGGCTACTTTTAGCAATTGCTTTACTACAATTGTTATTGGATTAAAATACAGTTTTAGATACCATATCCACTCATTTCACCTTTCCCTGTTTCTTTTGTTTGCTGAGGCAGAGTATCATTTGTTATTTTAATTACTGTTCTCATCTGTAGTAAATTGTTGCTTACTTAACACTTAAAAGAGTCAGTTTTTTTTCCATATTTCTTTGAACATGCAGTCCACCCATTTAATGATAGATTAAGACGATCCTCATTAACTTATCTTGCATGTTATATTTTCTAATATTGAACACTTTTCTAGTTTTTTTGATTGATTTTTGTGATTGGTTTTAGTCATGCAACTTTGGGTCTGTATAAAAAGCTTCTTCACTGAGCACCCAAGGCTTTAAACAGGTACTGCACTTACTATTCTGAATGATTTGGCCTTATAGTTATGCTTTTCCTCACTTTTCTTTCTTCCTTTCTTTCTCTTTCATGCTTCTTCTTCCTCTTTCAGTTTCAAGGATTTTGCAAATATGCAGGTGGGAGATGTGTGCTCAGCCAAAGGTGGTCGTGAAAATTGAAAGTGAGGCGGACATGCTTGTTTTGCAAGTCAGTATGTCATAAATATTTTTGTCATCTCAGTTAATATCATCAAATTGATAATATGAGATTGTATTCTTTTTTGTTTTTTCAAGGAAAAATAGACAATATCATCTAAATTGCTAGTCTATAAATGCACAGCAAATGAATTCCATGTGTCAAATTTTATATGTTCACAGCTGCTAAAACTTTGCAGCCTGGTGGGATATTTGTTGACCCTTGAAATTGTCATCTCTCTTGACGACAAGTTTAGTTCCTCAGCGAATTTTTATCCTGTTCCCTCCCAGGTTGTAGCCCAATTCACTATACCTACATGTATTTTTACCTGTGCCACTATGCAGCATGGTAGTATATTTGTTGACCTATTCATCAAATTAAACTGAATATCAGTTGCTGTTGGTGTGTGCATCAGATGAGAATCCTAAAAAAGAAAGCAGGCATCAAAATCAACTCTTAACAAAAGCTTAGAAAGTTTTCCTAGTACCTCTTGAGATTCTTGGGTATGTATCTCAGTTGAACATCTGAGCTCATCTTTGAAGTCAATTTCTCTTTTTCAAGATTTTTCTCAACCATTGCCTTTGTGTTCACTGTTAGGTTAGTTAGATTGGTAAAAGGATCAACCAACTTATAATGCCTATTTTTAATTTTTAAGCTTCATTGGCTAAGACTATCTTTTCATTCCAAGTCTGATGTTTCAACTTTGCCCTTTTATTTTACTGTTATTAGCGCACTTCCCATTTGTTCTTATTATGTTTACCGTAATTTGTTCATTTATCTGACCTGGTTCACTCTAAAGGAATTCATTTTCAACTTTGACAGGACAGGGCAAAATCACTTAACTTACCAACCCATATTACGATTGATGCAGGAAGAACACAGATTGCTCCAAGTGGGTTGCAAAGCTGATTCGTTTTATTTAGATTGACCATGATGTTGGTATATGATTGCCAATAAAATTTCATTTTCTTGGGGAGTATTATTTTTGCATTGAACTTACTAGGAGTTTTTTGTTTTTTCTTTTCTTTAATTTTTAGGCAGAATGGTTTATTCATGAGTTTTGTAGAATCCAACAACAGGCTGTAGAAAAATACATTTAAGCTGTAGTTAGTGGAACATGGAGGGTGGAGGCAGAAGAGTAGTTTGGCTTTTCAAAAAGGAGAAAGCAAGGAACTGCTAGAATTTTTTTGAAGTACAAAGCCATATGAGATGTGGTTTTTTCCTTACAAATTTCCAAGAAAGTAATTGTTGATGGAGTTGATGGATTAGAAACTTAGAAGTATCTTGAAACTCAAACAGGCAGCCCTATTTTTGACCGCATAGGTGATCGTAACATCATTGACTCATTGAACATATTAGCAGTTGCAGTTCTCTAATCATGTAATTGTTATTTTCTCAAATGAACATGAGATTTTGATAGTATGGATGTTTTTCTATATTCTAATGGTGCAATAACAAGCATGAATAAGACTAGCATGTTTCCTTGAAAACCATAGAAAACCCAATCTTTCTCCCATTTCGATTTTTTGGTATGGATGTTACTCCAAATGCTTGATTTGCTTCTTTTGAAACTCTTTGTACGAGAATGTCTGTTCTAACAAGCTTGCTATCCAATTTACCTTAGAGTGCATTTTCTTTTGGTCACCAAAAGAACTTGGACTGAAATTCTTTTTATCTGTTGTTTCAGATTCAAGAACAGTGATGGCTATTCTGGGTAAGAGTTTCCATTCCAGTATGCGTGTGCCATATCAATTGTATGATCTTTCTGTTTTTGATCTATTTGTATTTTGTTTATTAAATTCACTTTACTTGAGATCAAAAGATGGCCTCCTAAATCATGAAATTAGATATAAGACTATACAAACTACATAAACTAGCTTTCAGAAAATATGGGAATATACGCAAAAAGTAGTAAATATACTTTTACCACATTAGCAATAGAAAATGTTACTTATTTACTTGTCAACAAGTTATTTACCCGAACTTCACTGTTAACCTTCAAAGTTCAATATATAATTAACTTAAGATACTGGTGGGTGCTTCCAAATCTTATTTTCTAGAATATGTTAAGTGGCATCCTTATGGGACTGAAAAACTAACAAGAGAAATGATTTGGTGGAGTCTGAGTGTTGATAACCATGCTTCCTTTCTCTAGACCTCCATTCCCCCCCCCCCCCTATAAGTTCTATAATTAGTTGTGCTTTGTACTGTTGTTTAAGAATAGGAGTATGAGAAGCAGTGAACATCTGACATTTATTTACTAATTCAATTGTTGGTTTGAGTTTGTCGGTAGGCACTCTTTTTTATTCTTGTTTGGTCCTTGGGATTGTTAAATTGCATAAGGAATCACTTCTCTAATATTCTTACCAAATGAACTATTGATTTAAACGTGGTTTTAGTTTGGTTAAGATACCAAGGTGGCTGGCTGATTAAGCTCATAAAATCACGATATTATCATTTCAAAATGTGGGTTTAACATCCATGATTTCTATTTAGCCCTTGATACCACCAGAAACTTCAAAATGGAAGTGTCATTCATATAATGCAATGTAGTTTTGCTTGCTAGTAGACAGCCACTATTTTTTTTTTTTACCCCAACATCACTAAGAGACTGTAAAGGAAAAAATAAAATAAAATAAATTTCACTGAAGTCATGTTAACTTGTAGTCATGGAAGAAAAAAACCAAAAACACAAGTCAGAAAAATCTTTGCTCTGTTGGTGTTCCAACTTTTTTCCTTTACATTGAACCAAAAAGAGCACAAAGTCAGTCTATTCTCAACACTAATATGTGCAGGACCTGTTGGAGTGGTTGATGATGTTACAGGTGCACTGAAGCTTTTGTAGTAGCTTCTCCACCTTTATAACCCCTACTGACTGAATTTTCTGAAGACCTCACGGGCAATGCATAATCTTCTACACGTTTGAAGGAAATTTGATCTATCAATATATGAGAAATGCAGTCTGCAAGGCCTTATGAAGCAAATTAATGGTTATTGCTTTCAACATTATGGTGGCGAAAACAGTGTAATTGCCTCGCTCATGGTGGTAATTGCACTGCAAGTGATTTGCGGAAATGGGGTAACAATGATTTCCCTTTGATGAACAAACACCCGGGATTCATTTCTTAGAACGCAGGATGTGGCATCTCTGTTCTTATCCAATTGACTGCCGCTTTCGTTTTTTAAACATTTATTCATGTTCTTTGCTTTCTTGCTTCGTTCGACTCCAAGTGTTGGTTTGGTTATTAAGAAGACAATTGGTTGACAAGAATGAGACGACTTAATGAATATTATGTATTTTTCTTAAAAATCTTCGTTTTTCAATAATTCTTGTGAAGATCGAAACCGTGGAAAACTTTAAATATTAAGGTAGAGGTTATAACGCTCCTCTCTTTCTCTTCTCTGAAAATAAATAAATTGAAAAGGCATGGGAGACGTTGATTCTTATATATACTCTTGTATTCTGATTATATGTCTTTTCTGTGCTAATATTTGGAATTCAAGTGGTTGTGTTTGTTCTTTTTTTTTTTTAATCCTAAACTACTTTATTGTATTTTTTTTTATCTAATTTCTAATAGATTGTTTTCAATTATTTATTAAATAAATGACTTTGAATAGTTATTATCTTAAAACGTTTGAATAATTTTATATAAAGTTTACATTAGTTTGTTTGATTTCTTTGACAAAATCATGAACATAAATTTGAATTATCTTTCAATGTTTAATAGGTAATAGGTAACATAAAAACACTTAGAAAGTGATATATATAGATGTTTGGGATTGTGTTAATAATATTTATGAATTCTTTTGTCTAAAATAGTCCTTTATTCAAATAAATCCACTTTTATTTACGGCTGGAAAATGTAATCTTACTAATATCCAAAAGAAGAGTAAATTACCTTTGAATATCTGACACATGCTATAATGAAAATGAAAGTTTAGCCCAATCCAAAGAAGAAAAGAGAGGCTAACTACAACAACAAATAGCCTTCCAAGTTGTCAATAATCGTTCTCATTTGTCGAACATTCAAATGGATTTGCTGGGCTTCTACCTTGTCGGTGTAATCTATCATTGAATAAACAAAATTCTTATCAAGCACTAAAATAAAATTTGAATGTTAAGCACTTGTAAAAGTAGTCTGGGTAATAAGAAGGGCAAATTTAATAATCCCATATTTAAAGTTTGGGCTATGAGAAAAGAAGGATATATATATATATATATATATATATATATATATATATATATATATATATATATATATATATATAAAAAGTTGGGTTGAAATAGATGAGTATTAAACACAAAGATCAATAACTCATGAAGCTTAGATTAGAAGAAAGAAAGACCTACTTGGCTATACAAGAGAGGTTTGATAAGATCTAAACTTATTAAAGAAATTCACCAAAGCAAGTGGAGTTAGGTAGTTTTAGTCGTGCATCTTAAAATAGAGAGTAATATAGAGAGTGAATGCTTAACAAACAATTATCTATAACATTCTCTATATAGACCAAGATATAAAAACATCAATAAAAATCAATAACAACAATTGCTATATAATTTAATTAAGTTTTCAGGATTTTCAAAACTTGTTTTTCAGCAGGCTTATGATTTCATAGGCGATAATTAGTGTCGCATGTGCTAGCGTGACGTCGAGGTGATCGTCCACCCTCAAGGTGTATTGTGTGTCTATCTGGAAAATATAGAGAGACAAGGAATTATTATTTTTTATTAGTGAAAAATTTGAATAGGAGTCGCCACCTAGTACTCTGGTAACTAGGAACCCTAACTGGTCTCAGAGATTGAGAACGAAGACTTGTTGCGTAAAGGAAAGGTATTAACACCACAACTACACCCTACCTAAGGTAAGTTACATTATTTTGTTGTCAGATAAAATCTAAGGTCTTGTTGTGGTTTCTAATTGTCGGTCTGTTTACGGTTTAAGAAAAGTCCTTCTCTGTAAGAAGATCCTTATCTTATCAGGTAAAAAACCTAATTGTTTTATGTCGTCAAAAGAAATACCTTTTTAATATCGGGAATATGTTTTACGTATAAATTCGTAATTCCTGATACTAAAACAAAACAAAATATTTTTTTTAGAATTTTTGAAATATTGACCAAATTCTCATGACTTTAATAAATTGGTTATTAAAGCCAAAATGCATGATAAAACATATTTTTTGAAGTTTTCTTTGTTGTATGAAAATACAATATGATTTTAGCTCTGAGAGACTTGGCCGTATGTCTAAAACAAAAAAATATTTTTTTTATGTTTTGATGAAAACCGGGTATTTTAATATCGGATTTGAATTTTTACAGTATAAAAATACAAATCGATATTAACCAAAATGGATAGAAAAATACGCGAAAACATCACTAAAGTTTTTTTGAAAATATTTTTAATTGGAACGGGCTGGACCTGGTCCAACATAAAACTAGGCTATCACCGACCAAATATAAAAATAGGCTAGCACCGGCCCAACAGTTTATAATTAGCTGGTTACTGTGCACAACACAGTAACCAGCTAATTATTTTCATTTGTTGCAGAACGTGAAGTGCTCAGGTTCTGCATACAAATGAAAGAAATGGGAAGACAGAGCAAATAAGGAGAGAAGATTACCTAGAGTGAAGGGGTGTGTTTGATGTCGTTTGCGGTGGTTTACGGTGGTGGAGACGGTGGCTAGATCCGGTGATGCTGCTATTTTTTCTTCTTCTTCCCCGTGTAAAGGTGCCAATCCCTGCGTCTTCTCCTTCTCCTTTTCTTTTTGTTTTCCTTCTCTCGGTTCTCTCCTCTCTATCTCTGCCCTTCTCCTCTCTTCTTTCTCTCTATTCCTCTATTTTTTTCTTTTCTCTGTTTTTTTTCTGTTACCCCTCCTTTTTTTTCTGCCTTAGGTGTTCAAACCATTTTTCCCCCCTCTTATGCTCTCTCTTCCCCTGTATTTATAGGCAAAAAGAGGGGAAGAGTGGCAGGGGCGGCCACTGTGCAGCCTAAAAACAGCCCTAGGGGCACGTCCCCTCTGTTTCCACACCGTGGTAAGCCACGGGTTAGAGCTTAGGCAAGTGGGGGGGGGGGCTTCAGTCGACATCCTTTTGAGTTTTAGGAGAGAGAGGGAGAGAAGAAAAGCAGGGGAGAAAAATCTTCTTTTTTCCTTGCCTCGCGCGTTCAGGGGAAGAAGAAGACCCACAGTACCGTTCAAAACGACACCGTTTGGGGCTCCTTTTGTGCGTGAACAGTGGATGAAACGTCATTTTGGACAAAACACGTTGTTTCATTTAAAAGGAAATGGCAACAAAATCTTGTCAAAGTCCAAATCAGTCTTCAATTTGTAATTTGTTTAATCAAGTCCTAAATTGCAATTTTGATTCTAAAAATCAATTCAATTGCATCCCTGCCAAATTCAATCGTCGACCCTGAAGTTGGCCGCCCTTTTCACTTTAGTCCTTGGTCTCTGATTTATGCAATTTGACCCTCAATTGAGCAATAAACTTCTAATTTCTTCAATTCAGTCCCTAATTTGGTTAATTACAGCCCCTCTATTTATGCGCCTTTTCCAATTTGGTCATTGGTTTTGGATTTCTTCAATTAAGTCCATATTTGGCCATCAAACTTCAATATTTATGCAATTAAGCCCCTGATTTGACCAAATCAACTCTAAAAAATTATAATTTGACCCCAAAACTTTAATTTCTCCCAATTAAAGCTTGAATTGACTTAAAAATCAAATTTTCTTTCAATCAAACCCTCCATAAATTCAATTAAACCTTCAATAAAATTTAATTGAGTCCATAAACATCTGATTTTGGACTTTTCTTCTTCAAATTAAATTTTCTTTGTCAACAGGGCTCTCATCAGTTAACAAAATAATGTTAAATTTCAATCTTTGTATTTTTAAACCTCCTTAACCAAATTCTAGCCATTTTCAGGGCGCTCCAGCATCATCTTCTCACATCTATTATTTTTTTGGATTTTTTTGTTTTTTGTTTTAATATTTTTTTTTGATTTTTTGGAAGAGAAAAAATGAATTTGGGGAATAATTCAAAAATAGGTTATGACGGTTGCCCTCCTCTTTACAATGCTTACGATAGAAAATCTCATAAGAGATTTTAGATAATAAGCTTTGTAAAGAAAAAAAAGGAAAAGATAACAGACATACCATATTAAGAAATGATGAACTGTTTTGAAAATATTTGAAGTAAGGGCTAGAAAACGCCCCCAGCAGAAAAACAGAAAAGGTTTTTTTTTTTCCCGTAAAATTCAAATTTTGAAATGATTTCATTGTCATGGATGACCTATTCGAATGAAAAATGTGAAGTGGTCTCATTGCAATGGGTGACCTACCCAGATAAAAAGGAAAGAGTGGTCTCATTATAATCGGTGACCTACCCAAGAAAAATGATGGAGTCATTGTAATGGGTGATCTACTCAAAGGGAAAAAAGAAAGAATGGTCTCATTGTAATGAGTGACCTACCTAGGTGGAGGAATGATCTCATTGTAATGGGTGACCTACCTAGATAAAAAAACATGGAGAATAGTCTTCTTGTAATGGGTGACCTACCCAAGTGGAGGAAAGGTCTCATTGTAATGGGTGACCTACCCCGGTAAAAAAACATGGAGAATGGTCTCATTGTAATGGGTGACCTACCTAGAAAAAGATGGTGAGTGCTCAAAGGCACACTCGAAAGGAGGTAGGGTTAGAAAATGCACTACCCAAGAGATGGTAGCTCAAAGGCGCACTCGAAATGAGTTAGGGTTAGAAAATGCCCTACTCAAAAGGTGATGGTGAAACACCGATCTGACAATGTTGAAAGCAATGCATTATGATTGATATGCATGTGTCATAACCCAAAATTTGACCTTTTTTATTTTAATTATTATTATTTTATTTCCTGAAAAAATAATGACAAAAAAAAGAAGAAAATGAAAAAAAAAATAAAAATAAATAAATGAAGATAAATTAAATTTGGGTTAAGGGCAACATGATTGGAAGTTTTGGTATTCAATTAAACTTTGGATTAGTTTTGTTAATCAAATCAAGAGCTTAACTGGAGAATTGATAAGTTTTGAACTTAATTGAGCTTGAAATTAATTTAATTAATGAAATCAAGGACTTAATTGAAGAAATATCAAAGTTTGGGGTTTAATTAGGGTCCAAATTGCAAAAATTAAAATCCAAGGACTAGCTTGAAAATGGCACGGAAATGCAAGGATCCAATTACATTTTAACCAGAGGCTTGATTGCAAAATTACAAGAATTCTAAGGACCAAACTGAAAGCAGCCTTTGAAATTGGAAAACGGAGTCGTTTTGGGCAGGCGACTGTTCACTCGTTTTCTTCCTCTGCAACGGCTCCGCCATTAAACATAGGGATGTTTCTCCATTGAATGAAGTGCCCCACACCATTACTGTTGGCTGTTACAGCGCCGATCGATCTCCCAACCCTATAAAAATCTGGGTAAAGGCAACCTCACGAGGACCAGGGGAACACGAAAAAAGATTGGGGGAGAAACACGAAAAAAGCCAAGGGCTAAACAGAGAGGACTAGAGGAAGAAAAACTGGGGAAAAACTGGGGGAAAGGAACCGAGAGAGATGAAAAAAAGGAGCAAGAAAAAAGGCAAAAAAACCTAGGGAGGGAAAGGAACCGCGAAACCAGAGAACAAAAGCAAAAAAAACCAGGAGCAAAACGAACACAAAAGGAAGAAAACAGAGAGCTAAACCCAGCTTTGGTTTAGTCCCAGAATTCAAGCATAACATACAAAAAAAAAACAGAGGAGGAAACCAGAAGAACAATAAAAAAACTCAGGGGAAGACAGGGGCAGGTTGAAGTAGAGGAAAGGGAAGGTAGAGTTCCTTCATAAATTCTGTAGCCGCAAACAACAAACGAACAGAAACATACTAGAGGGAGCACAAAAGATCAATAAATACCAGAAGCACGAGAACAAACCATTCATAGAATAACAAGAACGAAGAAGGGCGAAGAAGAAAGGCGCTCAGCAGACTAGGTCAGTAACCTTTTCTTCTTGCATCATTTCGTTTGATTAGCATTTGCATTGTGCAAGTGAATTTTAATTCACTTGCACAGTGTAGCCCAGCCAGGTCACTGGCTTGGGCCAGTGACCGAGCTGGGCTGGCTGGGTCAGACCCAGCCCACATGGGCTGAGTTGGACTCAGCTCCAAAAAAATAAATAAAAAATAAAAAATAGAAAAATAGAAGAAAATAAAAAAATAAAAAATAAAAAATATGTGAATGCGTAATAAAATAAATTTATTTTATTTGTTTATTCACTTGCATTAGAATTAGGAATGAAAAAATATTGATCTAAATTTATTTTATAGCTACGTAATATTTACCAACGCCAGAGTTGGAATTATCCGTAGTTGAATATTCACTGGTGCCAGAATCCGGAATATTATAAGCAAATTATCATAACATAAACTAATAAACGTTTAGCAATTTAAGACAAAATCAGCAATGCAGTCCGCCTCAGGCAGAACATTTAAGGGGTGATAATATCTTCTCTTTTGCGTAACCAGTCCCGAAGCATAGGATCTCTGCTGACCAGTTAGGGTTCCTAGTGACCATAATACAAGGTGGCGACTCCTTAAATAAGAACTTTTCCCTAAAAGAACAAGATGCCATAAATCTATTCTTTCCTTGTAAAAATTTTAAGGCCGCCGCGATGTCGGGTGCGAAATGTATACTTACCTGAGAAATATAGGTCCCCATTTCTTCATGGTGTCTTTCTTTTATCAAAAGTTGGAGTGTTGGTAGTAAATTTTGATGGCTTTTTCTTTGTTGCTTACTCAAGTCATATCTTGTGATCTTGACCTCTAGGAAGGACTTGATATCATCATTCTTCTTTGTCCTCCACCCTTTATCTTAAGGGTTGATAATTTTGCCTGATATTTTCCTTAGAAAAGGAATCATGGAGCCAGCCTATGAGGTGTTTTTTATTGCTCCCAAGTATTCAATTCAGGTTTTCTTTGGGGATGATGCTATGTGAAGAAAGGTTTGAAAAAGAGTTGTTTTCAAGAAGAAATTTTGGAATTTCAAAGTTATTTAGACAAATAAATCATTTTGACACCGATTTAAAGCAAAATCATTTTGAAGAAATTCAAGTGATTCTTATGGAGATGTTTTCAGAAGTGATGAAAACCTTTTGTTTTCTTTTGGTGAAAAATATGAAGTGACATTTGGTTGGTCAAAATGGTTTAAGATTTAATTCGAGGGTTACAGAGAACCGGTCTTCAAAGCATTTATTTTATTTGCATGAATAATGATTTGGTTCGCATGAGAAAGCATTGTCTACCAATCCAGATTGCTTGCCTTTGATCAGAAAGGGCTTGTTTAGGCACGTAATCTAGGCTTTGGCTATTGTTTATGAAGAAAGAGGATACTTGTAGGCTCAAAAGGTATTTAAGGGATTTCAAGACTAAGGATCACTAGTGCTTGTTTCCTGACCTTTCGTCTTTGGAATGTCTTTCCAAAATGGTCTATCATGCCCCCTAGTGTTGGGTTTAGGCTCTTTATTTGTTTTTTTTCTTCACTTGGTTGCACATCATCATATCAGTTATATTTATGAAAAGCTCAATTCTTTTAGATCCTTTGGATTTTTTTTTCATGCCTTTGACTTCGTTTGGGCACTTTTGATGATTGAGAATTTTCTTTTATGCCCCCAGTGTTGTTTGGGCACTTTCAATCATCGATGTCTTTTTGTATACCTCTCACACTTGCCCCCCAGTGTGGGGTGTGACCCTAGCCAAGGTTATTACTAAAAGACATTACTAGGCTCAAAAGGAGTCTACAAAGGATATATTTCAGCCTTGTGAAAGGATTATCAAAGATGACCTTTGTTCATCTCAAAAGCATGCATTTAGGAGTGGTAAGCCTTGCTTTCATGCGAGTATGCAAAGTGATTATTCATTCAAATAAAACTCAGCTTTGGAGTCACCTCATGGTGTGTTTTTGTTTTTTTTTTAAGTTTTCTAGGTGTATGATTACCCTTCTAAGAAATCACTTGAATTTCCAGAATTTGTTTGTTTTGGACAAATATCATTATGATTTCTATTTTTTTGTACTAAACTTTGAATTCCTAAAAATTATTGTGAACATTGAGATCATGCATAGTTTTGGAAAAAAAAGGAAAACATGTCATGAACACAGGAAAATACATGATCTTATTAATCAAGAAGGCTCATTTGACAAAGAAAGTCTTGTGGTATTATGAGCCAAATTACCAACAAGACTGAAACAAGTTGAAACCAACATGATTAAACAAAAGGCAATAATAGGGCAGGCTTCATCCTTTCATTTTGGTAAATCTCCTCTTAGGTTAGCCTCCCCATAATAGTTCTTGGGATGATGGGGATAAAACCTGTGGTTAGAATTTAAGTCCTTCAAAATTTATGCTGCCTTTTCGCACCCCTACTTGGACCATTGATGCTTTTAGATTCACCGAATATTCCATTGCTAGTGCATTTCTAATCCACTACTTTAAGCCTGATTAAGTAGAGGGTTCATGTTCACATTAGAAATGTCTTCAAATGCTATCCACCCTGCCTTGATTAATTGCAGAAGCTTTCTCTTGAAGGTGTTGCAAGTATAGATGTCATATCTGACAACACCCACATGGTTTTCACAAGTGAGCTTTGGCTTGTACCGACCTGGGTAAGGGGGCCGCAAAGGTGCTAGAGGTTCGGGAGCTATATGTCCGATGTTTAATAGCTTCTGATACATCTCAATCAGGGGTAGCGGTAATGGAGGTAGTTGTTCTTGGACCCTTTGGTAATTTCTAATTTGGCTTGAAAGTTCTGGGGTTCAAGTTTTTTATGTTGGAAATTTGGGATGGAGTGTGGTAGTTTTGGGATGAGTTTTTCCTACCCCTGTAGCCATCATCAACACGGTTGACCTCTTTTCTTTCGAAACCTATTTTCTTGGTGGGTGCAGAAATTCTACTATTCTTGACGCCTTGTTCTATGCGTTCACACTCTACCATAACATCAATGAATTGCTGGGCTGAACTACCCATCACATGTTCGTAATATGGCACTTTGAGTATGTTGGCAAATAAAGAGACCATCTCTTTGTCTAAAAGTGAGGGATGGACTTGAGCAACTAATTCTTGCCATCTTTGAGCATATTTCCATATGCTTTCTTTGTCCATTTTCTCTACATTGGACAAGCTGCTTCTGTCAGGAGCGATGCCCATGCTGTACTTGTACTGCTTGACAAAAGCATCCACTAGATCCTTCCATCTCTGGATTTTTATGTTGTCCAATCTCATGTACCAGCTCAATGTTGCCTCACTTAAACTATCCTGAAAAAAGTGTACCGATAGTTTTTCATCATGTACTACCTCTGCCATTTTATTGTAGTATGACTTGAGGTGAGTCATGGGGCACTGCGTTCTACTATATTTGATGAACTTCGGAATACAAAACTTTTTAGGACAACCACTTTTGGAATCAGACACATCTTTGCTGTCCAAACTAGGTCATATAAATCTACCCCTTTAATGACTGTAATTCTGGCTTCCAACGCCTCTATCTTATCTTGATTAATGTTATCAAATGACTTGGCCCTGTGGGACTCGTTAGCAAATGCCTCTATGACTATCGGGGCTGGTGCAGGTGTTGCTGACTGCACAAATGTTGGATTTTGCTGAGGCTCTTGACAATGTTTGCTCATTCTTTCTTCAGGCTGCACTGTAGTCAGAGCTTGATTAAAGGTGACCAGTCAATTAGAAGGACCTTCACTAAAGGTATTTCTCAGTGTTTGCTCGAGTACGTTAGTGAGGCGAGCCACACTTGTCTTCAGAGACTCCAACTCTTCTTGAAAATGGGCATCACGGTGAGCACACTCTTTATCTTCCATGTTTCTTGCTCGAAGTCAGGTGTTGTAGACTTTTTGGGGACCAATATTTCAATTTGATACATGTATGTTATTTACAATGAATTGATGTATGTGTATGGATGCAAATATACATGCACATTGGGTAGCTCATACTCTAAGGATAGGTTCTAGGTCATAACATGATGGATAGGCTTTCTACCTGGTCTAAAAAAATGGTCTCATATTTGCTTAGTGACAGTCTTCGTAAAGACAGTGCGGGGGCGTTGCAAGAAATAGTTAAGGCATGTATGCCCACTATTACTAAATAAACCTCTTTCGAGGTTTCCAAGTGACTGACTATTCATATGAATAATAGAGGAATACAACACCGTATTGCTCCCTTTCCAAACACCCTACAATGATTTAACAATAATAAAGCTTTAGCCAAGATAGCTGAAGAAGGGTTACTCCTTATTCGTTCATATTTAACAAAGGCATTGGCGATTTCGACACTAATGATTCCAACAACTTCTGGAGGAAACAAGACTAACCTAAAGATAGCAAAAGCAATCGCCCAATACCTCCCCTCTCCTAACTTTCCCTTATCTTTATCTACCTTTAACTTAGTCTCTTTGAGTTTCCACTTGAACCCCTCATTGTTTGTCTTGTACTGATCGACTTAGTCTATGTGTAACAATTTTGCAACCTTGACAATAATGTCTCTAATCTTTTATCTAAAGTACACTTTGTGCAAGTTGTTTGAGAAGTCCAAGATCTGAGCATATTCCTCAATGGTAGAGGTCATGTCAATATCCATGAAGGTGAAACATCTATAAACCGGGTCCTAGAAATGCATTAAGACCTTGACTGCTGAAATCTATACTAGGAGTCTTACCAGATGGGTGATTCTCTCATACCTCCTCTCGAACAAGGTCTTATCCATAAAACCCAAGACTGATACAAGCTTCTCTATATTATCCACAAAGCAATGTACTTTGGTCATACGCAGTAATTCCCCGACCCTGGTCTTTAGACAATCCCTTTTAATTAATTGTATCATTTTGGATTTTTGCTTGTACTCAGAAAAAGTCATTGAAGTCATGATCTTAGCTCAAAAATCTTGTAGAGTTCAGGATTTGGATTAGGTTTGCCTTTATACAAAATAAATTATTAAAGAGTTTATATTCTAAAGGCAGGATCTAAGTCACTACATGAGGGGTAGACTTACTACCTGGTCTCAAAAGAGTTTATAATCTACATAGTGACCACCTTTCATGAAACCAGTATGAGGGTTTACAAGGAATGGTTGGGGCACAATGTGACCGCAATTACTAAGTAAACGCTCAACTTATAGTTAGATATATCACAAATCTGAACCTTGACTGAAATTCATGAGGCAAACCACTGCTCACTACCTAACCTAAAATTAGGTTTATTTGAAAATTAAAATTCATGAAGGTATTAATCCATACCCGATGTACTTGTGCATGAGCAATATGTACAAAAATAGACAAGCAAACAAATCCACAACGTGGACTCACCTTCATCGAATATTTTAATTTTAGCAAAGCTCGGTTCAATCAGACAAATCCACAACATGGAGTCACCATCATGTTGTGACAAGCACATCGTCAAATGGTGGGGGCTAACTATTGGAATTGAAGGGGTCAATAATGAAAATTTTATCATTGAATATTTTCTTTTTGGATATTCTCCTCAATTACAAGCTAAATGACCCTATTAATACGAGGAAAAAGTAAATAATATAACTCATAAAATAATAAAAGAGTTTAAAACTAAAATTAAAAAAGAATCATAAATCAACTAGAAAAATGTAGCAAATCTCGAATAGTAACTTATAGAGATTATCAGAAGACCTTTTTAATCACTGATTTTTGAGAAATTGTAACCATATAACAAACAAAGCCTTTATGATCTCCTGAAATAATTTTAGCTCAATCTAATGGTTGGATAAAAAATTATTGCCATTAACATAAGGTTATGTTCATGGGAAAAATCTCCTACATAAGTCTACCTGGGTTAAAGAGAACTTGTCCTCGAGTTTAAATTACACTTTCCTCAATCTCGTGAATATCCAATCAAAACTCTACAACTTTTTTTTTTTTAAGGAATAACAATTTTAGACATCAACTTTAACCTCTTTATCTTAAAATTTGCATAAAAAACAAAAATTGGAAATTATTCCTATTCCATTAGCTTCTAAAGTAATGACTTGTAAATCTCAAACTTAATTCATCAATATATATTCTATCCACATAATCCTTGAACACATCTACCTTTGTGATAATAGTAAACTTGTAATTAAAAGGATCAATATAGTCTAAATCAATAATTGTTTTAAGCACCTTCCATGTTTTCTTTGCACTTAACTTCTAAGTTATCAATAAGGAGAACATCAATGATATCATCACTATCATTATTGTTATTATTTATGATATCATCATCAATATTATCATCATCATCAAAATAAACATAATATGTTGGTAGACAATGCCAATCCACATTTACCTCATCATAAATAGGATTATTGAAATCTCCATAATACTTATTCTGATAAAAAAAAAAGTTGCCTTCTTTACTCATGCTTTTGAAATGAGTTTTTAAAACTAGTTATGGATTCGTGATCACTCTTCTCATGATCCTTCAAATTCTT
The DNA here is from genome assembly GCF_951802175.1 of Populus nigra. Taxonomy (NCBI): domain Eukaryota; kingdom Viridiplantae; phylum Streptophyta; class Magnoliopsida; order Malpighiales; family Salicaceae; genus Populus; species Populus nigra. Next base: position 7,186,754 of record NC_084863.1, on the reverse strand, counting down.
TTTTTCATCTCCGCTAATCGATAAGATAATTCTTTAACTTTCCTTTGCATGATTATTATCTCCAGTTGAAATGTTAATTTTGAAATTAGTCTCCCCATATATTCTATCATTGGCTCCTAAATGTTTCTCTCCCGATGAGGAACCTCCTCATCCCCTCTTATTTGAACATGTCTTACTCTGCGACCTCTTCTAGCCACGATTATTTAGTAGCGCATAATAAATAAAATAACATGGGATTGCAACACATATAAAACAGTAATCTAAGATCGTTGGGCTCTGATACCAACTAACATAGATAAAAGTAACACAAGAAAGATAGCAAACATATGAGCATAAAATTATGCTAAAAAATGGATCACGCAAAATCCCTAATTCAAAATTTTATTAATGAACATTTTCTTTTTAAGTAGTCTCCTTAAATACAAGTTAAATAACTTTATTTATACTAGAAAAAAAACCTTAACAAACCTAGAAAAATAATAAAAGAATCCTAAATAAAAAACAAAAAAAAAATCTTAAATCAACAATGAAAATATAGAAAATATTGGGTATTATCGGAAGCTCTTTCCAGTCTTTGATTGCTGTGACATTTTAACCTTGTAGGAAACAAAACCTCTAGAATCTCCTAACAAAATTTTAACTCGATCCAATAGTCTTATCAAAATTTATTCTCATTAACATAAGATTGTGTATTTAAGAAAAATCTTTTGCTTCAACACCACAATAGAGCTCCCTTATCAAACCCATTTACACTAGGATCGACTATTTTATTGGTTGAAATCAATATTTTCATTTTTTACTATTGTCTTTTTTCTTTGAATTTTGCTATTGATTAATAAATCAGAAGCAATTGACTATTAATTTTGCAACAAAAAAAACGTAATCAATGAGAAAATAATTTGATAACCAAAATAAAAAAAATTCACTAAGTGATTAATGAGTGTATGTGTAATGAATTCCGCATAGTAAAACCTCTATCTATTTTAGTTTTTTAAAAAATTAACGTCAAAACAAGAGTCTAAAATAGTCCAGTATAAAAAATTAGCAATTAACTTATAAATGAAACACTTCTTCCTTTCGCTTGTTAACTATTAGAAAAACCTTTTGAAAAATAACATGTTTAGAAAATGCTTGAGAGTGTAGTAGCGGTTGTTTTTTAAAGTGCTTTTCATTTTAAAACACATTAAAATAATGTTTTTTATTTTTTAAAAATTATTTTTGACATTAACACCTCAAAATAATCTAAAAATATTAAAAACATATTAATTTAAAATACTTCAAAATAATCTGAAAATATTAAAAATATATTAATTTAAAATAAAATAAATAATTTTTTTAAATTTTTTTCAAAGATGTTTTGATAGCGCAACGGGAAATACTATCTTCATGAGAATATCACTTTAACAATTTTCTTTAGAAATCACTATTTTCAATTGCGAATTTGTAAAAATCGTTATTCTCAGCCACAAAATAATGTTATTTTATCAAAAAAAAATATAATTATATTATTTTACTGATTTTTTTAAAAACAGTGCGAACTTTAAAAAGGAATTATTTAGTGCAGAGTCTGACCCTTTCCCCAATAATAGTTGGGCAGCGCAGGCCCATTCTGTCGTCTTCATCAACGATTTATAAAACGTGCGTTTAGTGTAGGAGAAATAACGAGTCACATTATCCGATGAACAAACAGGTGTTAGACTCTCGTTCATTACTTTAATTATTTTTTTTTAAAAAAAGAAGTCGTTGGCAGGCATGGAAAAGATTCCTTACTTCAGACAATATATATCAGCCATTTAATGGAAAACGAATAAAGGGTTCATATGGGTACCACGTGGATTGTGGACACAGTACAAAAATCTATGACCTACATCTTCAAACTCTTAATTTATAAATTACAAAAAAAAAAAACAAAAAAAACACATGGTTGGAGCAATAAATAATTTCATTTAGTTATGTCTACATTCAATGAACCTAAATCAACTCTATTTGGTTTCGCTCACGTGAATATTTCTTTTGCATTATTTAACCTGTAATTCTTAATGACAAGTTATTGGTTGGTCACTATGTTTGGTGATTTTTTTTCAAAAATAAATAATAAAAATATTTTTTCTTAGATGATTTTTTCTTTAAAATTTGAAAAAAGAAATCCATTTTATATATTAAAAAAATGTTCCGTTTTTTATTCTTTCTATTATAATTCTCACCCATATTTTTACTTTTTTTATTGTTTTAAAAGCTTATATAACAACTAATTAATTATTATAATATATTATATTTCATTTCTATTATGAATTTATTTATATATGGGGAATATGGGATTGAACAAGAAGCTTCAATGAAAATAGTATTTGTCCTCCACCATTTTGAATTTGTTGAAAGATTCAAGGAAAATATACCTGCGAACCTGAGAATTAAGATTGACAATTTAAAGAAAAAGGTGGTGATATAATATCTTGTGAACACTTATATTTATAGTAGAATTATAATAAATAGATCCTTTTATTAATTACAAATAGTTTTTATTTTACTTATAATTTTCAAAATCAAGAGTGTGACTCTTCATAACCTAGAAAACATCGACAACATTAATTGTTCTATTAGTTTTACAAGCTAGCTAGAAACCTTATGTTCCCTATTTCTATTACATTTCCCTATTTAGCATGTCGACATTAATTTGTTTAAGTTCACGTTTTAAAGGTACTTTGTTAAGTTTAAACCTTTATGTTATGCTAACATTGAAGGCTTGAACACATTAAAGGTAGTATAAAACATTAAATCATAATTTAATATATTCAAACCAAAATTAATGTTACAAAAATAAATCAATTATGTTTCTCAAGATATTCACTAATAGTTGGAGCAATATTATGACAATGTATATATATCTTCTGGTTTCATGAACATCTACAAAAGTTTATCAACTTGTTTTCATGTGTCCAAGCAAAACAACTCGGTTCTTGACATTTAGTGTCCATATCTAGCTTAGCTTTCTTGCTTCCCTAATTAGATCCATTTTTGCTCTTATTAATCGAATTAAAATTTTATCTTATTGTATTTCATTCCTCGAGCAACTAAACTTTTTGTTAGGAATGAGTTGATTAGGCAAATAATTATTATATTTATTTTGTTGGTACAATAGTTTAGGCGTGAGCCTAGACTCCAATAGAATTATATAAGGAAAATTATATAATAAAAGTGTCGAATATGGGAAAAAGGATGAAGAAATTAGTAGAAAGCAAAGCTAAGGCATTCATTGTAAGTTTTTTTTTTTAAAAAAAAAACAAATTCTTGTAATTTTTATAATTCTTTTAATTATAATTAACTTTTGTTTTGTTGGAAACATATAATACTATAATGTTTGAAAAACATGGAGAGACATTTCCACACATCCTACTCACAATCCTCAGTTGTGGTTGGAAGTTAGAGAGCAATTAATAGACCAGATAAGAATCGAGTTTATAGGATGCATATGACATCAACTAGAGAAATAACATCATGTTGTACTGCTTCAACTCTAAACACATAATAGTTTGACCCAAGTTAGTCAATGTTAGAATTTCAAGCAAGGGTCCTATGACATGTTGAGGAATGAGTAGCAATATTAGAAGAACAAAATAGAAGGAATTGAGAGAAAATGATGGACACTACCAGAAAATCAATAAATACAACCAGGAATACCGAGAGAATATTTTTTTTGGTAAATTATCGATGAATTTTACCGATAGAAATATTCTCTCGATATTTACTAAGAGAATTGCAGCGGAAAAAAAATAATTACAACAAAGAAAAAAAACAATGACGTACCATTTTTACCGGTGGAATTACCGATGAAATTTATTCCATTGATAAAATCCATCGGTAAATTCATTGGTAAACTATGACCATTGTTCATCATGTCAATTACAAAGAAAATCACCAACGAAAAATTCCGTCGGTATTTTCTAAAGAGCTCTGGAACTGTTTACTTTCCAATTGCACTGTTAATTACTGTACTTTATAGACAAAATCACCAACGGATTGAAAAGTCGTCGGTGTTATTTGGTGGTTTTCTGAAAAATTTTGATTAAATTAAAATTTTAAAGTAAATATGATAGACGAAATCACCGACGGATTTAAAAGTTGTCGGTGATATTTGACGGTTTCTGAAAATTTTTGATTAAATTGAAATTTTAAATTAATTATTACTTACGGAATCACCGACGGAATGATTAAAAATATTAATATTGAATTATCCATCGGTAAAACGCCCAATAAAAAGCCTAAAATCCCTAATTTCACAACAGACGGGGCTCTTTTCTTCTTCTTCTTCTTCTTCTTCTTCTTCCCCATATGTAACAAACATCAATATCCATTTCTTTCTCTTCTCTTCTCTCCTTAACTCCTTCTCTTCTCCTCCATGCTCAGGTATTTATTCTTCTCCTTTCTTCTTTTTTCTTCTTAGTTTTTTTTTTTTATTAATATACTTTACGAATTTTTTTTCTCTTCTTAGTTTCACTTGCAACCATATTAAGGTAATATTTTTCTTATTTCGTGTTATTTTATTTTATTTTTAATTATTTTTGTTCTTGATAACTGTATGAATATTGTTGTAGGATTTTTTTTCATATGATTTTCTTCTTCTTTTTTCCAAGTGTTTTGAATATTATAGAGTGTTGATTTATATTAATTTAATTATTTAATAGTTTTGTAAAATGGATTTTTTTAAAAAAATATTTTTAAATAATTACCGACGAAATTACATACGGTATTTTTCCGAGGGAAATACCGACGGAATGAAGTGGATAATTTTTTTTACACGCCTTTTCTATTAGTAAATCTATCGGTAATAATATTTTTTTATTACCAACAGTTAAAAAATTACCGACAAAAAATTCACCAACAGAGCATTTTCGTCGGTGATTTCGTTGGTAAATTAATTACTAACAGAATGATAGTACAAATACCAATGAAAAATTCTATCGATAAATCTAAAGATTGTGGTAGCGGGAATACATGGCTTTATATTATCCCACTCCTTATTCCAATCCTTGTAATCAGGATCCCCCCCTCCTTTACCTCCACCTTCATCTGTGCTGCAATGTATGTATTGTTCTCATATTATTTTTTAATGAATATTGAAATAAAAAAAAATAATGCTCAATAAAATTGGTAGTGTTTGGTTTTATTGTGATTTTTTTTTTGTTTTTCAAATTAACAACTACATAACTAAAAAAATATATATTAAACTTCAAACGGAATCACTAACAAATGTTTTTGTCCATCAATGATTCCATCAGAAATATAGGTACTATTTTTTATAAATTACAAAAAAAAAAAACAAAAAAAACACATGGAGAATTCATGATTACATAGTATTATTCACCACAATAATATAATTATATGTAAAATATTATTTTCAAGACGATCCATTATATAATATTAATTTAAGGAGAATATGGTCTTCTTATTTAAATGCTCAATATAATAGCTATATTACCCTCACAAGTAAAATATTTTAAAGAATTGCATAAATAACAATTCAGTATTTTTATATTTTAGAAGCATAATGTAAATATCATATTACCCTTACATGAATTTACAAAAAAAAACTTTTTCACCTTTTCATATTGATTTTTTTTCTTTTGTAATTAATAAGTTGATAAGGATTGATTTAGTATTTTGAATAATATAAATATCATTCAAAAAATAACAGCATGTGGGCGATAGGCGCCAACGAGTAAACAATGCCCATGCCTTTTGAACAATGCATGAGGCGTTGCCCTACCACCAAAAGCCACCTTCTTGGACGATGTTGGAAGCGTCTTACTATTTTCTTTTCATTGGTGTTGTGCAAGTTGATGATAGAGTTGTAGGTGCGCTTTTTTCTTCTCCACTCTCTTTTCTCTATCTTTCTTTTGTCAAAATATAAATGTGTCATTTAATTTGTTTTTTTGTTTCCAATGCGGTCTTTATTTTTTTTATTGTTATTTCTTTTATTATTGATTATTTCTTTAATTTAACCCCTTGTAATAATGATCAAATTTGATTTCATTCCTAAGCATTTGATTTCAAATTTTATAAAAAGTTAGCCTTTATTATTTTACTTGTTATTTATTTTTTTTGGATAATTTATTTATCATATTTTTATCCTTCATGATTACTTAGTATTATTCACCACAATAATATAATAATAATTTTATCCTTCCAATTTTTTTTTAATAATATTAGGTAAAATGTTCTTTTTTAAAAAATCATTATATAATATGAGTCTTGCTATTTTCTAGAATGATGTTGGAAATATCTTGACATTTTCTTTTCAGTGATGATGTGCAAGCTAATGGTAGCATTGTGGGTGCGTTTTATTTTTCTTCACTCTCTTTTCTCTATCTTTCTTTTGTTAAAATATAAATATGTCATTTAATTTGTTTTTTTTTTGTTTTCAATGCGGTCCTCATTTTTTATTGTTATTTCTTTTATTATTGATTCTTTCTTCAATTTCATCCCTTGTCATTTAGTTTTATTTAATTTTTAAATCAAATTTGGTCTTTATTATTTTGATTGTTGTTTGTTTATTTTTAATTCTTTTCGTAATTAAATTTTATTTTCGATTTCATTCCTAAACATTTGATTTTATATTATTTTTTTTTATAAAAAATTGATATACTAACTTAGATGGGTTCAAGTTGATATTTTTTATCCTTTTACGTTGTCAATTTTTTTCTTTTTTATTTATTGTCATTTACTTTTTTTTTATTCATGCTATTTGAATTGGTTGAGCTTATTTGTAACAACCCGACTTTTTCAAGCCCAAAACAACGGTAAATTTGTTTTTTGTACTTGACACACATCGTGTCGGTAATCGGCGAACATGTTCCCTTCACATCATCAATATATAATCCATACATCAACAACAATTAATATTTCATTTAAAAGTGAATCTTACATAAACTCGTAATATTATATTTGCATGATTAGAAGTTCGTATTTAAAATATACATGCATAGTCATGAGTTTGTATTTTATCCTACAAATAGTAATCACGAATTTAATCTAAAAGAATCTTATAATAGTTATACATTCAGTACATTGATTCATATAAAATACATCATGATTTAGAATGCAACTACATGATTCCTTGCAAAAGTAGGTTCCTGTGTATCGAGTTTTCTAGGCACCTTGTTGGTATGTCTAGATTCAATGAACATAAATCAGCTCCATCTGGTTTCACTCATGTGAATATTTATTTTGTATTATTTAATCTATACATCTTAATAAAATATTTACAGAACATGTTTGGTTTAACGACAAGTTATTGGTTGGTCACTATGTTTGGTGATTTTTTTTCAAAAATAAATCAACAAATAATGTTTTTTATTAGATGAACTTTTTATCCCTCTAAAATTTGAAAAAATAAATCCATTTTATATATTAAAAAAATGTTCTATTTTTTATTCTTTCTACTATAATTTTCACCCATTCTATTTTTTATTCTTTCTACTATAATTCTCACCCATATTTTTACTTTTTTTATTGTTTTAAAAGCTTATATAATAACTAATTAATTATTATAATATATTATATTTCATTTCTATTATGAATTTATTTATATACGGGGGAAATGGGATTGAACAAGAAGCTTCAATGAAAATAAACCACCAAAGCGCTCAATGAAAATATTATTTGTCCTCCACCATTTTGAATTTGTTGAAAGATTCAAGGAAAATATACCTCTAGATCACCAAAGCGAACCTAAGAATTAAGATAGACAATTTAAAGAAAAAGATGGTGATATATTAGTTTTACAAGCTAGCTAGAAACCTTATGTTCCCTATTTCTATTATACATTTCCCTATTTAGCTAGAAACCTTATGATATATTAGTTTTACAAGCTAGCTAGAAACCTTATGGAAATATCGAGAGAATATTTCGTTGGTAAATTGTCGACGAATTTTATCGATGGAAATATTCTCTCGATATTTACCGAGGGAATTACAGTGAGAAAAAAAATAATTACAACAAAGCAAAAAAAAAAAAAAACAATGACGTGCCATTTTTACCAAGGGAATTACCGAAGGAATTTATTACGTCGGTAAAATCTACCGCTAAATTCGTTAGTAAACTATGAGCATTTTCTTTTTGGGTTCTTCCAAATTACATTTTCTTTTCTTTTTTTAAAAAAAAAGAAAAAGAACACTGAAACACTGCCGTTTTGAACAGTACTGTTCTCCTTCTTCCCTGCGCATGCAGAGGCAGGGAAGAAGAAGATTTTAAATCTCCTTTTCACGCTCAACTTCTCCTTCTCTACCACCCCTACTTGCCCAAGAAACTCGGCACTACCCATAACCACCATACCCTGCCACCACGACAAAGGAAGAGGAAAGCCATGCCCTGTAGCGGTTGCACAGGAGCCATCCCATCCCACGCCACGATGCCCTGCACTTGGACTGGGTATGATAAACCTCTCCCCTAGCTGCCTATAAATACAGGGGAAAAGAAAAAGAGAAGAGAGGATTTTTTTTGGAGAAAAGAGGGAAACAAGCTGCAGAAACAAAAAAAGAAAGAAAGAGAGAAAGCGAAAACATATGCGGGGAGGGAAAAACAGAGACTACGGTCTCTGCACAAAGAAGAAGAAGAACCGTCCTCACCCCCTAGGCACCACCGCTATTTCTTCCTCTCCACTGCCACCAGCAGCACCGGCCTCTCTCTCTTCACCGTCTGGAACCACTAGTCGCCGCGCCATTCTTCTTCTTACCCGTCACCATCTGCACCGCCCGAGACCATCGCAGAGAGGGAAGAATATTGTTGACAAAACAAATGAAAAACAGAGGAAGAAGAAGCAAAGGAGAGAAGAAGAAGAACCACCATCTGCCACCACAGCCATCCACCGTGACAACAGCGCTAGCACCGCAAGCCACCAGTGCTGCCCAGTCAGTCTCCTTCTCTTACTTCTTCTTCGGTCGCTCTCCACTGTTCCTTAATACGCATGTATATATATTTGCATTGTACACATACATCCATTCTTTGTAAATAACATACATACATGCATCAAGTTGAAATATAGGTCCTCAAAGAGTCTACAACACCAGACTTCGAACGAGAAACATGGAAGATGAAGAGCGCGCTCACCGTGATGCCCATTTTCAAGAAGAGTTGGAGTCTCTCAAGACAAGTGTGGCTCGCCTCACTAGCTTACTCGAGCAAACACTAAGAAATACCTCTGGTGAAGGTCTTTCTAACTGACTGGTCACCTTTAATCAGATTCCAACAATAGCTCAGCCCGAAGAAAGAATGAGTGAACATGGTCAAAAGCCTCAACATAATCCAACATTTATGCAATCAGCAACACCTGCACCAGCCCTTGCAATCATGGATGCATTTGCTAACGAGTCCCACTGGCCAAGTCATCTGATAGCATTGATCAAGATAAGATGGAGGCGCTGGAAGCCAGAATCAGAGTAATTGAGGGGGTAGACTTATATGATCCAGTACGGGCAGTAGAGATGTGTCTGGTCCCAAATGTGGTTGTCTTGAAAAAGTTTTGTGTTCCTGAGTTCATCAAATATAGTGGAACACAATGCCCCATAACTCATCTCAAATCCTATTGCAATAAAATGGCAAAAGTAATACATGATAAAAAACTACTGATGCACTTTTATCAAGATAGCTTAAGTGGGGCAACATTGAGCTGGTACATGAGATTTGACAACATAAAGATCTGGAGATGGAAAGACTTGGTGGATGCTTTTATCAAGCAGTAAAATTACAACATAAACATTGCTCCCAACAGAACCAGCTTGTCCAATCTAGAGAAAAGGGATAAATAAAGTATAAAGGAATATGCTCAAAGATGGCGAGAATCAGCTGCTCAAGTCCATCCTCCACTTTTAGACAAAGAGATGATCACTTTATTTGCCAACACACTCAAAGCACCATATTATGAGCATGTGATGGGTAGTTCGGCCCAGCAATTCAGTGACACCATGGTAGTGTGTGAACGTATAAAGCAAGGCGTCAAGAGTGATAGAATTTCTACACCCACCGAGAAAAGAGGCTTCAGAAGGAAATAGGTCAGCCATATTAGAGACGACTACAGGGGTATAAAAAACTCATCCCAAAACTACCATACTCCATCCCAAATTGCCGACATCAAAAAACTTGAGCCTCAAAACTTTCAAGCCAAAAGCCAAATTGGAAATTACTAAAAGGTCCAAGAACAACTACCTCCATTACCGCTACCCTTGAATGAGATGTACCAGAAGCTATTAAGCATCAGGCAGGTAGCTTTCGAACCTCTGACGCCTATGCAGCCACCTTACCCTAGCTGGTACAAGCTAGAGCTCACTTGCGAATACCATGCTGGTGTTGCTGGACATAGTATCCATACTTGCAATGGCTTCAAGAGAAAGCTTTTGCAACTAATCAAGGCAGGGTGGATGGCATTGAAAAATTCTCCTAATATGAACACGAACCCTCAACCTAATCATGCTTGAAGCAATGGATCAGTAAAGGCACTAGAGGCAGAATGCTCAAAAAGCACCGATGGTTAAGGTAGGGTGTGAAAAAGATAGCATAAATTTTGAAAGACTTGAATTTCGACCACAGTTCTTTTGTCCCTATCGTCAATGAGACATCTACAAGAGCCATGAGGAGGCTAGCCTAAGAGAAGATTTACCAAATTGGAAGAATGAAGCCGACCCTATTATTTTCTTTTGTTTGATCATGTCTGTTTTAACTTGTTTCAGTCTTATTGGTAACTTGGCTTATAATGCAACAAGATTTTCTTTGTCAAAAGAGCCTTATTGTTAATAAGATCAAGTGTTTTCCTGTGTTCATGACATGTCTTCATTTTTGTTGTTGTTTCATGTAAATAACACTCTGAGCATAATATTTACTCACAAAACCACTGCACCAAGAATCCTTCGGTATGTTTCCCTTTTCTTCCAAAGAATTTTCAAGAATTCAAAATTTAGTACAAAAACAAAAATCATTTTGGTGTTTGTTCAAAACTAACAAGTACTGAAAATTCAAGTGATTTCTTAAAAAGATAACCATACACCTAGAAAACCTATAAAACAAAAAACAAAAACACCATGAAGTGACTCCAAAAGTTGAGTTTTAATTGGATGAATAATGAGAAATCATTTTGCATACTCGCATGAAAGCAAGGCTTATCGATCCTAAATGCATGAGTTTGGAATGAAGAGAGGTCATCTTTGATAATCCTTTCACGAAACTAAAATATATCCTTTGTAGTCTCCTTTTGAGCCTGGAAGTTTTTTTTTGAAAATAACTTTGGCTAGGATCACATCTCAAATTGGAGGCAAGTGCAAGAGACATGGAAAAAAACCTCAATGATTGGAAGTGCCTAAACAACACTGGGGGGCATAAAAGAAAATTTTCAATCATCAAAAGTGTCCAAACAAAGATGGGGGCATGAAAAAAAACCAAAGGGTCCAAAAAATTGAGCTTCTCACAAAAATAACTGATATGATGATGCTCAACCAAGTGAAAAAAAAAAGAAAAAAACAAAGAGAAAGATCCCAAGCCCAACACTGGGGGGCACGATAGACCCTTTTGGAAAGACATTTAAATGATAAAAGGTCAAGAAACAAACACAAGTGATCCTTAGTCTTGAAATCCCTTAAACACCTTTTAAGCCTACAAATATCCTTTTCTTCATAACAAAGAGCCTAAGCCTACATTACACGCCTAATCAAGCCCTTTCTGATTAAAGGCAAGCAATCTGGATCGGTAGGCAGTGCTTTATCATGCGAACCAAATCATTATTCATGCAAATAAAATAAATACTTTGAAAATCAGTTCTCTATAACCTTCAAATTGAATTTTGAACCATTTTTTGACCAACCAGATGTCACTTCACATTTTCGCCAAAAGCAAAAGAAAAAAGTTTTCATCACATCTGAAAACCTCTCCCTAGAAATCACTTGAATTTCTTCATAATGAGTTTGCTTTGAATCAATGTCAAAATGATTTCTATGTCTGGAATAGCTTTGAAATTCCAAAATTTCTGCATGAAAACAACTTCTGGCCAAACCTTCCTTCACATAGCCTCATCCTTAAACCCGAATTGAATACTTGGGGGCATGATCAAACCGGGAGGCAATCAAAAACTCCTGGTATGGCTAACTCCATGGTTCCTTTTCGAAGAAAAAATATCCAGCAAACATTGGTAACCCTTGAGATAAAAGGCAGAGGGCAAATAAGTATGATGATATCAAGTCCTTTCTAGAGGTCAAGATTATAAGAGATGACTCGAGTAAGCAAGAGCGAAGAAGCCATCAAAGTTCACTACCAACACTCTAACTTTTGAGAAAGGAAAGACATCATGAAGAAATAGGGACCTATATTTCTCAAGTAAGTATACATGCATATCAATCATAATGCATTGCTTTCATCATTGACAGATCGATGTTACACCTTCTTTTGAGTGCGTCTTTGAGCTCTCACTTCTCAGGTAGTGCATTTTCTAACCCTACCTCCTCTCGAGAGCGCCTTTGAGCCCTCGCCAACATTTTTCTGGGCAGGTCACCCATTACAACGCGACTAATTCTCCATATTTTTTTTATCTGGGCAGATCACCCATTATAATAAGGTCATTCTTCCACTTGGGTAGGTCACCCATTACAATAAGACCACTCTTTCCTTTTTCCTTGGTAGGTCACCCCATTACAATGAGACCAATATTTTTTCTGGATAGGTCACCCATTACAACACAACCAATTCTCCATGTGTTTTTTTTATCAAGGCAGGTCACCCATTACAATTAGGTCATTCTTCCACTTAGGTAGGTCACCCATTACAATGAGACCACTCTTTACTTTTTCCTTAGGTAGGAAATCCATTGCAATGAGACCAACATTTTTTTCTAGGTAAGTCACCCATTACAACGCGACCAATTCTCCATGTTTTTTTTTATCTGAGCAGGTCACCCATTACAATGAGGTCATTCTTCCACTTGGGTAGGTCACCCATTATAATGAGACCACTATTTCCTTTTTTCTTGGGTAGGTCACCCATTACAATGAGACCAATATTTTTTCTAGGTAGGTCACCCATTACAACGCGACCAATTCTCCATGTTTTTTTATCTGGGTAGGTCACCCATTACATTGAGGCCATTCTTCCACTTGGATAGGTCACCCATTACAATGAGACCACTCTTCCCTTTTTTTCCCTTGGGTAGGTCACCCATTACAATGAGACCAACATTTTTCTGGGTAGGTTACCCATTACAACATGACCAATTCTCCATGTTTTTTTATCTAGGTAGGTCACCCATTACAATGAGGTCATTCTTCCACTTGGATAGGTCACCCATTACAATGAGAACAACATTTTTCTGGGTAGGTCACCCATTACAACACGACCAATTCTCCATGTTTTTTTTTTTATATAGGTAGGTCACTCATTAAAATGAGGTCATTCTTCCACTTGGGTAGGTCACTCATTATAATGAGACCAACATTTTTCTGGGTAGGTCACCCATTACAATGAGACCACTCTTCCCTTTTTTCCTTGGGCAGGTCACCCATTACAACACGACCAATTCTCCATGTTTTTTTATCTGGGTAAGTCACCCATTACAATAAGACCATCTGGGTAGGTAACCCCCATACAACACGACCACTCTTTCTTTTTTCCACTTGGGTCGGTCACCCATTACAATTCGACCAATTCTTCATGTTTTTTTTATCTGGGTAGGTCACTCATTACAATGAGACCATTCCTCCACTTGGGTAAGTCACCCATTACAATGAGACCACTCTTTCCTTTTTCTTTGGGTAGGTCACCCATTACAATGAGACCAATATTTTTTCTAGGTAGGTCACCCATTACAACGCGATCAATTCTCCATGTTTTATTATTTTGGATAGGTCACCCATTACAATGAGGTCATTCTTCCACTTGGGTAGGTCACCCATTACAATGAGACTACTCTTTCTTTTTTCCACTTGGGCAGGTCGCCCATAAAAATAGACCAGGGTAAGTGTGTGTGGGCAGGTCGCCCGTGAAAATAGACTAGTGTGAGTTTGCGTGGGCAGGTCGCCCATGAAAATAAACCACTGTGAGCGTGTATGGGCTAGTCACCTCTGAAAATAGATCAGTATGAGTGTGTGGGCTGGTCGACCCTGAAAATAGACCACTGTGAGTATTTATGGGCAGGTCGCTCGGGAAAATAAACCATTCTTGTTTTTTGTTTACAAGCTTACTATGTAAAGCATCGAGGAGTTTTTTTTGCTTCGTAAGCATTGTAAAGAGGGGGCAACTATTATAACTCATTTTTGGGTTCTTCCAAATTACATTTTTTTTTAAAAAAAAAAGAATAGTGAAATAGTGCTGTTTTGAACGGCACTGTTCTCCTTATTCCCTGTGCATGCAGAGGCAGGGAAGAAGATGATTTTAAATCTCCTTTTCCCGCTCAACTTCTCCTTCTCTACCACCCCAATTGCCCAAGAAACCCGGCAATACCCATACCTACCATACCCTGCCACCACGACGAAGGAATAGGAAGGCCATGCCCTGCAGCGGCTACATAGAAGCCATCCCACGCCACCATGTCATGCACTTGGACAAGGTATGGTAAACCTCTCCCCCGATTGCCTATAAATACAGGGGAAAAGAAGAAGAGGAGAGAGGATTTTTTTTAGAGAAAAGAGGGAAGAAAGCTGCAGAAACAAAAACAAAAGAGAGAAAGCGAAAACAGACATGGGGAGGGAAAAACAGAGACTACGGTCTTTGCATAGAGAAGGAGAAGAACCGTCCTCCCCTCTGGGCACCACCGCTGTTTCTTCCTCTCCACCACCACCAGCAGCACCGCGAGCAACCACCAGTAGAACCAGGGAAAGAGATGGTGGAAGATTGGTGCTGGCAAGAGAAGAAAGAGAAAAATAACAGAATACAGGGGATGAAAAAATAGATAACAGAGAGAAGAACAGTAACCTTTCTCTCTGGCCTCTCTCTCTTCGTCGTCGGGAACCACTAGCAGCCACGCCATTCTTCTTCTTGGTCGTCACCAGCTGCACCGCCCGAGACCACCGCAGAGAGGGAAGAATATTATTGACAGGACTAACGAAAAATAGAGGAAGAAGAAGCAGCGAAGCAGAGGAGAGAAGAAGAAGAACCATTGTCTGCCACCACAGCTGTCCACCGCGACAACAGCGCCATCGCGACCGGCACCGTGAGCCACCAACGCTACCCAGTCAGTTTCCTTCTCTTACTTCTTCTCCGGTCGCTCTCCACTGTTTTGCGTGAATAGTGGAGAGTGTTCCATTGTTCACTAGGCCGAACAGCCTAAAATGAGTGGGCCGGGTCCGACCCAGTCCAAAAAAAATTTTCAAAAATATTTTAAGAAGAATTTGTGATTTCCTAGCGTATTGTTTTTACTAAATTTTGCTTAATATTGGTTTGTATTTTTATATCATAAAAATACAAATCTGATATTAAAATACCTAGTTTTTGTCAAAACTTTGAAAAAAAATGTTTTTCTTTTCATGCATACGACCAAGTCTCTCAAAGAAAACAATTACATCATATTTTCATACAACAAAGAAAACTTCAAAAAAGAATGTTTTAGCATGCATTTTGGTGTTAATAACTAGTTTATTAAAGTTACGAGAACTTGGCCAATATTTCAAAAAAATCCAAAAAAATTATTTTTTCTTTTAAATATTAGGAATTATGAATTTATACATAAAATGTATTCCCAATATTAAAAAGGTAGTTCTTTTGTTGACATTAGAATGGTTAGGTTTTATCTCGATAAGATAAGGATCTCCTTATCGAAGAGGACTTTTTTTAAACCATAGACAGACTAATAATTAGAAATATGATACAACCGTAGCATATATTAGACAATAAAACAATGCAGCTTACCTTAGGTACGGCGTATTTGGAGTGCTAATACCTTCTCTTTACGCAACCAGTCTCCGTACCTGATCTCTAAGACCAGTTAGGGTTCCTAGTCACCAAAATACTAGGTGGCGACTCCCATTCCATTTTTCCACTGATAAGAGACAAGAATCCATTGTCTCTCCGTATTTGCCAGATAAATACACACACATGAGTGTGAAGGACGATCGTCGCGACGCTGCACACGTGCAACAAAACATTTCATCAATAATTTATTTAATGGCACAATGACTAATAAAAGTTGGTTGGTGCATTTTATTTTTTGGTACCAATGTTTTGTTGGCATTACAAATTACCAACATAAATGCCACTGGATAGCAAATCCCCGGCAAAAAAAATTTCAATAACCTGTTTCCATCAGTAAGTCCATCAACAATGTAAATGGCTGAAAAAATAAAGTTTACTCGCTGAAAGAATATTCCATCAATGTTTTTTAATTGTCTGGCGGTGAAGTTTTGTTATTTAGGATTTGGCTTGCTTATAAGGTGAGCATCTTTTTAGCAAATTATAAGGGAAATAAAAGAAGACATGCTTCCCTTATAATTGGTTTCAACTTGCTTTTCTAAGATAATATATTTGCTTTGAAAGCAAGTTCTTTACAAAACACTTCTGATGCAGTCAAGCTAACATGTAATTTTGAGTTGTTAGGTGCAGGTTTAAGACAATTAGATGAGAATTTATCCCAGACAGATCATGTGAGTGGCCTAGTAGATGCATTTATGGATCGATGGGACAAGTTTAGGTCCAAAAAGAGGTGTGATCACACCAGACAAGGATAACAGCTCAAAAGGGTCAAACTTTTTATTCGGTCGTTGGATTATGCTCAAAATTTTATAGGAGTTTCTAGAGGTTGTTTTTCATATAATAATACTGTATTGCTATACGGACTATCGGATCTTCATATATCAAAAATCTCGTCGAGATCACTCCTGGTTTTGATAGTTTTTGTGATTTTTACTTGTTGTTTTCGGATTTCATGTTTTGTTTTGATTTCATGTTTTTTTTTCTTTGTAATTTTATATTTTTATTTTTAGTTCCTAGCTCAGGTAGGGTTTCTAACTTATTTAAAATTTTGTAAACCTTCGAAGATGATAAATTTCACTATTATTATTAATTTACAGAAAATAAGCTTATGAATTTGTAACTCACATGTAGATGTACTTTTCGCTAATAAAATCATGCTTTTTTTAATTGTTATATTTAGCTTCCATATGCATCAACTTCTATTGCTAAAAAAATGTTACAACATGACGAAGAAGATGTTTAACTTATTTGATGATGGTTAGTATCTTGCATGATCATGGAAAGAGGAGTACTGCACACATATCTGCTGCGGGTTTGGTAATTCCAACTTATCAGGGCCATATGCATTTTCATATCTAACAAGTTAACCCTTGGCTTTCAATTAGGCAGTGCCTTGTTACCCACCTTGCTTCTTTACACCGTCAGGAGCGAGGACCCTTTTCTCATGGCTCGCTTCACTAGCAATTACGTGCCAGCTTCGGTGCACCATGTAACACTAGCCTAGCCATGAACCTGCTCCATGGTTGTGTTGCAAACCAAGAGGTTTACATGTAAGCTCTTGTTCACATGTTCAAGAGCAACTGTGCGAGCAGTTGTTTTGGTGGTAAGAGATTTCTTTACTATTGTAAGTTCAAGTGGACTGCGGTATTACTTTCAATGAAAAAACACCGCATCACCAAACACGCAAATAGCCTTAGAGTTATTTTTGATATACTTAACAGTTGTTCAAGGAATGGTAATGGCGAGGGATATAAATTCATATAAAAATCACTGCGGTGATTTGCAAGAGCAGAAAATTTAAGGGGTTTTTGAGAAATCTCTCGTGAACTGATTGAGAGTGGTGGGATTTTTGGGGTCCATTCACTTGCCTGGCTTTTGGAAGCCATCAAAAGACGAAGCACGTTTCCTGCATGGTGTTTAAGAAAAACTCACACACACACACATATATAGATATTAGTTTTTCTTTTGTGGTGCATCTTTGCCGTGCTTTCACTGTAATTCAGGAGCGACACTATTTCTGTCATCGTTTTCGGGGGACCAGGTCGAAGAACACAACACGTTTTCTTCCTTCCAGAGGCTCATGCATTACTTACAAAGCCGACAAAAGTATTTACTACACCGAATGATATTAGATTTACAAAAAAATCTTTCGAATAATATTCAGGGATATTCCAGTCATTAAAATCCCAAATAATAGATAGAGATGAGGTTCGTAACTTTCCTTGGGACTGTGGGCCCTTATATAATTAGTTAATTTTTTTAATTCTGGTAATCTAATTGATTTTTTCTAGTAAAAATAACTGGTGATTAATGTCCGATCCCGATAAAAGGTCTCATTCAAGAAAGCTCATTGTTTTCCCATTAAATCCTTTCTGATAGCATAAATTGTGCCACCGCTACCGCTTTTGGTAATATCTGCTGTAAGCAAAGTCTCGTTTCCATGTTTGATTGAAAGCCTTGTTGTGTTGCATTTCTTTAACTAATTTTACCAGTCTATTTGTCCCTTCAGAGCCAAGTCCACATGCACCATAATTATAATGGTATTGTGATAAATGACTGCATCGTCAGATTAAGCAATTTGACTCGGAAGTTCATATAAACAGGGTGCGTGCCTAGCTGGTGCTTTAACTGCATAAATTTATTTGGAAAATATTGTTATGATTGAATCCTCAAGGTCAACAAATCTCTTTATGAAGTCTTCAACCATAACAGTTTTTGGAAGCTGATCAACACACACCTTGGATCCTGTCCAAAGCAACGATGATAGGGATCCGAGATAAGAGGGAAAACAAGCGTAAAAAGCAAAACCAGTAATCATGAACTCACCTTTGAAATAATTCAATTGGGGTACAAGCAAGCTCTTTACAAAACACTTTTGATGCCTTCAGGTTAATAGGTGATTCTGGATGATTAAGTGTAGATTTACATAACTAGATAAGAATCTATTCTAAACTGATTATATTAGTGGCTTAGTAGATACATTTATTGATGGAGAAGACAGATATAGACTCAAAAAGAGATCTAATCATACCGAACTAAGATAACAACTCCAGAAAATCATAACTTTTTATTCGGCTATTGGATTGTGCTCATATTTTTATAGGAGTTTCTTATAAATTGTTTTCCCTATAATAATGATTGTATTGTTATATGGACCATCAGATCTTTAAATATAAAAAATCTTATCGAAGCCTCTAATTTTGATAGTTTTTGTAATTTTTCATTGTTATTTTCAGATTTCATGTTATGTTGGATTTTATGTTTTTATTTTTCCTTTGTAATTATAGATTTTTATTTTTTATTCCTGATTAAAGTAGGGTTTTGGATCTATTTAAAGTTTTGTGAACCTTCTAAAAAGATAAATTTTATTATTATTATTTATAAAGATAGATTTTATTATTATTATTTATAAAAAACAATCTTGTGAATTTGAAACTCACATCTACATGTACTTTTTGCTAATAAAATTATGTATTTTTTTTAATTATTATCTTTTAACTTCAACATGCATCAACTTCAATCGCTAAAAAATGTTACAACATGACGAAGTAGATCGATGTTTAACTTATTTGATGATTGTTAGTATCTTGCATGATCATGGAAAGAGGAGTGCACACATACTTGCTCCATTCCATGCATAATGAAGGACTTTCATGTAATTACACTAAAAAGTTTTGTCTTCACTTGAATTCTAGCTTAACGTCTCACTTTCAAGTTTTGCCACATTTTTTTTTAGGTGATAGGATCCTTAAGAAATGAATGGATATGAAAGATTTAATATTTCATGTCAACAATATATTAAAAAAAAATGAAAAGAAATTGGCCGTTTAGCTAGATGATCTCTATATAAAGCCACATGAGCAACCCCAGAATACCACAAAACACTTGCATTTCTCTAAACAACGTCTCTCTCGCCTCAGATCTCTAGAATGTCGAGCGTTAACTTGGTAGTGATGGTGGTTGGGCTGCTGGTTTTGGCTCAGCAGTCCTTCCAAATGAGTTTGAGAAACCCTGTTGCTGAGACAAGCAATTGCAAAATTGATTTCACTCGTTTAGGGCTTGTCTTAACTTCTGATACCAACGAAAAGGCCCTTCAAGACTCTGGTCTCTTCACACCTGATGCTGAAACGCCTTATGTTGACATTGCGGGGAGAAGGTTCCACATTGGGACACTTAATGCTCGTTATATTGTATATGTGAAGATCGGGGGAAATTCTGTAAGATTCCTCGTTTCTTTATAATCTTTGTTTCTTCATTGCACTATTTAAATATTCAATATATTACACTGTTGCTGTCCATTGCTAACTGCAACCAAACTTAGGTAAATGCTGCCATTGCTGTGCAAATCCTCTTGAATAGATTCCGTATTCATGGAATTATTCACTTTGGTAGTGCTGGGAGCCTTGATAAAAAAAGTATAGTGCCAGGTGATGTTTCCGTGCCGCTTGCTGTTGCTTTCACAGGAGCTTGGGATTGGAAGGTAATTACACACACACACACACACACACTCTGTGAACATTAATGGCGAGGACATAATATTTGGTTCTGGAATTTACCATGGAGCATTTTTTATGAAAAAAAATAATATATCTACCCTATATATATACTTGGATGACTTGAAAGAAATTTAATTTAATTTTCTGGGTTTAAGTTGTATGTTAATTATTATAAGACACACACATCTTATACGTAACCAGCTTTAATTTTTACAATGGCGCAGAAATTCGGGTCAGCGGAAGGGAAGCTGAACTTTGGCGAGTTTAATTATCCAGTGAACGGAGAGAACTTGTTGGCTAGCGTAGACTATGATACAGTAAAATTGTTCTCTAAAGGACACTCACCGCAGGATGTTTTCTGGTTTCCCAGCACCACATCCTGGTATAGTGCTGCCACTCAAGTGCTTCAGGTTTGTCAATCTAATTTTGATCCTTCTTCTTTATCAATAGACACACTGTATTACATACGCTTGAATAATTTCTGTGATTTGCAGGATTTGGAGTTGAGACAATGCTACGATAGAGCTTGCCTACCTTCCAAGCCTAAGATTGTGTTTGGAACTAACGGCTCTAGTTCTGATTCTTACATTAAAAATAAAGCATATGGAGATTTCCTTCACAAAGTTTTTAACGTCTCAACTGCCGATCAAGAAAGCGCTGCTGTAGCTTGGGTTAGTAAGATGGAATAATTTCATTGAACTCGGAAAAGTTTTCTCTAGTTCATGTGTTCGGCTAACTAGTTAAAATTTACTGGTCATTTGATTTGCAGACATCTTTATCAAATGAAAAGCCATTCATTGTGATCCGAGGTGCTTCCAATGTAGCAGGTGAAGCAAATCCAGGATTATCGCCTGCTGGCTACTTGGCCTCCTACAATGCTTTCCTTGCCGCAGCCAAGTTCATTGAGTCAATTCCTACGCCACGTCTGGCTTGTGAGTGATGGGATTTTGTATCTGCTTCTGAGACGTCGTTTGAGTGCTATGAAAGAGATCGATGACCGATTGCACTCAAATGAACTGAACTGTGTTTGGCCTGCTAAATTAAATAAACTCGAATAAAAATGCTATGAACTTTCTCCATTATATAACGTATTCACCTGTTCCTAGTTTTAATTCCGGTACTCGATGATCGATGGATGATTTTAACATTGTCAAGAGTCGGGAAAATGAGGTTTCTTTAACAACTTTTTCTATGAAAAAGTTGTTTTTTAAGTCAAAATTTATTATGATATTCATCAATTCATGTTTTAATTAAAAAATAAAAAATAAATATGAATAAATTTAGAAATAATAAATTTAAGAAAATTATATGAAAAATAGATATTTTATTCTCATTCAATATTAACAATTTATACATTTTCAGTTAATACATAATTATTCTTAAAGAAATTGCTAATATTATCATAAAAATCTCTAATTCTCTTAAAATTAACTTAATTGGATCCATAAATATTATTTTAATAAATCAACTTCAAGAGAATTTTATTCACAAAATAGAAAAAGGGAAAAAATTTGTTAATGGATCTTGAACAAAAAGGCTAAGCTCAAGTTCTTGGTTTTATTTCAATGAACGGATCATCTTCTAGTTCATATTCTGACATATTTAATGGTCGAAAAGTGAGGTTTAAGTTTCATATAGCTTTAAAAATTCTTATTTTTTCTTGAAAACATCCTAAAAACATCATAAAAACCATTTCTGTCATCGTTTTCGTGGGACCAGGTCGAAGAACACAACATGTTTTCTTCTTTCCAGAGGCGCATGCTGCATTACTTACAATGCCGACAAAAGTATTTACTTCACCGAATGATACTAGATTTACAAAAAAATATTCCGAATATTCAGGGATATTCCAGTCAGTAAAATCCCAAATAATAGATAGTGATGACGTTCGTAACTTCCCTTGGGACTGTGGGCCAAAGTTTATCTCTTATATAATTAGTAATTTTTTTTAATTCTACTAATCCAATTGATTTTTTCTAGTAAAAATCACTGGTGCTTAATGTCTGGTGCCGATAAAAGATCTCATTCAAGAACACCCACACCTTGGATCCTGTCCAAAGCAACGATGATAGGGATCCGAGATAAGAAGGAAAACAAGCGTAAAAAGCAAAACCAGTAATCAACTCACCTTTGAAATAATTCCATTGGGGTAGTTCCTAAACCTCCATTGTTGCATCCTTCAAATCTATTCAATGTTAGTTCTTTCATGTGCATTAACAGATAGATAGATGTAAACTAAAAGAGAGTAAGAAAAAAAGAATAATTTGATGGGTTAATTTGAGGTGCAGAGAATCAACACCGTACTCAAAGAGCTTTCTTGGCATCACAAGTCATAGGGATCTCACACCAGATCTCCTCTTTGAAAAACTCACATATTAATTTTTCCAGTTTTCAACACCCTTCAGCCGAAACCCACCTCTTTAAATTATTTTTTTTTTGTTAAAAACATTATATCTCCCGGCAACAAGCTCATCTTCCTCGACAAAAAACTATTTTTAAAGTTACTTTAAAACCCATCTACAACAACTATTGTAGTAGCCTTCTCAAATTCTAACTCAAAATTCAGCATAATATTATTATTTTTGACAACAACTAGGATGTTTTCTTTTGGCAACACACCTTGGTTGGCAACACCAAATCCATCTTCAAGTTCTTTAAGCATCGACTTTTGATATTTGATTGTTGTTAATAAACAATAAGTTGGTCTATAAATTTTTTTGTAACTGGAATTTTCTAATACTTCAAAACAATCTTTTAAAGTATCAAAAAATTGTTTATTTTCATGAGAGAATCCTTATAAATTCTAATTTATAGAAATTTTAGGATTTATGTAATCCTCATATCTTGAGCTTCTTTCTAATCAAATCTTGGTGGCTGATTCAAATCCACATAAGAACTAAAATAATCAAAATTTTCAATTTCAATATTATATTTAACCTAATCAAAAAGCTATCTTCTTTGTTTATGCTTCTAAAATAGATTCTCAAAACTAAACATAAATATGTGATTACTCTTCTCACTATCCTCTAATATTATTTTGATCATAAGCACTAATCATCTAGATAATTCTTCAACTTGATCTGCATGTTTATTACCTCTAGTCTATGAATTAATTCTATCACCAACTCCTAAACTTCTCTCCTGAGAGGAACCTTCCCATCCCCTCTATCACCAACTCCTAAACTTCTCTCATGAGAGGAACCACCCATCCCTTCTTACCTGAAAATATTATGCTTTATGACCTCTTCCAGCTAGTTATTTAGTAGCATACAATAAACAAAATAATTTGGGATTGCCATGCATAAAAAGCAATACCTTAAAATTGTTAGACTCTGATACCACTGAGTCAAGTAAAAACAACACAATAAAAGTAGAAGACAAGGCAACATAAAATTCTATCAAATGTGATCCAATCACAAATCATAATTCAAGATTTTATTACTGATCTTCAAATTTTCCTTTGGCTCATATATGTTTGAAAAAGAATAAATTTTGATATCCTCAATTATAAAAATTCTCAAAGTACAGAGACCTATAATGTTATCATCTCATTTACCAATTATTACCTATTGTATAGGTTTGCATGGAGTCTTATTTTAATAAAATTGTTTGTAAATCATTTTTCCATGACTAAATAGATATAGACTACAACTCGACTGCAAAACTTTTGAAAGTGCACATGCTCAAATAGAATAAATCATAAGAAGAAGAGGCTCAGCTAAAAAAATTCAATAGTACATTCACTAAACATGAGTTCTCTCATGGAACATGTCACTCCTAATCAACAGCCATGGCTTCCGAGACCCCACCAGCATCCTCCATTCCGTTCTTCTGCTCCTCTGTTGCCACTCTCATCTCCTCAATCAAATTCTTCTCATCTTCCTCTATAGTGTTCTGCAACTCATCCACCTGTTGAAATGTTAAACAAAAGATGAGGAAAATAAATGAGTACACTGGACATGTGCATTCAATCTAATGCGGCAAGTGATCAAGCAAGCAGCAACAGAATTTAGAAGCACTCTATTACTTCATTGCCTGATTGACCAAAATAAGCGAAGAAACATTTATCAATTAGATAACACAGATGCACGAACAACGTATTGAAAAGACATGGATTGGCACGTGAAACAGCACTTAAAACCCAAGGTTAAACTACAGATACAAGTTTTCTATCTCCATACGAAACAGGTTGAAAGTAACAAAGTAAAAGTGCACACATATGTAATAATGGAAAATGTTGTCAAATAGGCATATTATATCATTTAAAAGCTTCAATTGATAACTTCTTCCTACTCTTTCCTCTTCGATGTTAATTTGCATCATGCTCTTCCATAACAAGGTAGAACCCAAAGCTCAAACCGTAGCACTTGAGTCACTTTCTAGAATTGTTTCCTCTCAATACAAATTCAACTTTTATTATTGACATGACACTATTGCACTTGGTTAACTGCGACAAACACCGCTTGATAATCCTGTAAGTAACAAGATTTCGTGTTTCCAGGGCAAGTCCAAGGTTCATATAAGTTTTCCTATGTGAAAAGGGAAGGAATTAAGAATGGGGATCCACCACAGCACAAACATGTTATGAATAGGAAGCCTAGATTACACAATCTGAAATACATTGCTGGAAAAAAAAAAGAATCTTGAAAACAAATGGAGTAGAAAAAAACTGAATTGATGTAAAATAAATGAACCTTTCACCAAATTTTCAATCAATAAGAAACAAGAATGACAAATTTATGGAAATTGCCACATACCACATGCAACAAGAGAACGAATTGTTTCTTTCGAAGTTCCAGTAACCTAGAACTGGCTGTATTTTCTGCCTCCAAAGCAGCAATTTCTTTCTCTAAATCCGTTATCACCTTCTGCATAAGTGACCTTGGAGGCTGCGTGGCGATCAATTTCCTTATCGCCTCACATTCCTCCTTATGCTGCCTTTCAATTTTGCTCTCCTCAAGCTGCTTCTTTAAATCTTCAATATCAGCCTGTGCCTGCAAAATCTGCCTATTTATGTCATCCTTCAACTCATTAAAATTCTCCTTCTCTCTTACATTAGAATCAATAACAGCTTTGCTCTTGAGTAATGGAATCTCGAAAGTAGACAACTCCTGTATAAAAGCTTTAGAAAGTTTGACACAGTCATTGTAATTATCTTCATCCTTCTCGATCTCGGAAACAAACGAAGCAAACTTCTTCTGAAGTTTCTTCAGCGGGGGTTCACCCCTTGTAGTGGTAGTGCGGGTGAGTAGCCTATGTTTTATAATTACATCATCTTCGTGCGGTCCGAATGCGTAGTTCGCCGCTACTGTTTCCCCTCTTCCAGAAATCTTTCTTCCTTTCAACATCTAATAAAATCCATGATAGTTCATTACTGTTATTTCATTCTAAGAGTTTTTATTTTAATTGATAGCTAAATAGAATGATGCGATAAAGTATACAGAATGAATAATTGATTGAATTAACCTAAAAAGGAATTTGAAATTAGTTTCGAAACATCAGTAAACCCTAACCAGATATGTGAAAATGACAATCAAAGGGAGACAAACCTAATTAGGAAACGCCGATAGCTGCTGCGGTGGCCACCGGGGGAGGACTGATTTTTTTCCGGCGGTCAGATATGGCAAGAGCTTTTCGATGAGCTGGAGAGCTGTGTGAGTGTGAGAGAGAAGCGAAAAGAGAGGCAGAGTATTCGCCGTATCAAAGACCCTTATTTCTCAAGTGTGTAGATTATAGACTACTTGTCGGTTGTGACTTTAATTAGAGTTATGTTTTTCTTAGGTACTTTTAAGATAAATTACTCACTGGTTTGAGCGTACAAACCTTTTAATTTTCACTAGTTCCTTGGACACTCGCAGGTTAAATCATTTTTTAAATGGTAAAAAAAATATAAAAATATTAGGAATTCTGAAATTTAATGCACATTATATAATGCCCTTTTAAAATAAATATTAAGATAGTCACATTGTGAGATTATATGTCTTGTACTCAATTAATTATTTACACATGATATTATTTTATTCATATAGAATATATTTAATTTTATTAAATAAAAACATTATTTAATTTTAATATTCATTTATATTTAATTTATGAATTTAATGTTTGATAAATAAATCTAGAGTAAAAATAAAGTTCATGTAACAAAAATACTTTGCAAAGAAAATATTAAAAATGTTATAATTATAGGATTCATGATGCATCAAACTATTGTTCCTATATATTTCTAGTCAATGCCCTCTTCATATTGAATATTTATTAGAGCCGTATAGACCAGTATATATTATGTATTTTTTTTATGAAAGAAAACAATTGTTCTCATAAACCAAGGTATAAGGGATACTTAGAAATAATATATAAGTGTTTGTTATAAGACATGTACATTGAATTGACTCGAATGAGAATTTCATATAAAAATATCAATTGTGTTTATGAAAAGGCTCACGTGGCGATCGTGTAAGTGATCCTTAAACTTGATATCATTAAGTTATTTTATATAGGAAGTATTATATTTTGATCATATTATACGTTATCTTGGTAAATGTAACAAATGAATAAATATTGAATATAACATAAATTATATGAAAGTATTTTAGTGATCAAAAGAGTATTTATTACCCTAGATGAATTAGGAAAAATGTTAAACATGCTCTCAAATAATATTGATTATTAAATTCTTGTGCAAGGTGGAATGAAATTTGAAAATAGTTTCAAATCTTATTTAAGTGATAAATAATTATAATGTTGCGAACAAATATGATTTGACATGGTCAACACACTTTATGCTAAAATATCTAAATTCAAACATTTTTTATAAAGAAATAATAATTACATTGAGAAACTGGTCATTGAAATGTCTCAAACCACTTATGACTTTTCTAATATTTGGAGATCATAACACGTTATTAGACGGTACACTTGAATTTTAAATATAAATTAATTAATTATTGAATTGATAATATATTAAATTGTTTGATTTATTTAATTCTATTTATTTAGAATTTAATTTATATTTGGGCTAACATAATAGAAACCTAATGGGTCACAGTGTAACTTGATTGAAAATAATTTTAAAACTTAAACATTATAATGTATTTAATTCGAAGATTATAATTCTAGTCTTAGAATAATCAAGTAGGGATTTAATTGATTAAATTTTTAAAATTATCCATATTATTTAAGGGACAAATAGATATTATTATATAAGATAACTTAGTGATTTCAAGTCTAAGAATCATTTATACAACTGTCACGTGAGTCTTTTCATAGATATAGGTAATTTCTCAAAATGAAATTTTCATGCTAGTCAATTTAGTGTATATGTTTTATAATAAACACTTACATATTAGATTTAAATATGATTATACCTCAACTTATGAGAACAATTGCTTCATTTTATATAAAAAAAAGGAACATAATATTTATCAGTCTCTACAGCTCTAATAAATATCCAGTATTTAAGAGAATATCGATCAAAAACATTTTAGAAATAATGTTTTGATGCAATAGAAATCCTATAATTATAACAATTTTATAATATTCTTTGCAGAGTATTTTTATCTCATATATTTTATCTTTATTCTAGATTTATAAATCAAATATTAAATTTATTAATTTAATATTATCTGAATATTAAAGATAAATTAAGTTTTTATTAATAATAAATACATATTTATATAAATATAATAATATCACGTATAATCAACCAATTAATTATAATAAATATTAAATCAACTGGTGCCATTATCTCTTATCACACTAAGCTAAAAACAAGGCAAACAAGGTATTCCACATTAAAACTAAACAATCATGCATGTTTAGAAGTGTGGTTGTAATTATTTTTTAAAGTATTTTTTATTTAGAAATGTATCAAAATAATATTATTTTTATTTTTAAAAAATTATTTTTGATATCAGCACATTAAAATTATCTAAAACCATAAAAAAAATTAATTTAAAATAATAAAATAAAATAATTTTTTAAAAAAATATTTTTAAAACACCAAAATAAGTAAGGATATAATATGTGAAAGGAGACTTTTCAGCAACCCCGAAAATGTCAAAGAGTATTGCCAGTTGACGATGCGTCGTTTGAGCAATCAATGCATTATCGCCTGATTCTGTTTTTCTTTTTGACACTTTATGGTCCTAAGCCAGGAGCCCGTGCACTGGGCCGTGTTGCTCTCGGAAGCCTAGCCCAGTTTTTCAGTTTTTTTCAAAATTAATTCCGGTTTTATAATTTTTTATGAATCTTTATAATATTTTTTGTGACGTACGCTCTTAGGTTATGCCATGTTTTCTTATAATAAAAATAAATATAATATTAGAAGATTATAAGATTACGATATAGCACATTATAAATAGTTATTTCCGGGATAAAAGTCGTTAAAAAACAACACAAATGTAGATAAAAAATATTTACTTATAATAATAAATACTTGGTACGTTGTAATTCATCAATGCATAGTTTTGAAAATATTTATAATAATAAATATTAAAACCAAAAATTAGTTTTTAAGAAAATATCTCTTCACTGCAACTGAGTGGTATTTAGAAGAAAAAAAATAAGCTTTAATAACAAGGACTTAATTGTTAATAGCTTATTATCTTTTAGTTTATCTCAATTTTCAACTCATTATATACTTACTTCGAGGTTGGCAATAATTCTTCCACGTGTAAAGAAGTTATTGCTTAATTTTATCATTTTCTAATATAGTTGTATAATTAAATTTGAAATAAAAAAATTTAATTTTCAAAATTATATCAATGCATAAAACAATTACACTATCAAATAGATAATAGCTAGACGATGCGTTGTAGGTTGGATTAATTTTTTTAGTGTAAAAAGATATTCAAACATTGATAAAGTGTTTTTTAATAATAAAAAAAATCATGAAATCAAAATATGATGCATATTGGACACTATTTTTTAAAATTATAGTGACATTTACCGATGGTATATTTCATTGTTATGTCCCCTGGAATATACTGAATTACTGATGAATTTTTTATGTCAGTGTATACCGAGGGAATTATAGTTAAAAAAGAAAGAATGAAAAAAAAAGACATGCTATTACTACAAATGGTATTACCGATGAAATAAACTCGTCGTTAATATTTGTCGGTGAATCCATTTGTAGTTTTTAAGTTACAACCTGACAATCGACCCCCCCTTTCCGCGTCCCCCCATTTCTTCTTCTTTTTCTTCCTTTTCTTCTATTAAAAAACAACAAAAGATCACTAGCTACTTATTCAGTTTGTGTGACCTTGAAAAAAAAGAAAGCTGAAAAGTTTCTCCTACTAGCTGGCCTAGTTATAGCAATAAACAAGAGTATTGTGTTATCTATAACTTATATGATACGTTTCACTAGCCTCCTAGCAAATACAAAATCCTTTATGAAACCGAAACCCGGGCATTGCACAGCCACCTTGGAAATTTGTGTGCTTCATTTTGTAGACCAGTGGCATCGGTTGACCTAATTTGATGGAGCATGCAAAAAAAAATGAAAAAAAATAGATTTTTTTTTTAATTTAAAATTTAAAACTAGTAACCAAAAAAGTCCTTTTTTAGTAGTATAGCTCTTAAGATTGTTTTTATTTAGTAGAGTTTAATTTTTTGAATCCTGAATATCCATTATCATAAAAAAAAAATAGATTATTGAATTATATATGAAATGTCCTTTCTAAATTTATTTCACGTGAACAAAAATGAAATATAACGGTTGTATAATTTTGATTATGAAAAACACCTCATGGCTCATGGTCACTACAAGAAAAAGTTGACAATATAGGGTGTCTTTTAGCTAACAAATGAACCTAAACAAGTGAACAAAATGATATGTTGGTAGAGACAGTATTTGAAAAAGATGGTTGACCTATCTATTTAAAATTTAACTTAAACTAATTTTTATATCGAAACAAGTTGAAAGTTGATCCAATTAATTTGTGAGCCGGTCAAAATCCAAGTGCAACTTAATTTACTAAAAAAAATCCATAAACAACATTGTTTTGTTTTTTTAAAAAAAATTAAAAC
Source organism: Populus nigra (assembly GCF_951802175.1). Taxonomy (NCBI): domain Eukaryota; kingdom Viridiplantae; phylum Streptophyta; class Magnoliopsida; order Malpighiales; family Salicaceae; genus Populus; species Populus nigra. Next base: position 7,156,293 of record NC_084863.1, on the reverse strand, counting down.
TATGGACATGTCTTTTATACTGAAGAGTATGGTTAAGATAAAAAGACATATAACAATGAAGTTTGTGTTAAGAGATCAACTTCTAATAAGTTTAAAGTTGATTATTATGAAAAGTTAAAAAAAGTGATTGAATTGTAATATCATAACAAGCAGAATAGAGTCTTTTTATTCAAATATTATTGTTATGATACCACTAATAAAGAAATCATAGTAGATCTTCATCATGGTTTGGTCAAAATTAATATAAAGGCTAGACTTCGCAACACCGATGATGTCTTTGTTTTAGCCAAGTATGCCAACATGTTTATTACATATACACTCTTTCCTTTAGAAATGATTATTCTAGAGTTAATTGATTGTTCGTAGTGAAAAATAACTAAGGGTCATGTTCAAGTTTTCTTTCAAATTGATGAATTAGTTGATGTATAACAAGTTACTTCGTCTACTGACTTAGAAGAAAATTTAAATTTTAATGTATATAAGAATATTTTTGTTGATGTTGATGTTGATGTTGATGTTGATGTTGATGTTGATGTTGAGGAGTTAAATGTTGTTTTGAATCGACAAGTATCAATTCAATAAAGAAGATTATGATGAATATGGTGATGATACAATTGAAGAAGAAGAAGAAGACATTTCTAATTAAATTGTAAAATATCAATGTGTAATGAAATTTATTTGATGCAATTATAGATGACATTATCAATGGAATAAGTTGGTCGAAGAATTCCAGAGAGTTAGAAAAAAGTTACATGACTTTATCACTGGGCCATTATATACAAAATTACTAACACATTGAAAATTCATTTGAGAATTTTGGGGGTTCTTCTTATAATTTTAAATTTAACTGATAATTTCAAATTTTAATTATAAACAAATTTACCGATGGACGTGTTCAAGTTTGAATGTTATATTTACATGTTCAATTCTTTACCTTATTCATCTTATAAAATAATCAATTTATAAAAACATATTAGTCATAAATAAAGTTAATTGGTTTGTGGTTTTATTTATTGATATATATTTATAGGTGCATAAATATTGGGTAGTCTCTCGTATAGAGGAGGCTCTACCAGATTTTTTTTAATAGAAATATTATTACTTTTTTCAATCCTTTTATTGTATTTTAGTTTTATTTCTTTTAATTTTTTTTATAATTTTTTTATTTGATTTTTTTAAATAAAAATATTAAACACATTACTGACAAAATTACCGACATATTAAGTCCCTTAAAAAGTTACAAATAGTTGAAAAACAATACATGAAATGCCACTGACAATATGTAAATTACTAGCAGATTCTATTCGTCGATAATATGAAATAAATCACCAATAAAATTATAAATGATTTTATTTATTGGTGATATTATATATTCACCGATGAAATTACCAACAAAATAATGTCGGTAATTATTTTTGTTTGGCATGTTTTTTTTTCGTCTGTAAATCTATCGATGTTTATATTACCAATAGACTTACTAACATAATAGAAATTATTAACAAGAAGTTTTTCAACTAACAATAACTGTATGTTATGCCATCAATAAATATTTTCTTAACAGAATCAGTGTCTAAATATATTTTCCTTCGATAATATATAAAATTCTGGTTGAAAGGATAAAATTGAAAATAATAAATTAAAAAAATAATAATAATAAAATAACTCAAATCAACTCAGGATATCATGTTAAACCCGCAATCTAATTTATAAGACTAAAATAACTTTATAAAAAAAAAAATTACAAAACTTCATTTTAAAAAAATTTAATATTGAAAATTGAAAAAAAAAAATCAAAATAACTATATTTCCAAACTCAAAAAAAATTCTTAAAACCTGGATTTTTTTTTAATTTCTTTTTTACATTTGAAAAAATTTTAGTCACCGCAGCATGATGCAAATATACAAACAGTTACTTCTAATTGATCAAACCCCTTGATCCATGGTTGAGAACATACGTGCGCGCACTCCAAGAGAAACACCAAGAGAGCAAGTGAATTATACATTGAATGTTGGCACGTTGAATTTGATTTTCTACAAGGAATGACTTTTGAAAAGCTATACAATTAAATTTTCACCTCTCCCTTTAATAGTACGTTCATGGCTTGCTAAAGTAAGGTCCAGCATGACTTTGTTTTAGGGTTCCAGACAGCAGGGATCAAGAACTTCCTACCCCTTGATCCATGGCCATTAAAACCCCCTCCGGTTTCTGGATCAACACGTACTTTTCCGGTGTAGCCATCGAATGCTCCGCTTCCGAAAATGCCCCAGCAAGCTGATGCGGCCTCCACGGTTTTGTTGGCATTATTACTGTTGTCCTGGAAAAATCCAGTCTTATATGGGTTGGTCACAGCTTCAACCAACGCCCTTGCGAAGGCGATAACCATGGCATCCACGCCCAAATTGCCATTTGGCGGGTTCAATGTTATAGATAGAGGCCCTTTGTCTGGCTTTTGGAATGGCCAAGCACAAGACCCTGGGCATTCACTTTCTGGATTGCCCACCACAATATATGGCTGCTGATGATCACCTGCTATTTCAAATCAGTAATCAGTACCAATATAAAATATAATGAGATCGTTGCATATGTTCTCAGTGATTTTCTTTTCTGATAGCGATATTTTCCGATGATGTGATCATGCAATGAATATTGATATTATCATTTTTTTCTGATAAATGCAACTAAGCTAAGACTATCATTGATAGAAAGGAAACATTAAATAAAATTACCAAGCATTCCATGTTGTGAGCATTTTGTGAAGCACAGCCCCTGCATTTGAACATCTCTAGCAGTAAGAATAACAGGGATGGTGTTGGAGTCTCCACCAGTCGCCTTCCGCAAAACTTTCTGAATAAATTCGCTAGTAACAACTTTCCCTGCTGAATATTTTAGATCATTCACTTGCTTCACAACTTTTACGTTGATAGGGCTGCTTCCCTTCCCGGCAACCTCTTGGTAGCTCTCAACAACATTCCACCATGACGAGACTTGTGGCTGTAAGTTGGCTCCCGCATTGTAATGTAGAGATTCAACAAAGGCCCTAATGACATTTTTATGGACACGCCCAAATTGACCGTACCAAATAAGAGCTAGGTTTAGGTTTCCTGTCAGGAGAGGGCCCCCATGGTAGGTTATGGAAATGCTATCGGTAGCAAGACAGACAGGGAAGAGGAGCAAGTAGAGAGAAAGAACAAGAGGGCCACTTGGGAGAGATGATGCCATTCTCAAGATTTGCTGCCTTTCTATTCCATCGGTCACCATACATCCATCTTTCAATTTATGGCTAGTTTGCTTCCATGGATAGGATGTTAGTACTCTAAAAATAGGCAGGTTATGGTTACAAGACAGCTGTTCTTACTCGAATCCTTCAAGGAGCTAATTTCATGGAGCTCATTGCCACAGTTGTTTGAGTTTTTGCGGGCATTTCGGTTTTGAGACAGGAAACGCTTTATTCATTCAAGTAATTTTGTGTTGGATAGATGGGCGTGGGAGAGACAACTAACTCCTCCCTGTTGTCTAGAGAAAAAACAAACTCCTCCAATGCAAACACACATTGAAGATGCTAAATGACTTATTACATCCTTTTATTAAGCTAGCAAGGTAACCGAACAACACAATCAAAATTATACGGCGATGTTATATTTACAACTCTGATTACATCAGTAAGCAACCAGGCATTCACACAAGTCTTGATCATAGACATGCCAGCACATATCCTGCAATGGAAAAATCAGTAATCATATTTATGGAACACATTGAATGACTAATGACTTTTCGCAGAAGTGATAAAAGAAGCAAAAACAGGTCACCCCTTAATGAAGAAGGAGAGGAGAAACCAGATGATACATAGAAACTCCAACAGTGCAGGTAAGGGGAGAACATTTCGTATGCATCAATTTATTCCTCCTTTTCTTCCAAATCCAAGTGTGTCAGACAACAAAGTGAGCATACATTACACACATTCATAACCAGTGCATTGGGTTGTGATGTTTCTCTTGGTTTGCATTGATATAAGAGATTGGGTATCTTTACATTTGGGCCATTTTGCTGTCTTCTCTTCATTTTTCCTTATCCTTGCAGCTACTGACTTAAGACCACTTGTCACGTAACTCACCACAGCTAAAAGAAGCTCTCTGCACACAAATTAAAAAGAATCTTCAACATTAAGAATTCTGGAAATGTTTCTGGCCACGTCAAACAGAACAAGATATAATAAAATGCATGCTGCAAGAATATCACGCTTATAATGAGAAAATACGGAAATAAACAAGAAATGAAGAGAAAAGTGCATAATGCAAAATCTGGCATCATTACATGCTTATGATGCACATAGCTGCTAACATATACATGGAATGTTGTTCCATCTTGTCAGATTGAAAACAAATTGTCAGCCTAGTGCCAGTTGAAATTTCATAAGTTATGAGTATCACAGTTCAGATGATCGTTTAAGAAACTCAGAATTTGCAGAAAGAAATAACAAAAGTAATGCAATTTATAATTCAATACCTCCAGTTACTATTTTGCAAAATTTATGTATGATCATCAGTTAACAAAACCATAAACCACTCTTACTAGTAAATTTATTTGAAAGAGCCATTGTTTTGTCTCCAATGAGGAAATCACAATTTCCCTTTTCCAGTTATACTTAAAAAGTTAAATTATATGTTTATTTCCTGTCACTGGTGTTTTTTTTTTATATGGTGATCATAGAATTAAAAATGAAAAAGCAAAACAGAAATCTATGGATAAAAGAATGGAATACAAGGAGATATTCAAGAAAAAATAAAAAGAAATACATGGACATAAGAAATTACGACCATGTTCCCAGTCAGAGCGACAAAACAAACAATAGAATGGGCACACACTGACAAGGTCAGTTATCCAATCAGACTTTGGTCTTCTAAAATTTATGAGAGCATGTGAGAAAATTTCAACTGTCAGGGTGAATAAAAGAATATAACCCAAAAAATGTCTCCTGGAAAATTTCTACCTTTCTGTAATTTATGTTTTCCTCACAAAACAGCAGATACCACCAAAAATATTAAAAAACAAATCTTGCAGAAAGGCACAAATGCAAATTATCAAATAAAAGGATATTATAAATAAAAGAACTGCTTTCTACTTACAATGGTGAGCAAGGAGAACGACCACCATTTACATAGTAAACAAACAAGAATGAATCATAATGCTGGCCGTTGATTAGATAAAAACCTTGCAACCTTCGTATACACTTGAAGGACATTTTTTTGTACAGATGAATGGCAGGAATGTTGTAAGAAATCACATGCAGGTAGACTGCACGGCATGTTGGAACACTTGAAGCATATTTAATGACCTGACGAATAAGAGACCTTGCTGCAAATCAAACAACCAAGTAATTAATCATAAAGCAAGAAATATTTCAAACAGACATTTCAAAGTAAAGTTCCTTTGCGGTGCATATCCTACCTATACCAAGATTTCTGTAAGTTTCTACTACTCCAAGCGTCAGGATATAAACTAATGTTTGATCTGGTTTTGAGGGGTCATATCTGAGCAAATCTCCTATCTACAAAGCAGTTGTGAGTTCACATGAGTTAGTAGAAAGGGAGACATAATTTGTGGAAAGCAATAACGATATCAGAATTACACATGTTATGCATTTGGGTAATGAAAAAAGAACAAAGCTTGAATGAAGAATCCAGGTTGCATCCTACATATGATGAATGCATGTGGGTTGCAATTACAATGTTAAAAACCAACCATAGCTCAATCCCACTACAGATGCAACATTAAAATACCATGGGCGTTAGAATGAGGAAATTCTTTGGCTCATATTTGTCACAGGAGTTGCATAAAGCACATGAGCTTGAGTTATCCAGTCATAACTGGCTTGACACATATAGGGAATATCTTTTATTAGTTGCTGCATCACACAGGTATATGCCAAATATGCCTATGTGATGCACAGATGCAAGCGATGCCCCTTGAAAAAGTAGAAAACCCACCCCAGCTTCTTTTGCCATTGCAATCCGTGCAGTAACAAAACCAATAAGTTCATCACTGTGACCATTAGGTCGGCTGCGGTCGACTGCAGCCCAAGAAACAATATCACGTTCATGGACAACACTTTGGAAAAACTCTGACTCGTACCTGAAAGGAGGAATGCATTTCCATTTAGAAGCAAGAAAAGCATATTACAGATTAAAACCCACAAAAAAAATTCAAAAGAAAAGGAAAAGGAGCATTAGATGAAGCTATCAACCTGATAGGAAATATCTCAGCATGGATTCGCTCTAATACCTCCAAATCAGAAGGTTGTATAGGTCTGTAGCATATGGTTGGATGATGAGAAAAGTTTTGGTTTGCCATTGATGGTTTTGCTTTTAATCGCCTTCAAAGATATGGTAAACTTGGAGAACATGCAGCTGGACTTCTTCCATTTATACCACATTAGTCATGTCTCCAAGCATCAGTTGCTGGAACACACAGAGGATTATCCTATCATAAGTTTGTTACCGTGGAAAAATACACAGAAATTACCAGAAAGCAGCAGCACAGACAAGAAACACATGTCAGGAGATAGAAAATAGGTAAGAATAAAAGAATACATAACATCTTCTTCTTCTTTTTATATGGGAGGAGTCATATGAAAGGTGCATAAACCCCAGATCATGAGAACGATGCTAAACCATGGACCGCTCAATCATGAGCAGGTCACCCATACACAAGCTTTTTTGTCCTGAAAAACATGAGGGAGATGAACGTGGATGTGCATCTTGAGCTCATCTCTTTGCCACTTGAGCCAACCCCACAGGATTAAAAGAATGGCTAAGATCAGAAGATTGTTGGCCTCCCATTAATCCTGTTTTTGCTTACCATAAGCAGCCAACTTCATATAACTTTCACAACTAATATCTTTGCCTTAACATATTACATTCTTTGAGCTACAGTACATGTATTCTAGTATGTTTTGTCCATAGGCAGCAAGGATGACAGAGTCTTAATGCTAAAAATGTTTTCCTAAAGAATACTGATTCTAAAAACTCGTTACTGGGTTCCCATGCTCCTCAAGTCATTCCAGTATGATTCATATGATTCTAATGATTCTAATTGATTCCAGATTGGGAATTGCAAGAATCAGCACTAAGACGTATCACCCATTCCCCCACTAAATCAAAAGCACTACAAGTGTACAATAAAATAACACTACGAGAAAAAAAAAATTCCCATGCACAAATAATTAAGCAAAAAGCGGATAGAGATTGCACCATTCCACTCTCTTGAAAATAGCAACTTCACATCATTTCATTCAATTCAATTCTTAATAATCAGACGATAACAATTTAATTAAGCTGAGCAACAATACCAGGGTTGACAGAGACAGAGACAGAGACAGAGACAGAGACAGTAAGCCATGTTATCAGTTCTCCTTTCCAAATTTGAAACCCACAATCCCCACAGAAAAACAGAGAGTGTCAAAAACTAGCCATCTCTAAACTAAACTACAATCCCAGTTCTTCCTTCAATCTTCTTCGATTCATGTAAAAAAAAAAGACTAAAACTTTCGAATTGCAATGTCAAAAAGCAAAGAGATCAAACATACACGACTGTTCTACTGTAACAAATTCAAACAAATATTAATTAACAAAGCGAAGTTGAAGAGAAATTTAATAACAAAAAGTTGTCAAATTTGGAAGAAAAAACAAAGACCCAGATGAGATCTAATATTGAAAAATAGAATAAAAGTACTTACCTGCTTGATTCTCTGCAGGCAGCTTTGGAGGCTGATTATTATCTTGAATGAAAAGCTGTAGAAAGAGGAGAAGATTGGGAACTTTTATGGAAAGAATGCAAGAAAGAAAGAAAGAAAGAAACAAGGAAGGAAGCATGCTGAGATTCTGATAAAGGAATCTGATACTTGCCTTTGCTTTTGATGGAAAACTGAATCTTCTTCTCTTTAATAAACCAGAGAGTTTTGTTCTCAGATTATTTTGCAATCTTGGAATCCTAGTCTACTACTTTTCATTATATTCCGGTGACTTGACTTTTCACTTCTCTTTATTTTTGTATCACCGGCACAAGAAGGTCACCTTTGTATTCCCTGTTGTCCTGTGATTAATTTTTTATTAATATAAAAAAATTATCATGTGATAATAACGATTCTAGAAGGAAGAAGAAAAATTTAATAATCTGAAAAATAAAAGATATCTTACAGACTTACATGTTACAAGAACGATGATCTAGAAAATAAATAAAATAAAAATGTATGAAAAGAGTATCTTATACTTACACTCAAGTAATTAATTTAATTTAATTAAAAAAATAATTTTTTTATTTAAAAAAATCTAGATTCAACAAAAACTAAAAATAAAAATATAAGTTAATCCTTTTTACTTTTAAAATGACAAAAAAACTCATTGAAAACAAATAAAAAAATAATAAAATGTTGGGATGAAACCCAAAAAAAAGCTTAATAAAGGAGAAGAAAATCAAGTAAGTTCAGGTGAACCTTGTAAACCCGGGTTAATTTCTCGAACTTGTAACACATTAAATTATAGACCTGGAGTTAATTAAAAACGCTCAAAAATTGCTCAATTAAATGTTGGAAGATAAAATTAATAAATTTAATTTGATTAAAAAACAAAATTCCTTTAAAAAAACTAAATATAACAAGGACAAAAGGAACCCTAAGGAAACCTTTGTTATTTTAAAAAGACTGATAAATCTTATAGAAAGGGAATAAAAAGAGTGTTCGAGGATAAAATCAGAAAAAAAATAAACTTAAAAAAAAAGAAAAAAAATCAAGTAAGCCTGAGTGAACCTTATAAGTTCAGGTTAAACAGTTAAATTTTAGACCCGAATTCAACTCATAAGCTCAACACTTGAAAATTTAAATATTGGAGGATGAAAGCAATTAATTAAATTAAATTAAAAGACATAATTTATTTTTAAAAAAACTAAATCTAACAAAGAAAAAAAACCTTAAGGCAACTCGTGTTATTTTTAAAATGATTAAAAAATCTCATAAAAAATAAATTAAAAAAAAACTAAGGAAGCTCAAGTGAACTTTATAAACTCGGGTTAATTTTATAAACCCACGAGCTGTAAGATTTTAGACCCGGGTTCACCTAAGAAGCTAAACACCCGACTAATTAAATGTGTAGGATAAAACAATAAAAAAATCAATTTAAACAAATCTTCCAAGGTAAAAAAAAATAGCAATATTAACAAAAAAACTATATATATTATATTTGATAGGAAAAAAAACTCAAGGATTAAATTGTAAAAAAAAGCACAAATTTAGAAATAATCTTTTATAAAAAAATAGTAATCAAAAGAATGAAAGCCAAATTTTAAACATTAAAAAATCTACGGGGGATGAAATTGAAAAAAATCTTTAATTTCTTTAATTATTCTAAATAAAAAAAATTTATTCAAGAGAATAGGGACTAAATCTTAAGGATAATAACCTGAAGGGCTGATTTGATTTTTTGGAAGACCAACGTGAAAATCGAGTAGAAAAGAGGAAATAAAACATTCACACATGTCAAACCAGTTACAATTATGTAACACAAGTTGCTTTTAAGTGGAGGGGACACCTAAACACTTTAGTCACTGCCCTGGAAGCTAGGTTTTGACCACTGAACAACATCACACGTGTCTTCTGAAGGCAGCAGTTGTTGTTCATCCATTTCTCTCTTTTTTTTTAATTTTTTTACTTATGAAATTATCCTACTGCCTCCAATGACATCTAATAACTATCAAATATAAAAGACAAAAGAATCTCTAAGTCAAAGGCATTTTTTTTTTAATTTTGAAGAGCAATGAATAACATAACTATGTAAAAATTAAGTAAAAAACTAAAAAGCCTATTAACCCAAGTTTTTTTTTAAAAAAAGTAATTAAGTAATCACACCATGCAATGAAAAAAAGTAAAATTACTATGTAACCTCATCCTTTCTCACAATAATCAAGGTGTCATGTTAAAAAGATTTTCCTATCTTTCTCACAATAGTGTGAGTGTGCAAAATGCACATTAAAACACTAATATCTTTTAGCTTTATTTACACACACACACACGTTTACATGAACACCAGTTGAATCAAAAGTTATTTAAATATATAAAAAAATATTCAAGTCATAAGAAATTATTTAGTATTATTATTAAACTCAATCTAGTAGGTTAATTTTAAAACCTCTCGACTTGATTACTTGTCTTGACTTGATCCAGTCGATTTGACGAACATTAAAACAACTCGAATACTAAGCAAAAAACGTGGTTTAGGTTTAAAAAAACTTCAAGATGACATTAATATTTTTTTAATATTGAGACAAAAACCTATTATATTGATCCGAAATTTACAACTTAACTCATCAAACCAACGATCATGGTCATGGACTTCACTGGATTTAATATTTTTCTTTTTAAAAAACTATTTTTTACTTGGGCCTTGTTTGTGTTACTGGAAAGTGTTTTCTTGAAAAACATCTTTTTTTATTTTCTCATGTTTGGATATATTGTGAAAAATTAATTAGTCAAAGGAAAACATATAATATTATTAGATGGAAGGAATTGTGTTTTTGTTTAAAATACTAAAGAATACTTTCCATGAAGGATCCAAAAACTAAAGTGGTACAATACTTCATTATTATTTTATATATATATCAACAATAATATATTAATAAAATACTTTAAAATATAATATTATTAGAAAATAATAAATTACTAATATATTTATATAAGAAATAATACATTAGGATATATTAAGATATAATATAAAAATAAATTAATTTGATATATTGTTGGATATAATATTTTAATTTAGATAATATTGCTATAAAATAAATTCAAATACAAAACATTGTTATATTATAAAATAAAAAAATATTTTTTAAATCAAGCTAATCAAAATTTCTCATATTCTAATTAGACATGACAAAAGTTAAAAGACACACAAATGGTGTAATTGAAGAAAACTGGTTGTAATTGATAAAGTTAAAGGACCAAGGACAAAAATTATCAAATTTACATAATTTAGGAGATCTTATTAATTCAGTCAGGGGTTTAATTGAATAAATTTCTAATTTTATAGAAAATTTTAGCTTTAATCGAAAAGTTTTTCAAATCCAGGGACCATTTTAAAAATAAAAGAAGTTGAAGGGATTCTTTAATTTTTTCTAAAGACCTAATTAAATAAGTTTATTTGTTTGGTTTGATTTTTTTACTCAATTGTATAATTAAAACTTTGAGGGTATTAAAATAAAAAGGTGCTGACATTTAAGGAACAATTTAAAATTTTACCTCATTAAACATTGTCGTTTTGTGATTTCTATTTATATCCTTAATGACCCTTTGTCTTGTTCTTCAAATGCCAAAACTTAGAAACCTTAGTTGCTTTGTTATTTTGCTCTCGGCCTAATCCTCATCACCAATATTGGTTGGCCTAGTTTAGGCATCATTTCGATTGATATTTGTGTCTATCCTTCATGTTTTTTAACGTGTTGTTTGAGGTAGTTTTTATTCTCAAAGTAGATATAAAGGCCTTGATGTTTTTTTTTATCCTCAATGGTTTTCTTGGTGATTTTTGTAAGAGAGCATTTTTCTCTTGTACTGGCCTATCAACTGGGTATATCCTTTGTTTTGTTTTTTTCATGTTTTCTAACGTGTTGTTTGAGGTAGTTTTTATTCTCAAAGTAGATATAAAGACCTTGATGTTTTTTTTTTATCCTCAATGGTTGTCCTGATGATTTCTGTAAAAGAGCATTTTTCTCTCGTACTGGCCTATCAACTGGGTATATCCTTTGTTTTGTTTTTCTATTAAAGGTTTAAATGGCATATCTGCGATCTTAGGATTAATGTTTTTTTTTAAGGTCTTGAGCCTAAGTTGGTTTCCCTTCCCTTTATAAATGTGTTGGTTTATGGTTTTAAAAAAGGAGTAACGGTAAGAGAAAGAGGAGATTGATGACATAAATATATAGAGACAAATGGTAAGAGGAATAAAAAGGATTAGCTAAAGGAAAATTTAAGGTAAAGATTAAGATTGAAAAGATTACGTTTTTAGGATTCCAAACAAGAGAATTGTGAGGATTCTCAGTACTCAAGTTTGGGAAATCTAAGGCTTTTAAGGAATCCTGGGTGGATAACTCACTGTCCATTCTAGCCATTCATTAATCTTTCAACTTCTGTATATTTTTCTGTTTTTCTTATTTTATTTAAGTTTTTAATGCTTGTTTAATGTTTATGAAATTGTGTGTATGGCTATAAGTATATGGAAAACTAATGTTGTTTGGTAATGAATCCATTGTTATTGGAACTCATTTTGTATGCCTTTTTTATAGGAAGTTTTGATGGTCAGTTATTGATGAGGCTTATCCTTGAAGAACCTAAAAGAAAATTCACAGCCTGAAGTTAGGCTAGTAGGGGTTTGCATGCTCACTCTTGTTTATGTTATATTGAAAGCTTAACACTTTCTGTTATTTAGGACATGTGTATGTTGGGTTAACTAGGGTTTTGTTTTTTGTTAATCTAATGTTGTTATGTGAGCATGGTACCCTTATGTGTTTCATAGTATGGTTGCTAATTTATAAGTGATTGTATGGTTCATTCTTTTGTTGTTGCCTACTATGTCTAAAATATGCATTATAATCATAAAAAAGTCTTTATTTTTTTTTTGAGTTAGCAGAACCAAATCCAAGTCAAATTAGGTCTTTCAATAGACCTTTCTAACCTCCTTGTTTGTTTTAAAATCTATTTAGTTTTCATTTTTTTTCTTGCATTTGGTCAAGACCATTCTGGGTTTCTTCTTGTGAGTGACATGTTCTTAATCATATCTTGCATTGTTATTGCTTAATTGCATCTTGATTCTAATTTTGAGATTGCCTATGTAGTAGGTAAGCTCTTTATCAGTTTTCAACAAAAAAATTAAAATAAAATCACACATGTATTTGAGCTTTAGAACAAGTTTATAATGCCTATTGGGTTGACCTATATTAAAAAAAGTTCACATTGGTTAAAATTCCCATCATCTAAAAAAAAACTTTTATTTCCTTTCAAATCATATAAAAATTATGATTTTTCTTTTGTTATTCACTCGTAGTGTTTTGGGTAATGAACTTATAACAAGCTATTACCTTTGATATTAATAAGGATTAACACCTCACTCCCTTTGTTTTCAAACAAAATCAGAGAAATACTTTCTTTTCTTTGTATCAAAGTTAAGTTTTTGATTTGTTATTTATTCATAGTATTTGGGGAAAATAGACTTACAATAAGCCACATTACCTTGGACACTAATGAAGAGTGTCGATACACGACGTCGGGCGATGGCTCCCGTTTTTTTTTGTTTATTTTAACAAAAAGGGGTTTTTTTTCTTGATTGGGGGAAACAAAGATTTTATTGGAGTCGCCATCTAGTAATTTGAGGGAACTAGAAATCCCAAATTAGACACTGGTCCCAGAGATTCGGGTACGGGGTTAGTTATGATTAAGGGAAGGTAGACACCACCCTTAAAACATCCTTTCAATAGAAAGGTTACCCTTACTTGTGTGTTTTCTATTTGATTCAAATGCGATTATATTTTGGGCTTATTGGTAATTATTTTAAAATGATTAATGTCGGTCCCTAAAAATAGGAGACACATTAAAAATGACATCAGTCCCTAAAAATTAGGAGACTCGTCTAAAATATTGACGCTTGTCCCTAAAAAGGAGAATTACGTCTGGATTACCAAAAGAAATAATGGATATAATCCATTATATTTTGGGTTTATTGGTAACTTGTTTTTTTTAAATGGTTAACGTCGGTCCCTAAAAATAGGAGACGCGTTAAAAATGACATCAGTCCCTAAAAATTAGGAGACTTGTCAACTTTGGTTTTTGTATTTTTTTACAACATGCAAGAAAATTTACAAGCATTTATATATAAAAAATATCAAAAATACCAGTTGAAACCCAAAAAATTACCTGAGTGTCAATGTATAGGTAAAAGACTGAAATACCCTCGGATTTCTCGAAAAATTACGAAAATGCCACTGGCGGCGCGTGTGGCACACGCGCGGTTACTGTGGGCGGCGGCGAGTATTCCCGGCGAGATTTCTGTCCAACCGACGGTCGATCCTGGTAGATCTGAGAACGAGGATTCTGATGGAGGTGGTATCGTCCGCCGTTGATGGCTGACGAAGGAGAATCAACGACTTGAAGCTTCGGTGGCCGCCGACAATCGCGCCCCTTTTCCGGCCAAATGAGGCGGCGAAATCAATGAAAACCACCGGGGTTTTTCTTTACATCAGGGGAGAAACCTTTCTGTGGTTGTGCGGAGGCTGGAGACGGCCGGAGATGGGAGATCGGGGGAGAGAGAGAAAGTCGCCGGCGAGAGGAGAGAGAGACTCTGAGCTGTGCTATGGTGTGAACGCGCGCATGGTTCACCGGTGCATCTAAAGACTGCGAACCGTTGGATCGTCGTTGAACTGATCCTGCGGCTGCGATTGGATGGATCTACAAGTTGATCGGACGGTCCGGATGAGAGGATCCTTGATCTGGTGTGGCGCGGTGCACCGAAAGCTCGGTACACCGTGTGACGTGGCGCCACCGGATCTAAAGGAGAATTGTTTTAAGGGCTGAGATTGATTTGGGTTTTAATTTGGTGTGGTAAGCTCTATTGTACCCTATTAAATCAACGGTTCAGATCTAAACACTATAGATCTAACGGTTAGGATATATTTGATATTTTTCAAATTGTTTTTTTTGAAAATCAATATCCTACTCGCATGAAGAAATAGTGAAAAAAACATGAATAGTAAAGATTTTTTCTTTGTTCTTTTTCCTCTTTTTCTTTTTTTTTTTCCTCTTCCTCCCTTCCTTCTCTGTCGAACTATCACTGGCTATTTATAGCCAATGAAAATCTTCAAATATTATTTTTTAAATCACCGTTTGCTTTTGTTATTTGTTTAATCGCCGTTTGCTTTCGGCGCAACGCGTTACGCCGTTTGACAATTTATTTTATTATTTTTATTTATTTATATTTTTTTTTATTATTATTATGTATAATACTATATATTTATATAAGTAAAAATTAAAAAAACTAGTATTAGAAAAAATCTGATTCAACCACTAAAAATCCATTTTAATGACCGAAAATTATTTTAAACACCGGGAAAAAAACTTTTGATGGGTATCAACCCAGTGAACTGGGTTTTGGTCGAAAATGATGGTTTTTAACCCGAAACAGCTCGAAACTCATTTTTTACTCTGGTCGACATGGTTTGACCCGTATTGACCCGGTGGACTCGGTTTTGGTCAAAAATGACGGTTTTGACTCGAAACAGCTCGAAACTCATTTTTTACTCTGGTCGACATTGTTTGACCCGTATTGACCCGGTGGACTCGGTTTTGGTCAAAAATGATGGTTTTGACCCGAAACGGCCCGAAACTCATTTTTTACCCTGGTCGACATGGTTTGACCCGTATTGACCCGGTGGACTCGGTTTTGGTAAAAAATGACGGTTTTGACCCGAAACGGCCCGAAACTCATTTTTTACCCTGATCGACATGGTTTGACCTGTATTGACCCGGTGGACTCAGTTTTGACCAAAAATGACGGTTTTGACCCGAAATGGTCTGAAACTCATTTTTTACCCTGGTCGACATGGTTTGACCCGTATTGACCCGGTGGACTCGGTTTTGATGGAAAGATGCGGTTGACTCGAGAAAAGTATATTTTTTGAATTTTTAAACTTTTTTTTCTTAATTTTTTTTTGGATTTTTATAAATAATAATAGAAATAAAATAACATTCGAGAAAATCTAGGTGGATCCAAAATTAGGTTACAACAGTGCCCCCTCTTTACAATGCTTACGGTGCAAAGGCATTGGAAAATTCATTTTCTTTTGACTTTGCATAGTAAGTTTTGTAAAGAAAAACGATGGAAGTGTTGAAAAATGCACAGATTGTTCGGTTGGTCTAATTGTTATGGGCGACCTGCCCAAGTGAAAAACATGAAAGTGTTTTCAATATTGATCTTGTGAAATACATGGAAGTGACTTCAGATTAATGTTGTGAAATACATGAAAGTGATTTCAGATTAGCATTGTGAAATACATGAAAGTGATTTCAACAATGGTTTTGTGAAATACATGAAAGTGATTTCAAAATTGATTTTTTTTTTTTTTGTGAAATACATGAAAGTGATTTCAACCTTAGTCTTGTGAAATACATGAAAGTGATTTCAAAAATTGATTTTTTTGTGAAATACATGAAAGTGATTTCAACATTGGTCTTATTTTCCAGGTGACCACCCTGATGATAAAATGCGAGGAAACTCGCAAGTGGTCTAATTGTTCCAGGCGACCTGCCCGATAGTGAAGATGAAAGCAAAAGAATTTGTGAGTGGTCCAGGCGACCTGCCCGATGATAAAATGCGAAGAAACTCGCAAGTGGTCTAATTGTTCCAGGCGACCTGCCCGATGATAAAATGCGAGGAAACTCGCAAGTGGTCTAATTGTTCCAGGCGACCTGCCCGATGGTGAAAATACGAGGAAACTCGCGAGTGGTCTAATTGTTCCAGGCGACCTGCCCGATAGTAAAATGCGAGGAAACTCACAAGTGGTCTAATTGTTCCAGGCGACCTGCCCGATGATAAAATGCGAGGAAACTCGCAAGTGGTCTAATTGTTCCAGGCGACCTGCCCGATGGTGAAAATACGAGGAAACTCGCGAGTGGTCTAATTGTTCCAGGCGACCTGCCCGATGATAAAGTACGAGGAAACTCGCAAGTGGTCTAATTGTTCCAGGCGACCTGCCCGATAGTGAAAATGCGAGGAAACTCGCAAGTGGTCTAATTGTTCCAGGCGACCTGCCCGATGATAAAATGCGAAGAAACTCGCAAGTGGTCTAATTGAAAATACTTTGGAAGTGATTTCAATATAATTTTGTGAAATACATGAAAGTGATTTCAGCAATGAGCTTCAGGGTTGATGAAAAAATTCTAAAGGAAGTCATACCTGTATGGTTGAAATCTGATTTGTAAATCGATCTCAGAGATGGATCCCAAAAACGAGGAAAGCTTCTCAAGAAAGTCTTGTATGTACGGTTGAGATTCGATTTGTGGATCCCAAAAATGAGGAAAGCTTCTCAAGAAAGTCTTGTATGTACGGTTGAGATCTGATTTGTAAATCCTAAAAATAAGGAAAGCTTCTTAAGGAAGTCATGTATGTATGGTTGGGATTTGATTTGGATCCCAAAAATGAGGAAAGCTTCTCAAGGAAGTCAATGTATGTATGGTTGGGATTCGATTTGTGGATCCCAAAAATAAGGAAAGCTTCCCAAGAAAGTACTGTATGTACAGTTGAGATTTGAGCTGCCGTTCAAAAAGATGGTAGGAGTAAATTCCTTATAAATCACGCAGTATTTGGCAAAAGACATCATCAACTTCTTGCATTTTCAAGACTCTCAAAGTTCTTAACTTTTAAAGCTTTAATCATGTCTTCCTCTTCTTCCAATGCTAACCCAAACCCTGTTCCTGCAGTAGAGCCTGCAGTTTGGCGTACTAGCTTTGAAGTGAATGGTCGTCCAGTTACAATAGAGGATACTGTAATGGACAACGAAGATATTGCTGTAACCGTGGCTAGAGACATGATCCTTCCTCGTGATGAAATAATGCTAGCTGCCAGGACCGATATTGAAGCGGTGAATCAGTCACTTGCTCTCAGTATCAGAGCTACTTCGTCTTTGGTGAACGTTGCAGAGCGTCTTCATGCCAGAAGACTTGAGTTGAATACTCAGGTTCTTGATCTCCATCATCAGATTGAGAATTTAAGGAATAGACTCCGTGATGAGAGACGTCACAGAAACAACTTGGAGAGGAGAAACCAAGAGCTGAATACACGTGTTGACTTTTGGCGGGACTATGTTAACACACGACACCTTGAGTTCGAGGAAGAGATGGAGCGTATGCATAAACAATTTGAGGAATTTCGAGGCATGATTAACCATCAAGATGAAAATATCCCTGATCGTCCTCGCACTGTTTAACATTTGTACTTGTAAACCCCTTTTCCCATGAATAAAAATCCATCTTTCTTATCTTCATTTATGAATTTTGCTTTTGTGGAATTGCCATCTTTGATGTGATTTACAAGAACTTCAATTCATGTGAGTCTCGTTGGATCCCAATGGGAATTTTGTTTCGTGAAATATCTGCAAAACAAATATGCAATGCTCGTGAAGTTAGATGATATGCAATGCATCTTACCTGTTTTTGAAATATAGGTTCCCCCTCTTTGATGCTTCATCGTCATAGGGTGGCTTTGTTTGCATTCCAAAACCTTATTTGTTTTTCGATGCATTGGCTCATTCATGTGCTAGCCATCCGCTCAGTTGTACATGCAGTGCCCATCTTGGGCTATCCGTGATGATTACTGCTCTCGCTGTTTATCAAGCTTGACAATGCCCCCAAGTGTGGTGTTGCTTGATTTATCATTAAAAAGCTTAACAAATCGTTCATCTCCTGGGTTCTTTCAAGAATTGTTCTCTGATTGATTGTGTGCATCGTGCCAACACCCATCAAGATTGTCAATCAGCTATGAACTCACCTCCAGTTGAAACATACCCTTCAAGGATATGCAGTCATCCACTTTTATGGAACTGTCATGTCATTCAGACCTGCATTTCATACTTTGCAGTAAAAAGCTCATCGTTGTATGCTCAATTTCTTTCTCAATAAGTTCTTCTCAACTCATCTAACCAGATTGTGAAAAGAAATGCCTCAACCTCATTAATGATGTCGCTTTTATCACCCATACTCATGTGGTGCAATGCGCATTTGAGCTTCAAATCAGATGGTCCCACGATCAGTCTAGGCAGGTGTGGTGCATTCTCCCAACATTCATTCAAAGGCAATCATGTGATAATATCTTTCAATAGTCATAGCCATATTGGAGACGATAAACCAAGATGAAGATATGAAGATGTCTTTTAGGTACATCCTTGTTCTCAATTGTTGTCGGGGTTTACTGGATCATAAACTGTTCTTGAACATCATTGCCCGTAATTGATCTGAATGTGCTCATTCACTGATTATCTTGCTTTGAACCATATTGTCCTCAGTTCATTGATTCATCATTTGATCATCTTTACCCCCTAGCTGATTTAAACACTGTTTGTTTTCCTTCTCGGAGGTCCATTGTGTTGCCCCCAGGAGTGTCGAGGAGAATTGACGTCATTTCTGTCAGGAATCTAAGAACTCGGTCGATGTTTCTCCTATTTAAAAATCTTTCTTATTTTGGAATCAAATCTCACATTTCAAAGATCATGTCAATTCAAGTCTGATTGTTGAAATGAAATCAGAGAGATGTCAATTTTTGAAAGTACTTTTGGAAATCAAGCTTTGTTGGTCAAAGATCCAACACACGCTATTCAATATAGTCCTTTGATTGTCTTGTATTTTGAGAGAGAGAAAAAAAAATTGACTCGTTGTAAGATTAAAATGGCTTTTTCCATGGTTCTTTGTATCCATTTTAAACTCTAATTTTGGGTATACCTTTTGATTATTTGTGATGAGGTGACCTTTTATGAATTTCAAGAAAAACAAGGTACCCGAGTCAAAACTTGAGGCTTTATCAAGAAAGATTGTATCTTTTCTTAGCACTAATTTTATCAGCATGCATAATAATCAGTAGCTTAATTCATGAAGTCATGACCTGTATGAAACAACTCTTCAAGTTTTGAGATCGCCATTTATCGGTTCAGATTGCTTACTTGATTAAAAAGGACTTTCTAAAGCACGTAATGTAGGCTATGGTTCATGGCTATGAAAGAAAGGAATTTCACAATCTCAAAAGGTGTTTGAGGGTTTCAAGAACCTAGGATCACCATCAATTACTCATCAATCTCTTTTCCTCATGTTGTCTTTGTAGAGATAGTGACATATAACCTTGTTAATCTCAAAAATCAACATTTGTTTAACATAGGTCATAACGCAAATCCAACTTTTCTTTGATGAATAACCAATCTAAACTTTTGAGGATTATAGAGGCTTTACCATGAACACACCGAAAGACATCACACTTGAAATTTTTTCGAGTTAACTTTTGGCATTTGTTGTGTCTTTATCAATCTTTGGCTTTCTTCTTCTAGCCCTTTCTCAATTATTGGACTTTTGTTCTAAGCCTTCCCTTTATCCATTGACTCTAACATTGTCTTCGTCTTTTCTAGGAAAAGACTCTCATTGCCCCCAGTGTGGGGTGTGATCCTAGTCAGGGTTTTTTATGAAAGAAATATTCTATCAGCTCAAAATGGGACTGCAAGGGATATATATTTCAAGAATTGTGAAAGGATGAAACAAAAATGGCCTTTTCTCATTTCAAGCAAGGTCGGTTAGAACCGATAAATTTTGACCTCATCCAATGTAATGGTTTAGACTTGTACGAATCATAATTCATGAGTCCATAACTACTGAATCCACTATATGTCATTATGCATACTGCTAAAACTTAGCTACATGGTGTATGGTTCAATTCATGTGTGAGCTCAAAAGTTTCTTGGTCACCTCATATCATTTCAACAAGCATCGAGTCATTCAAGCAAAATAATTTTAATCTTCAGGATTGACTAATCTTAAACGCATGTTGGAGTTTGATCAAAATATTTTGTAAATAACCTTTTGAAAGAAACATCTCATGCGTTCAGAACAACAAAGGGACAAAGAAAAGACATGTTTCGTTAAAAGATGAGATGTGATCCCAAAATAAAATGCAGAATGACAAAACTCATAACAAAAAGGATCGACAGTTTAACACTCTTCTTGGATAAGCTTTTCTGGCGATATCTGTGTTTTGCCAAGCATTTCGATCACTTGTCATTCTGAGGATGTTGAGGTGGCAATATGGCCGATGATGTCATTTTTCACAAACTCAACTCAATTCTTTAAATTCTTGCAAATGTTCAACTGAATGACACAAAATCCCCCAATGATATTCATGTATCTTTTACTAAGGGGTGAGGGCTCAAAGGCGCACTCAAAAGGAGTTGAGGGCTCACAGACGCACTCAAAAGGAGGTAGGGTTAGAAAACGCACTACCAAAGGGATGAGGGCTCAAAGGCGCACTCGAAAATAGAGGTGAGGGCTCAAAGACGCACTCAAAAGGAGGTAGGGTTAGAAGACGCACTACCAAAGGGATGAGGGCTCAAAGGCGCACCCAAAAATAGAGGTGAGGGCTCAAAGGAGCACTCAAAAGGAGTTGAGGGCTCAAAGGCGCACTCAAAAGGAGGTAAATTGGTGGAGTCAGGGCAATAAGTCCAGAGTCTAACAAATACTGGTAGACAAACTCGAGTGGTCGAGGTATGTCAATCTTGGCAAAGACATTTGAGCAATTGATGCTACAGTGAGACCTGGTTGAACCATATAATTAAGGCTTCCCATCGTCAGGCTTATCCTTTGATTCATCTCTCATTATTGTTCTAGAATTCTTGGTAGAATCTTCAATCATTCCCCTCTTCATAGCTTGTTCAATTCTTTCGACAATCCTCACAACATCATGTCAATCTTCCCATGTTATTGTGGTTATTTGTGGATTGGTAGAAACTTTCCAACAGCCAGTGATCTTAGTAACGCATAGAAACATGCAGCACCACCACTACCGATGTGTGGAATCACGCGTTGTCTCAACTGGAAGAGAAAATGATGAATCTGAAACCATTTTGTCTCCTCTTCGATTCCTCACTGGCAGTGCAACAAACAAACACCTATAATGGGAATTCTGCTTTGTTAAAGTTGCAATGCCTGCTCTTGTTTTTCTCAGAGCAGCATCCGATACTGCTGGACCGGAATGGTGTTCACAATAGAGATGTCTGGAAAGAAGGCCAATGCACTAGGAACAGAAAGCTAGCAGCTATTATGTGCTCTTGGAATATGTGAAGGCTTTGAACGACTATCAGTGCAGTTGAACGAGAACAAGGGTTGTCGTCATTAATTGATGACTGAAGGCATTGCTGTCATTGTTCATGATGAAAAAGGAGAGGTGCAACTTCAATGGAACGTGGACAAGTAGTGTTCCCAGCAAGAGACTGTGCAAACATTCCCTTTCTATTCTTGAAACTCAACACTTATTCAAACAGATTTATGAGTCGAGCTACGTCAACTTTACTGCTCTCAACTTCCTTTATCAAACCTCTGTCTAACCTCTGTCTTTATCAGTCCATTAGACCTCAGGTAGGGGAACGTATGTTTCAACCGTATGCATGCTTGATAAATAAATGAAATGCACAAATGAATGTAAAATGTCATATGTTTTATGCATGCTTGTTATTTGTTTCAAGGTTTCCTTATGACGAGGAATAGACCAGATCAGATTCTCTTAAGAAAGTTCTCACTGAGGACTCCAAACCTACAGGAACTTGAACCGATTTGGGGGAGAAATTTGATGCCATAAATCAGAATCAAAATAAACATTTCTCATAACAAAAAGATGATGAAATTGCCTTTTATTAATTGATAATATTAAAAGTACAATAAGTCAATCTTTCCAAAGCCTTGGACCGTCATATGCTGAGATCTCATTAATTCCATCTCTGATCAACCCAAAAAACTGATGGAATTCATTTCTGGTCATTGGCTCACCATCTGCTACTTGTTGGGCTAGGCCTCGTAATCCTAAAGCATAATTCTTGGCATCATCTGCTTGTACATGATAGCGCATAGCTTCAGAAGCCCAACGTTCTGCTTCTCTTTCTGCATTTTCTTTTTCTGCTGATAAGGTTTGCTCAACAGAAAGCAAATGGTCGACATGCTCATTTAAATTGGCAATGACTAAATCTTGATTTTGATGTTGCTCTTGAAGTGATTCATTTTTCTCTTCCAATTTTAATACCATTTTCTCAGCTTTTGATGCTCTTCTAACCCATCTCTTCAAGTTGACATCTTGCTTCCTCTTATCTTCTGATAAAAGTACATATTTTCCTTGCAATTGCTGGAACTGAAGTTGTTGATGTTGTAGCTGAGCTGACAAGTCATCCTTTTCTTGTTTTATGATAGCCAAAGTTGTCTCTCGAGTGGCTAGATTAGATTCTAACTTTCTTTTTTTAGCCCATAACTCTTCTACTTCAGCATTCAAACTTAGGTTATAAGATTCTTGCTGGGCGCAGACTTCTTCGTGTATGTCTTCAGCAGACTGAATCAAAGACCTGGGTGGCCCTTCAAAAGGAGGAACTTTGTACCCTTTCCCTCTCTTCTTTTGCCATATTGGATATCCTTCAGTTGTTTTTCCTTCTACTCTCTTGGCAGAAGTAACCCTACCAGGATGTTTCCATGCCTTCTTCACTGACTCCAATAATTTCTTCGAGGTCTTGAAATCTTCATAAAATGTTCCCAGTTTGGTAGTCCTTGGAATAAATTGCTCAAATCCAAACTGTCGTAAGACCATGTTGGGACAGTAACTAATACAGCAGCGGGCTCCTATCAACGGGACCCATGGGTACTCACCACAGTATGCCAGATAAGATTTGAAATAAGAGTATCGACTTCTCCAATGAAATGGAGATTTACTTAGACTCAAGAACATTGATTCCCATGTGGTTCTTCCTACTTCATGCAAGTGTTTTTCAGCAAAATTCTCCAGCTGAGAATAAAGATGCCATGGGGTACCAACCAAACCTGAAATCTTCCCCTCAATCATATGACTCACAGTCCAGACAAACAACAACTGCAAGCAACATCTTAAACGACCCCTTCCGACTTTTCTACAATAATTCAAGGATGAGAAAGTTTCTGCCAATATTGTTGTAGCCGGGTTAATTTTAAGGGTCACCACATTTTTAAATACATTGACAGCCTCAAAATCGATCATTCCTTCGGCAGATGGGAAAAGAACCAAACCATATATCCCTAAGGCCAAAATTCTCAATCGAATTTCATTGCTTTCATCATGTAATCTCCTCTTGAATATGGCCTCTAGTTCATTCCAAAACCAACCCTGGCTATTTCCTCGTTTAGTTGCATGTGATTTTGCTAGTTGACAGTCTGTCTGGGTAATCCAAGCAAAGTTAGAAAGTGCATGCTCTATAGGTGTGTAAAAGTACACCTTTTCTGACTTGGGACAATTTAGCAGGGATTCATACTCCTCGATAGTAGGAGTCATATCCACAGTATCAAATGTGAAGCACCGATATTCTGGATCCCAAAACCCTATCATGGCCTCAAAACAAGCATGTTGGACCCTAATTTTCAGTAATTGTGACAGATCCCCATATTGTTTCTGGAAAGTGATTTGATCATGAGAGGATAACTTTTCCCAGCAGTCTAGCAGTTGTCCTGTACCAAGTGGTCTGTCCTCTAATTTAACATGTGCTGGTAATTGAGACTCAAATTCTGATGGCAAACAATCCCCTTCATCATGTTGGCTCAATTCTGATCTGGTCAAAAATTCCTCAATAGTAATGGGTTTTTCCATCTCACACTTCCTGTAAGGATCGGTGGAGACTTAATGAGCATATGAAATGTATATGAACATGTATGTTTATGCATTGACATTTGTTCGTGTCCTAATGGGTATATCCTACTCGATAGGATCTAGCTCATAAGGTTTGGCTCAGTTTAGTCTATCCTTAAAGATATTTTTTGGTTCTTAGATTGCCCGAATTACTCATGAAGTAATCGGCCTCTTAACCTTATACAACATGAGTAGGGGAGAAAGACTCCACAATACTAGTTGCATAGGGTGAGTTACAATCCAAGCGAAAGTCCAAATGAGCATCAGTGGACATAAGTCACACTTGCCACTTGAATCTTTCTTTTCTAATCTTAAAAAGGGCGAGCTCGGGTCCAGAGCTTTTATGAGTTCACCGTGAAGTGTGTGAAAACACAAATAAATAACATGTATGCATGTGACGATATGAAAATTGAAAATAATCACAGTAGATATTGCATAAAATAAATAATGCAAATAAAATAAATACCCAAAAAAAAAAATAGCAATAAAAAAAAATGAAAAGCAAACACAAGCAGTTGGCTCAACCCTAAGTCCCCAGTGGAGTCGCCATTCTGTCGATACACGACGTCGGGCGATGGCTCCTGCTTTTTTTTGTTTATTTTAACAAAAAGGGGTTTTTTTTCTTGATTGGGGGAAACAAAGATTTTATTGGAGTCGCCATCTAGTAATTTGAGGGAACTAGAAATCCCAAATTAGACACTGGTCCCAGAGATTCGGGTACGGGGTTAGTTATGATTAAGGGAAGGTAGACACCACCCTTAAAACATCCTTTCAATAGAAAGGTTACCCTTACTTGTGTGTTTTCTATTTGATTCAAATGCGATTATATTTTGGGCTTATTGGTAATTATTTTAAAATGATTAATGTCGGTCCCTAAAAATAGGAGACACATTAAAAATGACATCAGTCCCTAAAAATTAGGAGACTCGTCTAAAATATTGACGCTTGTCCCTAAAAAGGAGAATTACGTCTGGATTACCAAAAGAAATAATGGATATAATCCATTATATTTTGGGTTTATTGGTAACTTGTTTTTTTTAAATGGTTAACGTCGGTCCCTAAAAATAGGAGACGCGTTAAAAATGACATCAGTCCCTAAAAATTAGGAGACTTGTCAACTTTGGTTTTTGTATTTTTTTACAACATGCAAGAAAATTTACAAGCATTTATATATAAAAAATATCAAAAATACCAGTTGAAACCCAAAAAATTACCTGAGTGTCAATGTATAGGTAAAAGACTGAAATACCCTCGGATTTCTCGAAAAATTACGAAAATGCCACTGGCGGCGCGTGTGGCACACGCGCGGTTACTGTGGGCGGCGGCGAGTATTCCCGGCGAGATTTCTGTCCAACCGACGGTCGATCCTGGTAGATCTGAGAACGAGGATTCTGATGGAGGTGGTATCGTCCGCCGTTGATGGCTGACGAAGGAGAATCAACGACTTGAAGCTTCGGTGGCCGCCGACAATCGCGCCCCTTTTCCGGCCAAATGAGGCGGCGAAATCAATGAAAACCACCGGGGTTTTTCTTTACATCAGGGGAGAAACCTTTCTGTGGTTGTGCGGAGGCTGGAGACGGCCGGAGATGGGAGATCGGGGGAGAGAGAGAAAGTCGCCGGCGAGAGGAGAGAGAGACTCTGAGCTGTGCTATGGTGTGAACGCGCGCATGGTTCACCGGTGCATCTAAAGACTGCGAACCGTTGGATCGTCGTTGAACTGATCCTGCGGCTGCGATTGGATGGATCTACAAGTTGATCGGACGGTCCGGATGAGAGGATCCTTGATCTGGTGTGGCGCGGTGCACCGAAAGCTCGGTACACCGTGTGACGTGGCGCCACCGGATCTAAAGGAGAATTGTTTTAAGGGCTGAGATTGTTTTGGGTTTTAATTTGGTGTGGTAAGCTCTATTGTACCCTATTAAATCAACGGTTCAGATCTAAACACTATAGATCTAACGGTTAGGATATATTTGATATTTTTCAAATTGTTTTTTTTGAAAATCAATATCCTACTCGCATGAAGAAATAGTGAAAAAAACGTGAATAGTAAAGATTTTTTCTTTGTTCTTTTTCCTCTTTTTCTTTTTTTTTTTCCTCTTCCTCCCTTCCTTCTCTGTCGAACTATCACTGGCTATTTATAGCCAATGAAAATCTTCAAATATTATTTTTTAAATCACCGTTTGCTTTTGTTATTTGTTTAATCGCCGTTTGCTTTCGGCGCAACGCGTTACGCCGTTTGACAATTTATTTTATTATTTTTATTTATTTATATTTTTTTTATTATTATTATTATGTATAATACTATATATTTATATAAGTAAAAATTAAAAAAACTAGTATTAGAAAAAATCTGATTCAACCACTAAAAATCCATTTTAATGACCGAAAATTATTTTAAACACCGGGAAAAAAACTTTTGATGGGTATCAACCCAGTGAACTGGGTTTTGGTCGAAAATGATGGTTTTTAACCCGAAACAGCTCGAAACTCATTTTTTACTCTGGTCGACATGGTTTGACCCGTATTGACCCGGTGGACTCGGTTTTGGTCAAAAATGACGGTTTTGACTCGAAACAGCTCGAAACTCATTTTTTACTCTGGTCGACATTGTTTGACCCGTATTGACCCGGTGGACTCGGTTTTGGTCAAAAATGATGGTTTTGACCCGAAACGGCCCGAAACTCATTTTTTACCCTGGTCGACATGGTTTGACCCGTATTGACCCGGTGGACTCGGTTTTGGTAAAAAATGACGGTTTTGACCCGAAACGGCCCGAAACTCATTTTTTACCCTGATCGACATGGTTTGACCTGTATTGACCCGGTGGACTCAGTTTTGACCAAAAATGACGGTTTTGACCCGAAATGGTCTGAAACTCATTTTTTACCCTGGTCGACATGGTTTGACCCGTATTGACCCGGTGGACTCGGTTTTGATGGAAAGATGCGGTTGACTCGAGAAAAGTATATTTTTTGAATTTTTAAACTTTTTTTTCTTAATTTTTTTTTGGATTTTTATAAATAATAATAGAAATAAAATAACATTCGAGAAAATCTAGGTGGATCCAAAATTAGGTTACAACAAAGAGTAACACTTTTTTTTGTTTACAAATAAATAATGTGTTCATAAAATTGCTAAACCTTTTGAGTTCATTATTCGTTAATGGTGCCCATATTCCAATTGAGACTATTATAACCTTTAGTAAGCCACATTTCAAAATGCATACCAATAATAAGGATAAATATAAGAACTTTGATGATCGAATAAAGTTGTCCATTTACTGTAAATATGCATCATTAACAAGTCTTACCAATTAGTGTATATAATATTGATTCAGGGCAACAATTAATAATTGAAATATTAATGTGATTGCTAATCTTAACAACACATCTTAAGGAAAATGAATCCATAGAGATCATTGTTCAAACCAAGTCCAAAAATGAACATTCATGCTACTGGATCCTACTTCTAAGTAGATGAACCTACAATAGGACATTGTTTGGATATTTAAGGCTAAGGTATAGAACTTCATTCAGAAAAATATGAGTGATACTTGGTGTTATAGGATAAATGGACTTTATCCAGCCATTATCTGTGGACCACTATTGCATAAACAAAGTGTTTAGTGACAATTCTTAATAGGATTTGGGTTGGGTTCAATGAGTCCAATAAAGACCAACCTAATTATTTATTGATATGGCTTGATAAACCATAATAGGTCACATGTTATGATATGTGATATGGTTCAATGAGTCTAGTAAATGGTCATATATATGTCAATTCATTAAGCTATTAGGAATGACAAAATATCTTAAACCTTAGAATGGATAGGCTTAAACCATCCACCCAGAATTTAACTCATTGTAGTATATCTATTTCTTTCTTTTTTACAAATATAGATAGATCACTAGTATATTAGGCACAATAGACCATTAGAAATAAAAGACAAATAACAATGCAGTTTACCTCAAGTGAGATGTTTTAGGATGATGACATCTTTTCCTTAGCATAATCGGTTTCTTACTTCAAAACTTTAAAAGACCAATAAGGATTCCTGGTGATCATAATACTAGATGGTGACTCATTTACATTTAACACAACTTTTAAAAATTTCTCCCTCTAAACACAAATACCCTTTTCTCTTTTAGGAAAGAGGATGAGTTTCCATAATGTCGCAATATCAGGTGTGACACCCTTAATTTGCCATTCTTTTTTAATATAGGGACTATGTTTGACATCTATCCAATATATCTTATTGACCTAATAAATCTAGCTTTCGGGAGCCATTCAATTTCCTCCACGTGATTATGTTGGGTCTCTAAAAACATATAAATATAGTATAAATAGTAATTTAAAATTTTTTAGGAAGTCGCTAAAGATCCCATTAGACAATCTAAAGTCATTTAGGGTTTGAACAAATATACCTTAAGATCATTTCTTCTTTTGAGATTTTATCAACTTTTCAAGTTTAGGTTGTCATAAACTATAAGTCACCAATTATCTGACCTTTAACAATTGTAATATCCCAAAATAAAAATAAAAATAAAATGGATTTGAAAAGTTAATGGTGCCTTTTGTGCATTGTTAAGGGTATAAATAATTGATGGATATTTTGGGTATTTTCATATGTTTTGATATATAAATAGGAAGTAAAAAAACTAAGAACATGATTATTTGAGAGAGGACAACAAGAGAGGAAGAGGAAAAGAAATAAAAAAGAGGAAGGAGGAAGAAGAAAAGGGAAAAAAAGTTAGAGTTAGAGTTAAGGGTTTCTAAGGTAAAATATTGATGTTCTTTTTATGCTTGAATATATTGGTTAAGTTTTATTTTAAGGTTTGAATGATTTAAGAGATTTAATTGATGTTTTAGGGTGTTAGTTTGGCTTAAAACAAACTGATATGAGGACTAAAATTATGTTTTTTTGAGGAACTTGTAAATTATTTTTGGGATCTGCAGTTTGGGAGACTAGCAAATCAGGATTCTAATATGCATGTAATATAAATAATATATGTATTTTATTATATAGTGAGTACAATTGGTTAATTCTTGAATATATATATATATATATATATATATATATATATATATTGTTTTATTTTATGAGGATTCATCCATTCTTGAATTTGCACTCACATTTCATTGAATTAAATTTTATTCGATATGACATTCATTTGCTTTGATAACTATACGAGTATTTGTTATGTATACTTGTTAGAAACTTCATACTAACAGAGAGTAGTTAGTTTATTTAAACATAATAGTCTGTATATCTAGCTAGTGAGAGAGGCAATAGCCAATGACAACTAATCCTCCCACAGTTATCAGGGCAGTAAATCTCGTTTATTATCGAAACTTTATGATTTTGTATGTTATCTATTATTTGACATGTATTCCACTACCATATTATTATCATAACAGTGAATGTGTGTGTGTGTGTGTGTGTGTGTGTGTGAGATATCAAATTTTGGCCTATAACTTAAAAAATATCTACAATGTATATTAAATATTATTTTCTCACTGAGTTGGTTGAACTGACCCTTCTATTTTAATATTATTTTAAGGTTTTTAACTTTTGTTAGCAGGTTAACCTTTGGTTGGGATTTCTTGCAACTTCATTTGTTAATATGCCTTACTTCCGCAAGACTTTTCTTCTTATTCTTTTTTATTTAATATCTTAGACACTTCACTATTATGTTGTTTT
The DNA here is from genome assembly GCF_951802175.1 of Populus nigra. Lineage (NCBI taxonomy): Eukaryota > Viridiplantae > Streptophyta > Magnoliopsida > Malpighiales > Salicaceae > Populus > Populus nigra. Next base: position 7,126,133 of record NC_084863.1, on the reverse strand, counting down.
TATTAAAGTTTAGATTTTTATTTTAAATATTAGATTTTATTTAATGTAATGAGTATTTTGAATTACTAATTGTTTTTATTAGTTTTGAGGAATATCTTGAAAGTTTATGAAACGTTACGAATTTTGTATAATTTATTTTATGAGACTTGGCATAGGTGGGGTGTCATCTTAGGCACCACTCTTGCGTTGTCGGTCATGGATCCAAGTTCAGGTCATGAAAAAAAAAATTCACATGAAACACTTAATTAGAAATCCCCTAAAACCCTTTTAAAAGAGATACATTATTATGTTTTAAATGCTAGCCTTTTCTTTTCTCTACTCTGTTTATTTTTATAGTTGTATCTAATTTTGTGTACATAAATTATTAAGCATAACATTTTACTTATATGGAAACCTAATAACCCTACTTGATTTTTCTAGGTCTAGAATTGTAATTCCATGTATAAACTACATTTCAGTCTTTAATTTCTAAAACTTATTTACTGTCATAACCCATTTTTGGGTTATTCTCCAATTCATATTTTTTCTCTCTTCAAAAAATACAAAAAAATCAAAAATATTATCAAAAAAATATAACAATGAAAAGAGAATGCTATAATGCTTAGAAAATGGTCAAAAATTGGTTGAAGAGATTCTAAAATACAAAGATTGAAATTTGACGATATTTTGTTGACTGATGAGAGCCCTGTTAACAAAGAAAATTCAATTTGAGGAAGAAAAGTCCAAAAATAAGATGTTTATTGATTCAATTAAATTTTAGTGAAGGTTTAATTGAATTTATGGTGGGTTTGATTGCAAGAAAAATTGATTTTGAAGTTAATTTAGGCTTTAATTGGAAGAAATTAAAGTTTTGGGGTCAAATTATAATTTTTGAGAATTAGTTTGATCAATTGATGGTCAAATTGCATAAATTCAAGATCAAGGATCAAAGTGAAAAGGGCGGCCGACTTCAGGGCTACTGTTTGATTTTTGGCAGGGATGCAATTGCATTGATTTTTAAATCAAAATTTCAATTTAGGACTTGATTGAACTAATTACAAATTGAAGACTGATTTGGACTTTGACATAAGTTTGGTGATGTAACCATATTATTCGATAGTTTCACCCACATTTACCTAATGTTTTGTCCATGTTTTATATATAAAATGCCTTGATATTCTTTGTTTTATGTTTTGAAGGCATTTTTGGATGAAAGATGCAAAAAGGAGTAAATTTGAGGTAATTAGCAGATTTGACGTTCAGTCGATGTTTTGTGCAGAGCGTGAGTTCTAGAGATTGAAATGAAGTGATTCCAGTGGCACTAAAAAGATAACATCCATACCTTTCTGGAAATGTAATGCAAGAAAAATAAAAGGAGAAAGATCATGGAACTCACATCCTGCAAAGTCAAATCTCGCATTCTGTCAGTATTGACCTTTGTCCATTCAAAATTTAATATCTGGAGCTACAGAAGTCCAATTGATGAAAACTCAATTTTCTTGGATTCCTAATTCAAAGACCTATCCACGCTCACAATTTCAGCCAAAAACAATGTCATATGAGGGAGATATGAGTTTCCAAAGATGACAACTGAATTCTGCCAGCAAACAGGTTTCGTGAAGAAACGAGTCCAAATTACATTCCGAAGCATCTAAACCGACATCCAAGTTTTTATATCAGCAATTTAGCTCCTCTAAGTCAGAGTTTGAAGATTTCATGCAAGGCAATTTCTCCTTTTTAGGAAAAATAGTTATTGAAGTACTTAAATGTAAACTGTCAACTTCAGGAAGGACTATTTTGTAAAATAGAGACTAGGGTTTCTTAGCATATGAAAAGAGGGAGAGCAGAAGGAGGCAGCAGCCAGCAGAGAATAAACACAAATTCTCTCCTCTACAAACCCAAAAATCATGCTCTTTTCATTCTTTAGAAGTAGTTGTTCAATAGTTATGCAAGGCTAAGCTCTTTTCTTGGTTGCAAGGACACAACAAACCTTCGGATTTCAAGAACTGTGAGATTTATTCTTCCTTCTATTTTCAGTTTATGTTATGAATGAGTATGATTGTTTTCCTATGCATATTTTCTATGATTGTTGTTGATGATTGCTAGAGCGGACTCTAAGTTATTGTTGTGAACAATCTATTGCTAAGTTTAATATCAAAACCGGAGTTGTGATATATGAACTTGTGAAGCAACTAAGCTTGATAATTGTGGCGGAACTACGTTATTGAACTTAGGGAGAACATTAGAACAAAGTGACACAAGCTGCGGACAGCTTGTATGTTAATCTTGATAAAATTATCTAGTTCTTAAAGCTACCATTAAATTGAATCATTAGTGCGGACACTTTGATTGTTTGTTGGTTAGGATTAGTTATACGGCGGATCCGTTAATTAATCAACGTTAAGAAAAGATAAAATTTCAGAACATAAACTGCAATTTTTGTTTCAAGGATCGGTTCTAATTTCCGTTGGTGGATGTGTGCTTGCGACCAAGGTTTGTTTTCTTGATAAGTTTCGGTTTTAATTGATTTTGTTTGCTAGTTTAATTGCTGCCATAGTTTAGATAATCACAAACCAAATCCCCCCAATTACATAACGTACAACATAAAAATCTGACTTGAAACTTCCTCGTGGGATCGACCCCTTGCTTGCTCTATACTATCTTGTGTGTTTTAAGCTAGGGTAATTAATTTGTGCGACCGCGACATCGCAACATTTGGTGTCGTTTTCATTTGAATGAAACGACGCGTTTTGGCTAAAACGACGTCGTTTCATACACTGTTAAAAAAACAGAGACCAAAATGGTGCCGTTTTGAACGACACTGTATCCTTTCTTCTTCCCCTGGACGTATAGAAAATAGGGGAAGAAGAAAGTTTTGTTCCCCTATTTTCACCGACTTTTCTTCCTCTAAAAAACTCAAAAAGACGCCGACCCAAAGCACCCACTCGCTAAGCTGGCCCGTGGCCTCCCACGTGTTGGAGAAACAGTGGAGATGTGCCTCCTTAGGCAGTTGTGGGGCAGCTGCACAGTGGTCCCCCTGACCTCTCTCTCCCCTCTGTTTTTACCTATAAATACAAAGGGGGAGAGCACAAGAAGAGAGGATAGGGCAAAAAAGAGAAAAAGGAGAGAGGAAAGAAAGAAAAAAAAATAGAGAGATCAAGAGAGAAAAAAATGAGAAGAAAAACAGAGAAAAAGGGAGAAGAAAAAAATAGAGGAGTTGCCACCAACACCGCCCCCGTCTAGAACCACCGCCACCGCTGGCCATCACTGACAACTGAGGCTACGTTTCACTTCTCCAGGTAAAAACTCTGCCCCTTTTTCTTTTGCTTTCGTTTGTTCCCTCGCCACCAACTGATGTGGGCTAGGCTCATGGATCTTGGGCCGAGTCCGGTCTAGCCCAACAATGGTGGGTCGGGTCCGGCCTAACAAAAAAATATATGTTTAAAATTTTGTGATTTCCATGCGTTTTGTTTTATGCTATTTTGTTTAATACCGGTCTGTATTTTATGCCATAAACTACAAAAAATCCAATATTAAAACTCCCGGTTTTCGTCAACTTAAAAAAAAATTAAAAAAGAAAAAAATATTTTTATGCATATGGCTAAGTGTCTCAAAGCTAAAAAAAAAATCATGCTGTGTTTTTCATACACCAAAAAACAATGTTTTAGCATGCATTTTGGCTTTAATAAGCAGTTTATTAAAGTCAAAAGAACATTGGCCAAAATTTCAAAAAAAAAAAAAATTATTTTGTTTGTCTTTTAGTATCCGGGGTATGACATTACATGTAATACGTATTCTGGATATTAAATTCTTTTTTTTTCAGACACTAGAACGATTAGGTTTCACCCCATTAAGATGAGAATCTCTTTATTGAGGAGGGCTATTCTTGAATCTTAGACAAACAGGACCAACAATTAGAAAACGCAACCAAAACCTTCGATTTTATTAAACGACAAAATAATGCAGCTTACCTTAGGTAGGGCGTATTTGGTGTGCTAATACCATCCCTTTACGCAACCAGTCTCCATACCCAATCTCTGAGACCAATTAGGGTTCCTAGTGATCAAAATACACTACAAGATTTAACAGTTTTACCGATGGAATTTTTCCGTCGGTGTAAGACACATATTTCATCGGTAATTATATTACCGACGGAATCAAAGACGGAAATAATTCGTCAGTGAATCGTTCGTCGGTAATGTTTTGTCCGTCGATAAATCCGTTGGTAATATAATTACCGACGGATTTACTGACGAAATAGACGCGTCGGTAATAATTTTTTTATTATCAACGGAATTACCAACGGATTTACCGACATAAATTCCGTCGGTAATTATTGAAAAACATTTTTAAAAAAATTAATTTTATAAAATTATAAAATAATGAAATTAACATAAATTAACACTGTATAATATATACTCAAAATGCTTGGAAAAAAATAAGAAAATCAATTCAAACAAATTTGCAACAAATAAATAAAATAAAAAAATAAATTCAACTAAAAAATTAATTCATATGAAAAAAATGAAGTTGCAATTGCTAAAAATTTAAAAATCCTATAAATAAATCTACTAAAAATTGATCTCATATGAAAAAAAAATCTCACAACAACATTTATACAATTATTAAGAACAAAAAAAATTAAAAATAAAATAAAAAACAAATATAGTGAAAAAATCATGAAAAAAGAAGAAAAAAGAAAAATCTTACCTTAATGTAGTTGCAAGTGAAGCTAAGGAGAGAAAAAAAATTTCATTAAGCATATTAATTAAAAAAAAAACTAAGAGGATAAAAGAAGAAAGAAGAAGAAGACATGCCCAAGCATGGAGGAAAAGAGAAGGAGATAAGGAGAGAAAAGAAGAGAAAGAAATAGATAAGAAATGATGTTTTTTACATAAAGTGAAGAAGAAGAAGAAGAAGAAGAAGAAGTAGAAGAAGAAGAAGGAGAAGAAGAAGAAGAAGAAGAAGAATAAGAAACAGGCCTGTCTCTTGTGAAATTAGGGCATTCAGGCTTTTTATTGGGACACCTTACCAACGGATTTACCGACGGATAATTAAATATTAATATTTTTTAATTATTCTGTCAGTAGTTCCATCGGTAATATTTAATTTAAATTTTCAATTTCGTAAAATTTTTTCAGAAACTGCCAAAAAATTACCGATGATTTTTAAATCCGTCGGTGATTCTTTCTGTAATATTTAAATGAAAATTTTAAATTAATTGAATTTTTTCAGAAAACCGCCAAATAACACCGACGACTTTTCAATCCGTCGGTGATTTACTCTCTGGAAAATACCGACAGAATTTTCCGTTGGTGATTCCCTTTGTAATTAACATGATGAATAGTGTTCACAATTTACCAACAAATTTACCGACGGAATTACAGACGGAATAAATTCTGTCGGTAATTCTGTCGGTAAATTTGTTGGTAAAAATGACACGTCATTATTTTTTTTGCTTTGTTTTAATTTTTTTTCCCATGGTAATTCCCTCGGTATATACCGAGGGAATATTTTCGTCGGTAAAATCCCTCGGAAATTTACCGACGGAAATATTCCCTCGGTATTTTCGTTTGTATTTATCAATTTTCTGGTAGTGATACTAGGTGGTGACTCTCATTTCATATTATACTGATAAGAGACAAGAATTCCTTATCTCTCCATATTTGTCAGATAGACCTTTTCACGTCCACCTTGAGTGGTGGACGATTGCCATAACGTCGTACACGTGCGACAATACTTATTTACAATTAAGTCATACTTGATTAATCATCCAATTTTAATTTCTTATCAATTGTTCTTTATGTGTGGGACCCATTAGATTTTCTGATATATTGACCCAAATATAAATCATAATTCTAAATAAAATATAATTAAATAAGTTAAATAGTGTAATTTATAATCCATGTAACAATTGATTGATATATATATATATATCACAATGAAATATTTTCCCATGTAGGGTAGCCATATCAAATAACATCAGTTTTAAGAATCATTCAAGGATTCAATCCTTTAATTATCCTTTTCCATGCTATCTGTCAATGTATTTAACATTAAAGTACTATCTTTTACTTCATGTCTATTTGGGTCAGCAATTTAGAATCCTTAGCTAACAATTCCCTTATAAATCTCACAATTAATTGACTACTAGCAAGCATTCTTGCCATTAAAAATTTGCATATCTAACATGTATTTAATTTCGGTCTTGATAGTTTATTTACCATGGTTTTACAACATTATAACAAAATCTCTTTTTCCTAATGCATTCAATGTCCATGCCAATTTCTATTCACTCTTTTACATTAGACAAAAACAATTTGTCATAATTGGCTATAAACAGTTCATTATTACTAATAGAATTTCATTTGATTGTTATACTTGCCATAAAAATTATATCGCATTAGTAATCATACAATCTTCTTTTTACGGCACATTTTCATTATCTATAATAAATTCATCGTCATTATCTATTTAAACAGTATATGATTCACAAATCATGTTAATTATATTTTTTTATAATTTAAAATACAATAAACATATACCATCCATAACCTTGACGAGACTGTATCCCAACGATTAATAAACTTTTATTCAAGATATCTAATCCGAACATTTAAACTATAATATCATATCTTTCTTTTTTCTTTTTTCTTTTTTTTTCCTAGAGGCTACTTGTCCTTATGTTGGTTGGATTTACCAGTTTAACTACCATTTCATGCATTCTTTCTTGATGACAAAATCTTCATCTCCATCCTTCATGAGGATTAACTTTTTACATATTCAACTTCAATAATTCAACATTAATACCACAAACACGATTTCACCACCATAGTTTTATCATAACAATTTAATATTATACAACGTTTCATTAATGACTCAACGAGTCAATAACTCATGCATTAACACTTTCACACGAGCCACTAATCTAACCACACATTCCTCAATCATCAATGCTTTTGACACCACTAGCACCAAAATCGGGTAACTAGCTCTTCCATTAACCTACTTACCAGAGCACAAGTTCCTTCCTTAGCCCACTTACTAGGGCACTAGCCGTCACTGACCAAACCGGGCACTGGATTTCCTCAAATAGGAATTGCTAGAATTCCATCCAACAAGAATACTAGCCCACAACCTAAACTAGGCACCATATGCCATTCAACAGGAATCACCAGTATTTCATCCAATAAGAATATTAGCCCACAACCCAAACCACGCACCAGATTCCATCCAACATGAATCACCAGTCAACAGCCCAACCCAAGCACTCCATTCCTTCCAACATGAATCGTCAGTATTTCATCCAACAAGAATAATAATCAACAACCCAACCCGGGCACCCAATTTCATCCAACAGGAATTGTCAGTATTCCATCCAACAAGAATGCTAATCAACAACATTCAACATGAATCGTCAGTATTTCATCCAACAGGAATACTAATCAGCAGCCCAACCTGAGCATCAAATTCCATCCAATAGGAGTACTAATCAATTTAATCTATATATCAGAATTCAAATAATAATCAAAATAATTCCACGACATAATAAAAATGTAGACCATATAAGTTAAAATATTTATGGTGCTAAGCACCTACTTCCTTCATATAAATTATTTAAACACATACACATCATCAACATACATGTATAAATTGAGCATCACTAATTTAATCACAATATACCATTAAATTATCATCCTAAAATCAGTACACTTCATTTTTGTTATTACACATCTAACTCGATAATCAGTACATTGCCGCCATCAACTCTATTCAAGCCAGCTAGTCCACTACATTTTTCTTGACATAAACATTCATAATTTCACAAGTACAAGTACATTTATAGAAAATACCATTTATTTAACTATGTGAAACCCTAAAAAAAGATTAAAATAAATTGTTAAATTTTAAAGAAATAAAGAAATAAATAAAAAATAAATAAAAATAAAAATAATTCTCATATTGACTAGTTTCACTCTATTGAGCAGAACGCTCAATCCGACTGTTAGATCGAAGTGAAATTTTACTAGAAATCTCATAACATATAGTCCTATATTTGATTACAATTTTAGAGTAATCCGAGTTCGGGAAGATATTTTAAAAAAATACTAATAGTCGGATAGTAAATAACATAAAATTCATCAATGGCAGTTTTGTAAATATTTGATGAGCTGGCAAAGTCTAGCAATTTATTCTCCCTTCTTTTGATGCCAGAAACAGAGGTAACAAAGGGATAAAATAGAGAGGAGAGATAAGAAGGAGGGAAAAATGCATGAAACAAAAACATTACCTTGAGAGAAAGAGTAGAAATTGTGTAGAATCAAGGATCTAAAAGGTGTAAAAACCAAATCAATCCCTCAAGCAAGGATTTAAGAAGAAAAATAAAGTGAGGGAGAAAGGAGAGAAAGGGGTTGTAAGTCATGGCGAAAAATAAAATGGAAGGGGAGGAAAAACACCATCATGCTAGCTTTCGAAGTTCATTTTAGTGTTGGGTAATGAGTTCTAAGTTGTTTAAACAAGTTTGGGTGGAAAGAAATAGATTTAATGCATTGTTCTTAGGTTTTTTTTGAATTAGGGTTCTTATGAGAGAATTTGGGGAAAAATGTGAAATTGTTGAAATTGATACATTATGATAAGATAGGTTGATAATGATGCAAAATAATGAAGAATGGAAGATAAAAAAAATTAGGTGTTATGAAAAACAACAATGCCGATCACATTTGAAATAAAGGAGTATGAACATGGAATGTAATAAAGCTTGTATAATTGTGTGTGATTGTGGTGTGTTGATGCATAAATGATTAAGTTGTATATATGGATAGAATAATATGTAGAAAAGTTAAATAAATAAATAAATGGTTAATGTCAATTCATGCTAATATATAGAGGTATAGAATTCAATGTATTACAATGCAAATTATTGGAAAGAGTATTAAATTATATGCTCATGAACAAGTTAGTTAATTATGAAGGTATAAGGAATGGTGTAAGGATTTATTTGGATGATCATATGACATGGTTACTTTGCTATACTTAGTAAAATCAAATATAAAAATAAATTAATTAATTAAGGAGTTATGAAAGAGAAAGAATTGAACTATGAAAGTGTAAATTAATGAGGATTGAAGGTATTTACTACCGATAATAAAAGATGCATATTTAAGGGAAATTAAGTTAGGAAAATATGTATTTTTTATAAGAAATACTAACAGAAGAATTAATTAGTATGAATGGAAATTAATGTTGAGTGAGAATTATTGGAACATTTAATGTTGAAATATGTAACATGACAATGAAATTATATACATGTTACAATTCTGGATATGAATATTGTAACAAGCATACCTTCCTTGTATTTATAGGAGGAGCATTCGTGGCTGGAACTTTAGCGGAGCGAGCTCGAACACCTGGAGCTGCAGGTAGGAGTTTCGCTATGTAACTATGTAAAGTTATTTTAGTTGTTCTTTAGTTTTTTTATATGTGATTGGGTTGTCTTTGTTATATACGTTTGATAATTATTAGAAATAAACTATGTCATGGTTGTAAGAGAATTATGAGAAGACATGGTTAAAAATGAAAGGAATTATTCCATGAATGAAATTAATTAATATAAAAGATAATGTGTATGACTTAGTTGTCTAAACGGTCAGAAACTAAAGAGATATGAATATTTGATTTTGACTTAGCCATTCGCAAAGGCATGGCTAAGGTGGTATGGACAGATGACTTAGTCATCCGTAAGAACGGAAACCAATGTGTGGTTATAGAACTTAGTCATTTATGTATGAAATGGTTAAGATGGTAATGGATTTGATCAGGAATTGAGGAAGACCTAGATTATTTGTGTGATTACTTGGATTTCCATTAAGATGGGGCCAAGATGGCAAAAAAGAGTAAGCTTTACAAGCAAACTATAAAACTTGGTAATGGATAAGTCATCTCAAGTAATTAAAGTTGAAGAATATGTCTACACAAGATGTATTAGAGATTATGGTGTTAAAAAGAAAAAAAATGTGTAAACTATATATATGTGTAAACAAATTAAATTAGTATTACTAAATAAATTATGTTGCATTGTTGCAGGTCCTTCTCATACCGCAGGATAACCTTGATTCTCTTCTTTTGTAGGTAGTTATTGACTAGGTATATTTTGGGTATGTGGATTATGTAATATTCTAGTTCACTAGGATTTGAAGTTATCTTTTGGGCTTGTAATTAGTGTTAAGTCATGTACCACTTTTTAGATAATTAAATCTCTTTTGCGTAGGCATTAAAGAATTTCAGTATGCATGTAGATAACTTTATAATATGTTTGTTTTAATGACATCTTATGTGAAGAGAGAAAAAATATGACACTACTATTAGAATGCAAAATGGTGAAGGTATAAGTCAAAGTGGATGATGTGATGAGAAATCAGATTTTGTTGAAGAAGGTCTAGGATGATTGGATCATAAATATGCAGAATAAATTGTGTTTTAGGTTGATGTCGACACTTAGAAAAATTAATTTACAGAGGAGACTCCGCCGAATTTTTTATCACTATAATAATAATAATAATAATAATAATAATAATAGCAATAAGCTTGTAAATAAAATTAAGGGAGTTACAAACTCTAACAAGTATTGTAAAAACAAAAGTTTGAGGTACAAGGCACCTACCTAATACTTGAACTTGCGCAAAAGTCTCATATTACTATACAGATCCTGCAATCTCTCTTGTATCATTAAAGATACACATCAAATGTGGCTCCATCATAATTAGGTCAATTAGAGGTCCGAGTAAATTTAACAGCACATTTTCATTATAATTCCATGCACACACCTTAATTTAACCTTTTTGTCCCCTTTTTATTATTCATTTAGACAAACTTAAAACTCCACAAAAAATGAAATTTTCCTCACATTTATCTATTATTTCAAACATAACCCAATTCATTCGGCATTTAACAAACCACAATCCCATATAATCCCCATAACATTAAATCGAATAAACTCAAGCTCAAGATTTTCATTTTTGGTGGAATTCCATATTATGATGGGAATTAGGATTTTTTAAAAATTCTTCCAATTGACACTCTACCTAATTTTCTTTATTCACATAAAACATCCATACATAATTTACATATCAAATGAATTGAAATCTTATCTCCTTATTTTTTTTATTTATTTGGTTGAATGCCTTCATTCATGGTGAGGGATGATTTTCTTTTTAATTATTCCAATTAAACCTTTACCCATTCATTTCATATCTATTCTAACCTCATTTAACTCAAATTCCATAGCAATTAAAACAATTAAGCTCATCCCCTCATTGATATATCTAGGCCGAAACTACCCCTAGCATGACCATGAGTTTTTTTTTTTTAACTTTTATGAAATTTAATCCCTTACCCACACATTAAACACTCCTATTTATCTCATTAATACATAATTTTCATGTCAATTTCAAGCAACAATTCCAAACCCTTTAAGTTAAGTTTGGCTGAAACTTTGCATTAAAAGAGGGATACAATTTTCTTCAAGTTTTCTTTCAATTACCACAAGACCCAATCTTTTTTATTGCCTAAAAACATATATTTAACATTAAATCAACAAACTCAATGTCTCTTCATACAATTTCAAAACTTCCATAACACACTTTACAACACAATCATATTAATTTCATGTCAAAACCTCAAATTAAGCTTTAGTCAATATTTCTTACCTCTTAATTACAAGGAATAAAATGGTAGAGAATCCAAGCTTTTCTCCATTTTCTTCTCTTCCCCTCTTCCCCTCTTCAACTTTCAATTTTCATCTTTTCTTAATTTTCTTCACCATTTCTTTTCCTTTTTTTTCTCTTAATCCATCAAAATCTTGTGTTTAATCAACATATCTCTCAAAATCACTCATGTTTTCTCATTTTGGAAGATAAATCCTTAGAATTTTGGAAGAAAAATGACAAAACCCTCATCACTCCCTCTACCATGCTGCTAATCGAAACTTATAATGAGAGAGGATGAAAGTTTGCTTTTTGACTAAGATGCCTTTCATTTAATCCTTTAGGTGATTTTGGTGTAAAATACCAACTTTTGACTGTAATAAAAATCAAAGCAAACTTTTCCTTAAAAAAATCCCTGCTTCTTTTTAATTCAAATTTTCCATTTGAACTATCTTAAAAAGTTTCAAAAGAAAAATCTAACTATATTGAAAAACACATTATCAAAATGTTTTAACTATAGAAAATGGATTTTTTCATCTTGTTCCTTCTATTGCAACTATAAGAATCTTCCCTCCAAATTGGTATTTCAAATCCCTATCTTATTTATTACAAGACAATACTTCAAATTACAGGATCTATCAAATTCAAACATTTGAAACTATAACAAAATCATTCCTAATATGCCTACTCCACATGCATCATCCAAAATATCATTTATCCTTCTAATTGAAAACAATCTCTTCACCAAACAATCCAATTTCTGATCAGTTACCATGTCAAACTTGGTGATTCCATTGCTTGTTCTTATTCATACTAGGATTATTAACAAGCATGGTTCAATGCCTTTGTTCTTTAAAATAATAAAGGTATGCACTCCTGGCTATTATATTTCAATAATTCCATTAAGACTTCAAACCTACCAAACTGGTTCCTTTAATGGTAAGATTACTTTGGTTGTATTTACAAAGTAAAAAACCCCCATCCTTTAGTTGAAAATGGCTACATTTACTTCAAACAAAATTTTAAACCTTCAGAAAATGAGAAGAAATTCCCATCAATTCTCATGTTCTGTTCCAAATTCTTTGTTCCTTAGGTTTGTTCTTGGTATTTTGACTAGAATACCCAACATGGGTATCCTATCCTCATTAGAAGATACAAAGTAAAATGGTGGGACTCTTTTGCAATAGAAAGCAAAAGTTCCAAACTTGCTATAACGGAATGGCTTCAACAACACTAGAAGGCCTAAATTATAGACCTAAATCCTCAATCAAAATTTCTAGTGTGAAGATCTCATCCTTTTACTCTTATCGCCTCAATAAAATATGAAGAAGAGTATTTTAAAATCATGAAACAACTCCTACAAAGCATCAAAGATGATGAATCCTCTTCGTTTTCATCTTCACGTTCTATTGTTGGCTTATGCGATGGCAATGAAGATCATTTTTACGAAATTCTTCCACTTATACAAAAATCACAGGCACTTGTTGTAAAAAAAAAAAGAGTATTTTTTTAGGCCTAAAAATATTCTAGCCCATTCTCAAAACTTGTTGGCTCAACTCCTCCTGCCGGCATAAGTGGTTAAACTAACCAGATTTCAATTCAACTTTTCAAAAAAGTTGACCCTTCACTTATAGAGGATGACAAACAACTTTCAGAACAACAGACAATTTTTCCAACTTTTTAAAAAGCAAATCATTTACTTTAAATTTTTTTCAAAAAGCCAATCTCAAACTCATTTATATAAAGAGGCTCCTCCCAAGCTTTAAAGGTAGAATTACATAGACAAGTTCATCTACAGAAGGCATAAAATACTCTCCTTTTGTAATTACCTGTAACCTCCTGTATTGCTATCTAATATCCTGTAAATAGATCTATATTTTTTTATCCAAACCGCAGAACTTATATATCATGTACTGGTTTCTATAAAAAAAAATTAAGTAAGAATTCTTTAAATCTCATTTCTAGACACACATACACACATATAAATTCTTTTTGTTATTCTGTATTTATATTTTTGCAAAATTAAGTATGCTCTATATTTGATAGAGGATCTTATCACTCATAGACTTGCCTCTTTATTCACATCAGAAATATGTTTATAGTTTTAAAAATCAAGTTTAATATCTAGTAAAGTGTCATGATCCTCTAAATTTTAAGAGAACCATATATGGTTTAACTTAATATTTTAGTGATAAGTATCATAATGTAATTATTATATTTCATTAGGAATTTCCTAATTTAGATATTTGAGCATGAAATGTATCTTCTTTGTCAAATCATATTTTCTCTCAACACTATAATTATTAATTATTTGAATGAGATTTGAAATTTTTTTCAAAGCTTATTTTACTTTGCGTAAGGATTTAACAATCATTACTATTTTAGAATAGGTGATACATTTATTCTAATTAATGTTGTGTGATGAATCCCTTATTGATCATTAAAATACCTTCATATAGTTCATAACAAACCCAATACACACACACACACACACACACTCTTGATTAAGGCAATGTATAGTTAAGATCAAAGCATAACATTTGCTATATAAGATAAATTGATGATCTAAAGTCTATGGATAACTTATATAACTATCATATGAGTCTTTTTATAGACACAAATGATTTCTTCATATGGAATTCTTATACGGGTTAGTTTAATGTACATGTCATCAAATAAGAACCTACATGTTAGTTTCAAGTATCTCTCATACCTTATCTTATGAGAATAATTGTTTTCTTTTATAAAAAAAATATATAATATGTATAAGTCTTAGCAACTCTAATTAATATCCAGTTTTAATAGAACATCAATTAGAAACATTTAGGAAGAATGCTTTAATTCAATAAGAATTCATAATTATAACCACTTTGTAATTTTCTTTGCAAAATATTTTTGTTCCAAGAACTCTATCTTTACTCTCAATTCATTAATTAAATATAAATTAATATTAAAGATAAATAAAGCCTTTATTGATAACAAATATATTTTTACATAAACAAAGTTAATACTAAATGTATTCGACCAAATGGCTATAGGGCATAAACGAAGCCAAGTTTGGAGCCATTCTTCATGGAGCTTGTTTGTATGGCTTAAATCCATGCTTGATTTGCTAAGGATGTTTAACTAAACTTCTATCTAAACTAGGCATTTCATCATAATCTCAAGCAAAAGAGTCTTTATAAGTGTGTAGCAATGACACCAATTTGTTCTAAAGTTTTTCTGGTATATTTTCACTTATAAAGATGGATTTAGGCTCATTTTAAAATCCTAAGTTAACTTCAATTAATATGTCCAGAACTTCAATTTGTTTACATTCATTTTTTATGGTGCTAGAGGAAAATTAGTTATATCGGGCAATGGCAGAGTATGGAGTAAATGGTTGTCATTTCTCTTGGATTAATGGCAGAGTGTTGAGTAAAATTGACAGAGTCTTAGCCAATCCTCTTTGGTCGTTATCCCAGGTGCATGTTCATTTTGGCAACTCTGGAGCTTTCTCAGACCACTCTTTTACCATTATTCACTTAGACTACCAGCATACAAGAGGTAAGAGATATTTTAAATTCTTTAATATGTGGGCTCAGCATAACAGTTTTCTAGAGCTAGTGGCAGATAAATGGACTCTTTTTGTCCAAGGTTCTCCTATATTTATTCTCTGCAAGAAACTCCAGCACTTGAAGGGCTGCTTAAAGGAACTTAATAAGCTTCATTTTAGTCATATATCAGAAAGGGTTTCAAGAGCAGAGATGGAACTTGAAACTCATCAAACTGCCTTTCATTATGATAAGGATAATCTTCAGCATCTTGCTCTAGATAAGCAGCTTCAACAGAAGTTTTTCTATCTCAAATCTGCTGAAAGATTATTTTTTGCTCAGAAGCTTAAATGTTTCTTCAAAGATTGTGACAAGGGCTCATCTTTCTTCCATTCCCTTATGAGTCAGTGACATCGAAAGAATTTCATCTCTGCTATTTAGCTTAGTAATGGTTCCCTTACCACCTCTATTGATGAAGTAGAGGATGCTTTTGTTTGCTATTTCAGGGACTTGCTTGGTTCTTTTAAGAGCACGTTTCCTTTGGATGTTGCAGTTTCTTAGTCTAGCCCTTGTATTGATCTTGCCTCTCATGCATCTCTCCTGGCTCTAGTCACTTATAATGTTATTAAGCAAGCTTTATTCAGCATTGATGATAACAAGGCTTATAGGCTGGATGGATACACTTCCCTTTTCTTTAAAAAATCCTAGGGTATTGTTGATAGTGATTTCTGTCATGCAATCCGTGATTTCTTTGTCTCTAGAAAACTTCTCAAGCAGATTAATCACTCCATCATTGCTCTCATTCCCAAATCTGTCAATGTTACTTCGACTGCTAACTTCAGACTTATTTCTTGTTGCAATGTGGTGTACAAAGTGATTTCTAAGATTCTCTCTGCGAGACTTGTTGTTGCCCTTGCGGATATTATTAGCCCTCTCCAAAATGCTTTCCTAGGAGGTAGAGTGATGGCTGATAACATTCATATTATTCAAGAGCTCCTTCGGCTATACGAGCGTCAGCATGTGTCGCCTCGTTGTTTGATGAAAGTTGATTTGAAAAAAGCCTTTGACTTTATCCAATGGCCTTACCTGCAGTAGCTTCTACTGTCTTTTGGCTTTCCAAATCGGTTTGTGCATCTTATAATGCAGTGTGTGGAAACCTCTTCTTTTTCTATTGCTGTTAATGGCAATATTTATGGTTTCTTTCAAGGAAAGAATGGGGTACGTCAGGGTGATCCTTTGTCTCCTTATCTCTTTATATCATGTATATAATACCTTTCTAGGATGCTTAAGATGGCTTATATGAACTCTTATTTCAGATTTCATCCTAAGTGTTGTAACCCAATTTTGGATTCACCAAGATTTTCTCAAATGTTATTTTATTTCTATTATTATTTATAAAAATCCAAAAAAATTAAGAAAAAAGTTTAAAAATTCAAAAATATACTTTTCTTGAGTCAACCGCATCTTTCCATCAAAACCGAGTCCACCGGGTCAAACCATGTCGACCAGGGTAAAAAATGAGTTTCGGACCGTTTCGGGTCAAAACCGTTATTTTTGGTCAAAACCGAGTCCACCGGGTCAATACGGGTCAAACCATGTCGACCAGGGTAAAAAATGAGTTTCGGGCCGTTTCGGGTCAAACCCGTCATTTTTTGACCAAAACCGAGTCCACCGGGTCAATACGGGTCAAACCATGTCGACTAGGGTAAAAAATGAATTTCAGGATGTTTCGGGTCAAAACCGTCATTTCCAACCAAAACCGAGTCCACCGGGTCAATACGGGTCAAACCATGTCGACCAGGGTAAAAAAATGAGTTTCGAGCTGTTTCGGGTCAAAAACCATCATTTTCGACCAAAACCCGGTTCACTGGGTTGATACCCATCAAAAGTTTTTTTCCTAGTGTTTCAACATAATTTTCGGTCATTAAAATGGATTTTTAGTGGTTGAATCAGTTTTTTTCTAATACTAAATAGAGTTTTTAATTTTACCTATATAAATATATATTATTATACATAATAAAAAATAAAAATAAAAAAATAAAAATAAAATAAATTGTCAAACGGCGCAACGCGTTGCGCCGAAAGCAAACGGTGATTAAACAAATGCCGAAAGCAAACGGTGATTTAAAAAATAAGATTTGAAGATTTGCATGTCCCCTGTGAGTGGCTATAAATAGCCAGTGACAGTTCGCCAGAGGGGGGAAAAAGAAAAAAAGAAAAAAAAAAGAGAGAAAAAAAGAAAGAAAGAAAACAAAAAATTACTGTTATATTTTTTTTAGTTTTTCTTCACGAGGGTAGGATATTGTTTTAAAAAAAAAACAATTTAAAAAATACCAAATATATCCCGACACATCTCAGCCTTTGAAATATTTCAAGATTTGATCTCGTTGCGCCACGTCATCCGGTGTACCGAGCTTTCGGTGCACCGCGCCACACCAGATCAAAGATCCGCTCATCCAGACCGTCCGTTCAATCTGCTAATCTAGCCAATCACAGCCATCCGATCATTTCATCTGAGATCCAACAGTGTACAGTGTTCAGCGGTACCGGTGTACCATACACTCGTTCACACCGTAGCGTAATCTCGGAGCCTCTCTCTCCTTTCGCCGGCGACGCTCTCTCTCTCATCCGATCTCCGCTTTCCGGCCTTCTCCAACCTCCGAACCACCACAGAAAGGTTTATCCCCTGCTGTAAAGAAAAACCCCGGTGGATTTCAGCGTTTTCTCAGCCTCATCTGGCCGGAAAAAGGCCGCGATTTTCGTCGGCCACCGAAGCTTCAAGTCGTCGATTCTCCTTCGTCAGTCATCAATGGCCGTCGAGACCACCGCCATCAGAATCCTCGACATCAGATCTACCAGGATCGACCATCGGTTGGACAGAAAACTCGCTGGAAAATCTCGATGTCGCCCACAGTAACCGCACGTGTGCCACACACGCCGCCAGTGGCATTTTTGTAATTTTGCGAGAAATCCGAGGGTATTTCAGTCTTTTACCTATACAGTGACACTCAGGTAAATTTTTTGAGATTTCTAACATTTTTTTATTTTGTATATAAATTTTCTTGCATGTTGTAAAAAAAATACAAAAACCAAAGTCGACACGTCTCTTTTTTTAAAAGGACCGATGTCAAAAATGTAAATACCAAATATGGATTATTTCTATTATTTCTTTTGGTAACCCAGACGTAATTCTCCTTTTTAGGGTTAAAACGTCAGTTTTTAGACGAGTCTCCTAATTTTTAGGGACTGATGTCATTTTTAACGCGTCTCCTATTATTAGGGACCGACGTTAACCATTTGAAAAAAAATAAATTACCAATAAACCCAAAATATAATGGATTATATCAATTATTTCTTTTGGTAACCCAGACGGAACTCTCCTTTTCAGGGACAAACGTCAATATTTTAGGCGAGTCTCCTAATTTTTAGGGACTGATGTCATTTTTACGTGTCTCCTATTTTTAGGGACCGACGTAAATCATTTAAAAATAATTATAAATAAACCCAAAATATAATCGCATTTGAATCAAATAAAAAAACACACAAGTAAGGGTAACCTTTCTTTTGAAAGGATGTTTTAAGGGTGGTGTCTACCTTCCCTTAATCATAACTAACCCCGTACCCGAATCTCTGGGACCAGTGTCTAATTTGGGATTTCTAGTTCCCTCAAATTACTAGATGGCGACTCCAATAAAATCTTTGTTTCCCCCAATTGAGAAAAAAAACCCTTTTTGTTAAAATTAAAAAAAAAGGGAGCCGTCGCCCGACGTCGTGTATCGACACTAAGTGTCGTCCTCTAGGTATTGGTCATCTTGCTTTCTCGGGGAGATAGGCAATCTGTTGCTTTTTGTATCAATAGCTCATATCATTTGGGCACATCTCTGGCTTGGTAATTAATAGAGAAAAGTCTTCTATTTATTTTGGCGGAGTTGGAGAGTAGATGAAGCAAGTTATTCTTCAAGACACGAGTTTTGTGAAAGGTCTCTTTCCTTTCCGTTATCTTAGTGCTCTCCTCAATCCCTATAGGTTGCTGGCTAGCCAATACTCTCTGTTATTGCAGAAGCTGGAATCTGCAGTCCAGTGCTGGTAGGGAAAGCATCTCAGCTATGCAGGGCGAGTTGAATTGATTAAATCAGTCCTCTTTGGCATGGTGCACTTTTGGCTGAGCATTTTTCCACTACTTAACATAGTCATTAAGCAGATTATTTGCATTTGTAGAAATTTTATGTGGACTGGAAATGTCTTGAAGAGTAATTCTGCCCTGATCGCTTGGAAAGTGGTTTGCCTGCCCAAGAAATAAGGGGGTCTCGGTTTGTTTGATATCAAAGCTCATAACAAAAGTTTACTTGCTAAGCAGCTATGGAACGTCCACCTCAAATCTGATTCTATCTGGATTCAATGGATTCATCACTATTATCTTCCCAATGTTTCTAGTTAGGATGTTGTTTCTCAATAAACTTCTTCGCCATTATGGAAGGCTATTATCTCCCTCAAGGATCAGATAGTTGCAGCCTACGGTAGCCAGCATCAAGCAATTGCTTTAATGTCTACTTGCGGCAGTGGTTAACTTTCTTTCACTGCTCAATCCTATGATTTCCTACATTTCAAATATGATATGATTCCTTGGGCTAAGGTGGTTTGGGAATCTTGGTCTATGCCCAGATATAACTTCATTTTATGGCTAGCGGTTGTGGGCAAGCTACGAACTTGTGACAGGCTTCGCTTCCTGCAACTCGACCCTTTGTGTGTTTTCTGTCGGGTTGATGAAGAGTCCCACAATCATCTATTTTTCAGTTGTCTATGGACCTCTCTTCTTCGGAGGATGATAAAATCTTGGCTTCATCTGCATAAAAGAATGTCGACCATTAATAATGCAATTCACGATCTTTCTTCTGGTAGAAACAACACTGCTAGTAGAATGTAAAGAGTCTCTCTTGGTATTCTTATCTACTTGATTTAGGAAGAGAGAAACAAGAGAGTCTTTGATAACTCTTGCAATCCAGTCCCTTTTTTCTTTCACAGATTCCAGGTTCTGTTCTACATGGTTTTGTACTTTTATGAATAATTTCTTATCTTTTAGTATGGCTCCTAGCATCTATTTGGTGGGTTTTTTATTTGGGTGCTCCTTCCAGTTTTGTCTAGATTTTATATATTTGGTGTGCTGGATGTTTATCCTGTTGTGGTTTTTATGAGATATCTTTCTTTATTTACTTTGAGAGTTGTCATCGTCTCTTTTGCTGCTAAGGATGGCCTTCCCAGATTGGGAAAGCTTGTTTGTCTGGCTATTGTCCATTCTTTGGGAGTCTGGCTGTGTTACTTTTCTTCTGCTTTAAAGCCCCTTCATTGATGGGTGTCTCGCTAGAGAGTTTTTGTTCCAATTTGTTGTAGCTGCTTCTCTTACTCAGTCAGTTGAGGCTGTTAGTATTGCTTTTCAGTTTGCATATTTGTCTTGCTTTGGTGCTGTAACTAAGAGGTCTTTTTTTGTTCTGGTTGTCGCTTTAGTCATTCTCGCTGTTTATTTTTTTGTGCTATGTGTTAGGTTCAACACCTTGTCCTTAATTAAGTTCCTCATCTAACCATTGTCAGCTAACATGTTCAAGGAGTATGTTCCTTTTTTTGTAAATCTTGTATATGAACTTGTTGGTTCTCCAGCCTTGTATATTTTTTGATCTGATATATATATATATATATATATATATATATATATATATATATATATATATTAATTTACCTTTGATAAAAAAAAAAAGATAACTCAGGTTATCTTCAAAATCAGTAAAAAATCCTATAAAAAGCAAATAAAAAAATAATGAAACACAATCTCCAATTAAATAAATGTTGTAGGATGAAACTATGAAAAGATAAATTTAAAAGAAAAGGAGAAAAAAAAACTAAGTAAACCAGACGAATCTCCTAAACCCGGGTTAATCTTCCAAATTCACAACTCGTGAAATCTTATACTCATGCTCAATTAAGAAACTCAATTCGCAACTAATTTAATGTTAAAGGATGAAATCGAAAAAAAAATCAATATAACAAAAATCACCAAAGTAAAATAAATAATAATAAAAAGAATGAGGATCAAATTTGAATAAAAAAAACTAAAAGAGAATGAAATCATAAAACAAATTCAATTTTAAAACTATCTCAAATGAAACAATTAACAATAAAAAAAATGAGGGTTGGATCTGACAAATGATAAAGATAAATAAAGGAGGATGAGATTGAAAAAAATCAATTTTATAAATTATTTCAAATAAAACAAATAGTAATATAAATTGAAGGGTTATTTTAAAAATTTGAAGAGTTATGCACAAAAATCAACGAGAAGATAAAAAAAAAATATCAAACTAGAGACATGTTGACCACATGTGTTGTCTAAGGATTGAGAACCAATTGAGACAATTTGAGTGTCGTCCTGAAACCATCATTTGACCACTGCGAGCCTTTTCACAATCTGTCTAAAAATTGTAGTAATAACTCATATTTATTGAATTATTAAATTGCTTCTCAATCTACTTGATTATATATATAAAAAACATGAATAAAAATATGTAAAAGTCTTGAAAGTTAGTTTAGTGATTTTTGTTTTTAAAAATAATTTAGTTATTAAAATATTTTGAAATAGATGGAAAGATTATGAAGAAATAATTTAAAATGATTTTTTAAAATAATTAAATAATTTATTATGAAGAAATATGTGAGAAAATTGATTTGTTTAATTATGGATTTTTTTTTTAAAAAAAATCATTTTATCCGCTTATTTTTAAAAAAAAACTTTATTTTTTTTTTATATATAAATAATCGGCATCCTTCTTTCTTTTTCAAGTCTTCTTCTTCTTCAACCCTTTCTCTACGTCGATCTTCACTGACAAATAAATAATATCCTCTGATTCTAAAATCCTCTCCCTCTCCAGTAGTAGTGCTACAGCTACATATAAAAACCCTTGCACCAAAAAAAATAATTCTCTCTTTCTTATTTAATTTATGATTAGAATGGATAGTGGGAATAATAACACGAACACGGTGCCTCCATTTCTAAGCAAGACCTACGACATGGTAGACGACCCGTCGACGGATTCAGTGGTGTCGTGGAGTAGCAGCAATAACAGTTTTGTGGTCTGGAATGTCCCAGAGTTTCAAACAGATCTTTTGCCTAAATACTTCAAGCACAGCAACTTCTCCAGCTTTGTCAGGCAATTGAATACTTACGTATGTGTTTTTATTATTATTATTATTATTAGGGTGTATGGATCTAGTTTCAATTTCTCGATCGCCCCTGTATTTGAATTATAATCGGAAGTTGGACAACTATGTTAATTTCACTGCATTTTGTGTGTCCATTTCTCCCAAGCTTAATGCCATGAAAGATAATGTATTTTTCAGCTTTTTAGTAATTCATTCCGGCTATATCACTAAGAGTGAGGTGGCTGCCTGCCTACCCGCCCTTCCAGATATTACCTACTTTAGAGTGCTTGTTATGTTATTATTAACCAGTTTTCTTCATCTTTTTTTTTTTTTTTGAGATGCTTTTCATTTTATTAGAGTTGTCGAATTTCTTCTATGGAGTTACTGGGTGGAATATGCTATCTGGTTGAAGCAAATATTGAAATATTATTTTGTTGTTGCTATCATCACAAACTTTCCTGAAGACCGTGCTTGCCCTGTATCTCACTGTAGAAACATTATGGCTTGCTAGTTTTTCTCAATAAAACCATATTAATCCTGCTCAGAGATATTTACTATTTATCGCTGTATTTGTTGATTTCAATTCTTCTCTTGTAATAAATTTTCTTTGAGTTGTAAGCTGGTATATTATGCAAGATTAACTCGAAATCAGCTCCGGAGTTGCTTTTAAAGTGGTTAGGGAATGTGAAATCCGTTACGATGAGACATAAGTGTTTTTAAAAGGTGATCTGAAATAAGAAGTACCTATTCGAATCATTGATGGTGTCTAATGGCTTCTATGGATTGTATCTTTTAAGTTCAACATACGCACAAGCATTTGGTATTGATTTCAGATAATTAAATGAGTGCCAAGTGCATTTTGTTTGTGTGTCTGCAGACACATGCGTGTGTGCAGGGTTTGTTCAACTTCAAATTGAAGATACGAGTTTGTTGGATTTATAGAGGAGAGTAGTTTGGATTTATTCAAATATAGAATATATGAGTTTGTTGGACATAGAAAAATTCCATAATGATGTTATGGAGCTCTACATGGAGCACATGCAAGTGCTGGTTCATTACTGAGGGTGTAGTTGAAATAGTAGATATGAGTTTATTGGACCTAGAATACATAATGATATTTGCAGCTCTGCTTGGAGCAACTGGAATTGCTTGTTCAATGGCAGGATTTGGTGGGTTGTTTCCCTATTATTCTACATGGTTTTTGGGTGAGTTGTGGGTTTGTTCACATATTTTTGGGATTTTCCAGCTATTTTATCTATGTTTTTTCTTTTTTGGGATTCCTTCTAGGGATGTCTTATCTCTGATTTTTATCTTCTGTTATCTCTTTTTCTAATAAATCTTTGTTCGATAAAAAAATTGAAGAGGAGTGTTCTTATTCATCTTAGCATGCATTCCCAGTTATATGTGGATAACTCATGCTAGATTTGGATAACTCAGCATATAGGATGACTGATTCAGTTCCTGAAACCACTCTTTTGTCATTTTAACTACCTAAGCCTACTTGATTCTAGGTTTGTCCTTCGGTTTCTCCTTTAATATATTGTTTCTACCATCATGCTTTGACCACTGGACCTCATGAAAATCTTTTGTTACTTTGTCTTGATCTCTTTTTATGTGCAAAACATTTTCTTTATAGGCATTTGAGTGCTTGGTTTTGAATTTTTTGAATTACATGGAATTGACTGCATGCTTGTCAAATTGTTCTTTGTTGTCAAGAAGTGCATAAAGCATGGTGTATATTAACCCATGTGCTCGAAAATTGCAGGTCAACTTATACCTTGATCGGGTATGCTTGACCAATGCTGGTTTTACTTGGCAAAAACATGGTCTGTCGATAATTGTGTTGGTATTGTGAGTTAACTGAGATAATTCCTATTTTAACCAGTTTAATCTTCAGATTGTGACTTGTAAGTTCTCCATGAAATCACATAATATTGATTTTTTTTTTTTTAATTTGTTGTGTATTCACTATTAGTTGTTATAAGCTTTTTTTATGGACCAGGATTCATTCAACTGGAGCTGTATTCTGTAAATTTTGACTCAAGTTTAGCTCTAGATTTTAGTTTTTTTATTTTGGGTCATAGTTCTCAGGGTTGTATGTATAATTAAATATGCATGCTTATTTGCATAAAAATAGTGGATTACCTGATATTTGCGTTTTTCTAGCGAATATAGGTCCTCTTGGTTAGGTGGTAATGAATGATATTTTACTATAAGGTGAATTCTAAGCATGCCATGTTTCTTTTTTATCTTTGTCTCTAACTCTCTCTCATTTTAATATTTGGAGGATACAACTATGATTGCCTTTTTGATCCTGGATTGGAGTCTGGATCTTTGAATCTAAACTTTTCTCCAAGGAATTGATAGAGTGTTCTTATCATTTAATTTATGGTTGCTGTTATCTTCTAGTGGACATTTTTTACATCACTTTTTGCTTATGCATTTTTCGTTCAGATTCTATATCTGAAATACAGTTGAAAAATGTTTGGTAAAATGTTGCTTCCTTGTTTCAATTCTAGAAACTTGAGTCTATTTTATACCCTATGATGATAATGGATGGCACTGTAAAACAAGCTTTAATTGTTAGTGTTGTAAGTCGTAGCGTAGAAGATTATAAATGTCAGAGAGCAATCCTGGAGATGATCAGACAAAGTGCAAATTCATGTTGCCATTTTTGCTTTAGTCAAGTTTCCTGGGAAATACATTATGAAATATTAGATACCACAAGATTCATGGTTATTATACAAAGATCATGTAAGGTGACTGCACTTTTGTAGACTGACTCACATGAACTTGGAAAGTTAGGCTACTTAAAAAGTTCAAAGTGCCCCTGTGCAGTCTTTGGATATAAATGTGTGGTATCATCTTTGCCATTTGTTAACTATCCATCGTCGTAAAACTTTTCGAGCATGCACATGCATCACTTATGACATTGAATTCTATTCCTTGTTGTCAGCCACGGTAATTGTGTGCTCAGTGGGCAGGTCAATGGAGATGGATTTTTTATTTTTGTTCATGTGCTTAAACTCAAGAAGTTATATTTATTTTGTGAAATCCAAATGAATATAAAATTAGTGGATGTTTGGACATTGGACCTTGAATTTGCATGTTGCTCCTTTTAGCTTTCTACTTTCTTTTTTCCTTTTTCCTTTTTTTTTTTTTTTTGATAAGCTGAAATTCAAAGCTTTCTACATTCTTACATCAAAATATTCTAGATAATGGTGAACAATCATGGTGTTTATATGGTATATCATTCATTTTTTTACCTTTTCTACCATGATTGAGCAGGGTTTCAGGAAGGTTGATCCTGATCGCTTTGAATTTGCGAATGAGGGGTTCTTAAGGGGCCAAAAACACCTTCTGAGGAGTATATCTAGGAAAAAACCTGTTCATGGTAACCTACCACCTCAAGTTCAGAGCTCTTCGGTTACCACATGCGTTGAGGTTGGGAAGTTTGGGCTCGAGGAAGAGGTTGAAAGACTTAAACGAGACAAAAATGTTCTCATGCAGGAACTTGTTAGACTGAGGCAGCAGCAGCAAGCCACAGATCACCAGTTGCACACTGTGGGCCAACGTGTACAGGGAATGGAGCAGCGACAGCAACAAATGATGTCATTCCTTGCAAAGGCCATGCAGAGTCCAGGCTTCTTAAGTCAGCTTGTACAGCAGCAAAATGAGAGCAACAGACGCATTGCTGGTGCCAGTAAAAAGAGGAGACTTCCAAGGCAGGAGGAAGAGAATTTGGCTGGTGTGCAATGCAAAACATCTCCTAATGGGCAGATTATCAAGTTCCATTCTTCAATGAATGAAGCAGCAAAAGCAATGTTGCACCAGATCCTGAAGATGAACTCATCACCTAGGCTGGAACCATCGATGAACAATTCTGGTCCCTTACTGATCGGTAATCATCCTTCTTCCAATGGATTAGACAGTGGGAGCTCTTCAACTCGGATGTCAGGAGTGATGCTTTCAGAGGTTCCAACAGCTTCTGGGCCATCATATTTGCCTATGGAAATTGGGTTCCCAGCCAGCCATTCAACTACTGCCATTTCTGAGGTCCAATCTCCTGCTTCTGTGGCAACCGACTATATTAAAACAGATTATACTGATGAGATGGGCATGCATAATTCTGGGCAAAATACCATCCTGCCCAACTTCACTGCAATGACAGGAATTGTGCCCGGAGGCTCTGCTGAAGGTCCTAACATGAATATTGCAGGGTCTGAGAAGGGGAATGCAGAGTTTTTTGACACCATGTCATCTGTGTTGGATGCGCCAGTGCCCATAGAAACTGATGCTCTCTCTCCCAGCCAGGATGAGGAAGTCTTTCTGGATGGAAACCCTAAGCTTCCTGGCATTAATGATGTGTTCTGGGAACAGTTTCTTACAGCAAGCCCACTCAATGGGGAGACAGATGAAATTAATTCAAGCTCTCCAGAAAGTAGCATGAGCAAGGAGCAGGAATTGCAATCATGGCAGGACAATGGATGGGACAATATTCAACATATGAATCGTCTAGCTGAACAAATGGGGCTTCTTACACCGGAAAGCTTAAAAGGGTGATACTTACCAAGTGTATATAAGTTTGTTACTATTCAGAGGTAAATCTTTCATCTATCATGTCTAATGACAAGCTGGATTGTCAATCCCTTGTTCATATACGCTGTCATAATCAGCTAGCAACTAAGATGGTCTCACCTGTTTTCAAAACTTCGGGACTTGAGTTAGCTTATTTCTACATGGTTATTATATGGTGCGTCCCTAATGACTTTTGTTGGCCCTGTTTGGGGATTGACCATTGTAGAAAGATATTTTGCCTTGCTGATATCAAATTGTAAATGTTTAGCACTTTGTTAGGAAGCAAAATTACTTCACATAGTATCAGAAATCAAATCAGCAGAACTATTATATTTCACCTTGGATTTTTCTTTTTATTTTTTTTCTTGCCAACAATGGAGGCCATTAATTACTGTCGTGCATGTGGTTATAATAAGCTCAGAATATGCACAAGAAATTTGTTTATTTTATGCCTTGTTTCTCCCCGTGATACAAATTGTTAGAGCCCTTTTCTGATCTATCTATCTATCATTTTGTGGTATTTTCTGATATATCTGTGAATTAATTGGAGAAAAATATAGTGCAGTTTTCAGAACTTCTTCGTTTCTATTGTTATTGCAGAGTTGGTGCTCTGCTGCTGGTGAGCAGGCAGCCTTTGATCCAGCCTTTTGATCAAAGGGGGACGACGAAACCCCTTTTTATTTTTATTTTTTGAAGAGAAACGTCTGACTTTGTTTTGTTTACCTGTACTTAGTATGTGTACCAAATAATTTAGCTTTTTTGCTTGGTTTTCTAGGAAATCCAACTTTAGGGCTTAAACATAACAACATCTATGAAATCTGTCTCTAATGTCCCCTCCCTCCTCTGCAGGGTTTTATAGATGGAAAAAATAAAAATAAAAACCTCAATCCATCTTGTGTTCAACAATTGGAGAATGAACGGAACTTGCCAGGCATTGAATGGCAAATTCCTGCTAATTACTAACTACGAAATCCTTATCTTTTAGTTTTTATTTTTCTAATTCATACTCGATCTTTTTCCTGGCTTAACATGTTTTCAGTGGAGGGAAAATGGGGGAAACAAAAAAGATAGGAAAGAAAGTTTGGGGGGAAAAAAGGGTCATTAAATTGTTAGGAAATACGAAGGAAAATCGAGAGAATGACAATGAGTGGAAAGTTTTGATGCTGGCTAAAAGTCACTGTTGTTCCTTGTACTCTCTGAATTTGATCATATTAAATCCTTGATGACACTGTTAATTTGGGTCCACAACTAAAATAGATTCTAAAATTTGAGATTTAAGAAAAACAATCCCAAAATTTTAAAAAAATAAAATTTGAGGGAGCATAAAAATATTAAAAAAAAAGGGTGAAGTTTCTCACCTAAATTAGATTATAGAATATTTTTCTGTAAAAAGATGAATGCAAGCTTCAACGAAGTCTAGAAGCATTTCATTAGCTAATGACAAAAAATGATTTGGATGTAATGGATATACTTAAAGTAAATTAATGTAATGAAGTTGGGTATTTTGGTTAAATGAGTTTTTTTATAGTGAATCTTGAACGTTTGAAAAAAATAAATACATAAACATAAAAAAAAATAAAGTTGAAATTGCAAAAATTTCAAAATTAAAAGTGAAACTTAACATTCAACATTGAAACTTTATTTTATATTTTTGGATGGATTTTCTTGAGTTTCAATTTTTTTTAATATTTTTCTACAACCACACCTCTGAACTAAACTTTAGTATTATCTTTTTTGTTTTCTCAATTTTTCTTTCTACTCTGCTTTTCTATTGTTAGAGAGTGTCATGCTCGTAAAATATGATGGTGGGAGAAGTTTTGCGAGAGGGAAAGCGGTGTTATTTTTCCTAAGTCGTCACATCATCTTTAATTTTTAATTTTTTTTTTCAAAACTCTAAATTTACACCTGTGTTTTAATTATTTTTTATCACAATATTTTTAATTTAATAAATTAATCTTTGTATTCTTTTAATTCATTCAATTAATCCTTCTGTTTTTTTAAAATGTTGTTCACTTATATATTAAAATAATATATTTTTTTATTTTTTAAAAATTATATTGGATATTAACTCATCAAAATGATCTAAAAATATCAAAAATATATTAATTTCAAGTAAAGAAAAAAAATTTAAATTTTAAAATCATATATTGTTCTTTTAAAAAATAATATATTTGATGATATAAGCTTTACACGAATATATTTTTCTAAAAAAATTTAAATTTTAAAATCATATATTTTTCTAAAATAATTTATTTGATGATATAAGCTCTACACGAATATAAAAAATAATATATTAATTGTTAATAATATCATAATTTTTATAATAGAATTGAGACTTGATAGAAATAGTTATTTGATTAAATAGATAAATTTAGAGATCACAGGTACCAGTTGATCGTAATAAAAAAAAACAAAAACTTCAAGAATTCATTGACCAAATTAAAAACACAGAGATAAAAATAAATATAAAGATAAATTTAAGAGTTTTGCCAAAATCATGTATTGTTCTTTTAATCAAATATTTGTTTAAAACAATCTCTGCCGTTACAAATACAATAACAAAAAAGATGAAGTTAGATCCTTTGCAAAAATCCCAAACTCTAAAGTAAATTTTAGTATTGTATCTCTTCTTCCTCTCAAATTTTCTCTCCACTCAGCTTTCTCCCTCGTAGTGAAGGTGATACTGGATCGGGATTGTGTGAGAACGTTCTGGAATGCATGGAAAAAGAAGATAGCGGGCCCTACAAAACTTGTAGAGAAATTCTGGGGGATGGAAGGTAGTGTTATTATTTCAAAGTCCCTTGCGTCTGTCATCTTTAATTCGGGAATGGAATCTTGACTCGTGACTCAACGCGGTCTGGGCAGCACTGTTGCCGCCCCCCTCTATATAAATGTGCTTCATCTGCTCCTCTGGTGCCACGGCCGCTCACACCAGGTAAGCCACTTTTTATATCTAAAAAAACCCTGTGCTCTCGGCCTCTCTTCAATTTAAAGCTTCATCTCCATTTACGATTCCTGTTTTAGGAAGAGGAATGAAAGGATTGCTTCTAACGTGTGAGTTTATATCTCTTACTTTGCTATTATGAAGTTGCTAGAGAGAGCTGCTGTTTTTCCCCCCTTTCCATCTTGCACTTGTAGCATATTGTGATTACTTGTTGTTGTTCGTTAATTTTGTGCTAAATATCTCTTGAAGGCATGAATATTTAGCGGTAAAAGATGACAAGCAAGGAAACATGTTTAGCATCTGACGTTGGAGATAGATTTAGTCCGACCAACGAAGAAATAATAAATCATTTTCTAAGATACAAGTTACTTGGAAATGATCACCTAGTCAGCAAAATCCCCCAGCTTGATATCTACCAGTTTGATCCCTGGGATTTACCCTGTAAGCAGATGGACACTCTTAAATATTTGTCTTTCTTCCTGCTATGAACATTTTGTGAACTTAATTTGTACGTTTAAATGATTTTTGCAGGGATAAATTCAAAAGATCGAGAAGGGTATTTCTTTTCTCCTCTCCATGCTAAGAACTCCTACACAAATAACGGGAGAATCAATAGGTCAACAAATACGGGTTCATGGCAAGCTAAAGGAAGGGATTGTAAAGTAACATCTGAACTTAATGGGGAAGTGATTGGAACAAAAAAGATTTTTGTTCATTCCTGTATCAAGGATGGATTCAAGTATGTGATGCACGAGTTCAGTGCAAGTTTCAATTTACCTAATTGCCGGGACCTGGTACGTATATAGAGTGTGTGTGTGTGTGTGTAAGAGACGCAGCATATTCTTATCAATCATACGATTTTTTTTTTTGTTGTGTTTTTCTAATATAAATCCTATTTACCCATCCAACTTTTGTAGACAGCTCTGGTTCTCTGTAAAGTAATGATGAAGACGCTAGACAAGAAGACCGAAGGATCATATAAGAAGGTTAAAGAGACAGAGGAGGAGGCTAGTAGTCCTCCAGCATCTGATAAAGGTTCTGGTTTTGAAAATTGTATTAGAGTGATCTTTCAACCTATAATAACATCTGTTCTAATATCATCTTAAAAATCGATGTGCAGATCAGCAGACTGACAATTTAATCTGTGATGATGGTGGAACAAATTGCTTAGCAGCTTCTGCTTCTGCGAACCATGTTGTAGAATTTACATTACCAGAAGTGGTGAGACTCGATAGCTGAGTCTTTTAATGTCTATCTAAGCCTGATGCTTTCTTTATTCCCTCTACAGGTGGACCTTGAAATACCACCACATCTGCAGTTGTTCCCCGGTTATGATCAGCAGGATTATAACCATGGATTCACATATTATGACCAGCTACTGATTCTTACAGGGCAACTACACACTGACAATGGCCCAGGAACTTCCAGTACTGAGGAAGATCTGTTCAACGGGCTCGGACCTCTCTGGCCTTGACCAGTCCGTGTAAACAGTTTCTTATCAATGCTCTGTACTGATAGGAAACATAAGCTAGAAACTAGAAAGTACGAAACAAACTACCTTTTCCCCCGAGTTGATTTGATCACTGGGAGTAATATTTACACCAGCAATCAGCAACTGTTTATGTAACTCTCATGACTCTGTAATTTTTATCTCTAGCTGTCTGTAATGTTTAAGCCTATGGATTTCTGCAAGGATGTTGCACCTCTGTATTATGATTTCTGAGTTTTAAGGATTGAAAGTGTTCAGGCATCGAGAATAGAGAGCAGCTGTCCCCTTGATGCTTAAATGGATGAAACAGGATATCATAATATGTGTAGATCATACAGGTAGAATTTGAACCGTAAAATAACTGGAGTTAACGACAAAAGAGCAAGCTTTCTTTCTGACCGCATCCATCAATAGCATTGTACAGTTCGGCCATTAGAAATATGAGCATTTCTCAGCAACCAATGTATAGTAAGTTCAACTACTGCCAGAGCACTGAGCAAGCATGCGTCACTGAACTTGATGAACACTGATTTGGGTATTCTTGCCATTCTGTAAGAAATGGATCTTAATTTTCCATGTCCCAGAAGATGAGGACATGTTAGCAATCAACACAGTAGGTGAAGAAACTATATGGATCTGTTTATACCAAAAACAATTACCCACTTTTTTTCTTTCTTTTTTTTCAACGGCCAGATCTCTCTCTCTCTCTCTCTCTCTCTCTCTCTCTCTCTCTCTCTCAACAGTTCTGATCTTATTGCTTTAGAGCGAAGATAAAGTAGAAAAATAAGGTGGGGGGAATTGAAGGTTGCCTTCTCTCAAGTTGACATTCACTCTTAATTTTATCATCATCATCATTTTCAAGAACATCTTATTTTTTATTTCTTAAAAAATAATTTTCATATTTCAATACCGTTCTAAAAAGTTTGGTCCAATCAATTTATTAACATCAAACATACTATATAGACATGTAATTGACGCGGGACAACAAGCAAAAGAATTAAAGCCGGGAAAAGAAAGAAGCCTAGAGGAAGAAGAGGAGAAGAAAAAAGCCAAAGAAGAAAAGAGAGGAAAGTAGGGAGATGCAAAATCTACAAATTTCATTAAACATCAATAGTTCTTTAACATTTAGAAAGGTAGGGTATTTATACTAAAACTCTAACTAGAATAAACGATTGGGCTTATGGCCCATTAAATAAAATATCCAACAATAATTAAATCAAATCCACAAATAAAACCAAATTCATAAACCTTAACTAAAAATTCATATAAATTAAGCCCAAAAACATAAGCTAAAGTCCAATTTCTCAATGGTTTGGGCTATCCTCCATCGTTTATAATTATATACGCGCGTAACCAATGTTTCTGGTTCGGTGTCATATTACTTATATTGATGTATTAACTTATTCATATAAAAATAACAAGTATTAGTTTGATGCATATAAATTTATAATTAAATTTTGATAAGGCCTTTAAATATAAGTTAGTCTCTAATTATTTTTATTTTCATGTAAATTAACAACTCTCTCTATAACAATTTTGCATGGATCTTCCAGCTGGCTAGGATTTCATTTAATGAATTATATATGTTGATGTTTTGGATCTTCATTTTAAGTTGACTTGTGTGCGTTATTGTTATTCAAGATTTTACAGTGATGGTGTCAATACGCACTTTGGAAGGATGAAGCTGACACTCCATGAATTGTTCTGGGAATTTCCACTCAAAACATCATGGTGAATTGGATTTGTATTTGGAAGAACAACGCAAGAAATACACTCAAAATAATGAATATTATTTTTCATGCCTTGATGTGTTGTTTTCATTTCTAGTTAGGGCAGCTAGTATATTTTTCATTTTTATTTTTTCTATTGGACTATTTACTATTGTCTAGCAACTTGAGTAAAGTATTGGACTATCTTCTCTACTGAAACATAATATATTTTCAAGTCTAAATTTGAAAGTGAGTTTTGTCACTTCACCAGAGAAGAAAAACTCTCTTACACCACTCACATGGACGAGGGAAGTAGAGTTTTGTCAATTTTGTACAGGTCAAAAAACAACGAGAATCAACACTCTCCGGTAGAAATATTGGTTTTCATACAACGTTTGTTACAGCGAAAGCATTGCGGAATCAAACAAACAGCTTACTTACTTGTACTGTCTTCAGTGAAAGCAAACCCCTACTTGTACGCGAAAACAAACAGATCACAGAGTGCAGTCATATGAATTGTGCTATGCGTCTATGCCTCCAAGGAAATTGGAGAAACGCTTGTGTAAGCAGCACCCTTGACTTTCTTACTTGAACTATCTTTAGATTTGTTTGATTTCCGTTTCTTTGAGGGAGCCTTCTCTTTCAACAATTCTGAAGTCAGCTCTTGCTCTTGATCAGCATCTTTCATTTCTGTTGCATTAGTATCTGGTTCAATAACTGACATTCCATGTAGGGTGTAGTCGAGCAAAAATGTGCTCCTCAAAAGTCTGTCTATCCTGCTTAAATGCCTTTGGGAATATGGGATAAGACCTTCAAGAAGTTCCCCGATGCCTTTTATCTGAACATTGATACCATCACACTGCTAAGTTGAACGTGCATATCTAGAGTTGACAAATTATATAAATGATGTTTGATTAATTTTTTTTTTCTACAAAAGTAAACTAAGAGAATGAATTGCCGAACCCCATGAAATACCAGTAGAATTATCCCTTCAGCAACCAAGAGTGATTAAAAAATTCACATCAACCACCTAATTATGTTCCCATAAGCAAAAAATGTATATTCATGGATTTTGCAACATGCAACAAGCATCAAGAGTATTATTACACACACAAACACAATAAACAAGCTTAGAGGGATCTATTATGAATTATTTATGCTAAGATAATTGTATGTAGTGGACGCCGAAGCAACAAATACTATTAACTAGACTTCAATATTTGGATTGTTCTGTATTCAAAATCTGGTGTATGAGTATCTACACAATGACTAAACTTGTAGTATCTAGAAGCCTGTGATATGCAGCATGCTATGAGCCATCTCTATGTTAAACTGAAACAGTTGACCCATGAGAGATTATTACAGAATCCAGTGAAATGCTTTTTATGCATGTGTTACCATGAACAACTGAAATAAGGATAAGTCAGACAATCACCTCAAGAATCTCTGTTGGAGGAAGGATGTTGAAAACTCCAAACAACACATATTGTGCAACATGACACAACTTTGGCTTTGTATTCCATTCACGAACATATTGAAAAAGTTGATGAATTTCTTCCTTGCCAAGAACATGGAGGGCTTTCTCTATCTGACTGCTACCTTCCTTCTTCCTGCAGGATACTTGAATAAGCTAATGGGATAGCATACAGAAAACACATACAGGCACATATTTATTGATGAAATATCATTTCCAACCTGCAAAGTTCAGCAAACAACTCAAAAAGTTTATTAGGCCTGTGAAGTTCAAATGCTATTTGGATAGCTTTAATGTAGTCAGCATCTAACACAGCATTTTCCAATTCTTGACCTCTTAATACCCCTTCCTCCTGCACATACCCAACAAGTATTATTAATAAACTAAAAAAACAATTCAAATGATATGACATCATTCAGCACCATCCAACACAGTAACTACATTAGGCATTGTACGACCAAGATAATAAAACTTCACGACTTGTAAGGTTCCATAATTCATTCTAGTTTGCTAAGCACAACCAAAAATAGCACACCAACAGAGTTGAACATGTTTACTTCTTTTCGGAAAGCTTCCTCTTTATCTGAAGCAGTTGAATCATACCACAGATTAACAACAGCATCACCACCGCCAGTTGCAAACATTTCTGTCTTTTTTCCAATTGCCAAGGCCCAAACCTACAAATCAAAATCTTACATTAGCAAAGGATGAGCACCACAAAATTAGTGAATGACTACAAAGCCTCTCAACTACATGAGCTGCTTGCACCAGAAAACAGAATTTGTCTGAGTATCTATCCAAAAAATTGGAAGAGGTAAATTTATAAAAGTATAGTTTGGGGAGAGAAAATAGTAAATTTAGTGCCTGTTCTTTGTCAAAATTTCTATTCCTATATTTCAAATTTTTTGTACATGAGTTCATGTACATTTAAAAATCAATCAATCAAGTACATTTACTACAAAAATAACCATGATGTGGCAATGGTCTAAACACTCTTGAGAAAGAGATCTAATCATGCAATAGCCGAATCAGCAACACCTTACCAACCCCTGATGGGGTATTTGGATGCATACAGATTGTCAAGGACCAGGCACAAACGCAGCTTTTCCCATTGACCCATCTAGCTCAGCCCACATCATTACTATTTTGTGTTAGTTTCAATAATCTAAAAGGATCATTCATCAGAGAAATGGTATCAAAGCCATAAGGAGCCTGAATAACTATTTGTCTATTTCTTTAATAAAGATCATCAAAATATAAGCATTATTTTCAGATGCATACTCTATCCTAAACTAACCCTGCTCCCCTCAAACTCTACCCAGGCCACGGCAGACTGATTACAAGTCACAAGAGTACCCTTTTCATTCCTGTCCCCCCTCACTTTTACTTTTGAAAGCAGTCAAGGAAGGATGCCGCATTGCAAAGTTGACCTTTCATGATTTCTAGTACAATGGTAAAACCTGACCTCCCATATTAATGATCATTTAGCACTGTTACTTGGACATACTTCTGCCTTCTATAGAAATCATACTGTATGAGAGCAAATGAAATCTAGGTTAATGCAATAACTGATATCCTCTGCGACCCAACAAATTGATAATCATCCATGCAGCCATGCATAGAAGAAAGTAAACTTCTTGCCCACTTGCATGTAGATCATCAACTCGAGATCATATTTACAGTTGTGCTGTTGTAAGAGCCTAAAAATTCTTCACTACAGTGTTTCAGTTGTTTTACACATCAGTATCCAGAATGATAAATGTAGAAAACGAGAGCTTTAGTTAGAGACAACTGGTTCAGAAAGAAAAAATGATTCATCACCTTGTCCTCATGTTGATCATATGTAGCAGTGCATTCATTTGTTTTGACTGTCCATAGCTTTACCAAACCATCAGCACCTAAAAATATTTATTCAAGCTGATTTAAAATAAGATCACAAACATTTAAAATTTAAAAGAAAAACTAAAGCAGCAGCATAAACTGCATTACCGCACGAAACAAATTGACTTCCACGAGTAAGAAATGATGCTCTTAAAACACTTGATGTGTGCCCTTCAAATGTTTTCAAGCATGACCCATCAGCTATAGCCCACATCTTTATTGTTTTATCACCAGATGCTGTTATAACACATTGATCAACTGGAGAAAACTCTACTGACCATATTCCTCTTTTATGCCCTTTAAGTACAACTACAGATACCAGATCTGGCAGCCTCCACACACAAGCAGTCCGGTCCTGAACAAAAAAATCAGGATTAAACAATTAACGACAGACAATTTATAGAAACTACGTAGAGAAGTAATGGTTTGTAGGCTACTAACTTGTGAACCGCTACAAACCAAACTATCATTTGGTGCAATAGCCAGCGAATTTATATCCTTGTCATGTGCTGCCACCACAGCTTTTGCTTTCAAATTTATAGGCTGGTCTGCATCATCTGAGATACCATCTAAACTCCACACCTTGATGGTACGATCGCTAACCAAAAGCATTATATAGGATATTTAGTGACATTCAAAATAAGAGAAAATATTGACTATTAAGTGTAAACTAAAGATAAAAAGATACTATCCAATTCTATAATGATATTATTTCAAACAGCAGCAGCAGCAGCAGCAAATGGAACAGAAAGGCATATTGAATTATTGTCACATTTAGCGATTTATGAGTAAGCTAAATATCAACATAAGTATTCTTAAAAAGAAAAATCTCAGATTGGCTTAAATAAGGCACAAAGGGGGTAAAACAATAAGAAGATTAAGATGATCAGGGGAAGAAGAAAAAAGAAACATGACAACTAGAGAATCAAACCAAACTCCTATGTGCATCAGTCTTAGGAGAGGAAAAAGGCCAGTATCCATCAAAAGTCCCAATAAATATAACCTATTGAAGACAGCCCTACTTTTCAGCATTTTCACAGAATTGGCTGCTCCATAAACTCAAACCTGCACTGTTGTGGACTTGTGGTTGAGGCTCAAGACCTCTAACATTACACTAGACTGATTTCTCAGACAGAAAGATACATATCATATAGGCAACATGACTTCTCAACACTTAACATTTTCTCATTATCCAATATTGCTGCCACGGAACACAACTGGAGCATCATCTTGTGAAATCCAAATAATGAATAAATAGAATTGCCTGGGAAAGTGCTCACCTGCTACCACTAACAAAGAAATTCTTCCACTTCTTTGAAAATGCAACAGCTCCAACACCTCCCATGTGACCTGTGCCAACACCAATGCAATTTCTGCTCTCTGAATTCCACAACCTTACCTATTCACAGAACAGACTAAGAGATTTAGCATAACTTCAAATGCAAATAGAGACTAAACACAATAACTAACTAGCATGTTATTGTTAAGATCAAATACCAAAGAAAAAGAGACAATTGCGTTAATTATTTTAGTGCATAACAGCAAAGGGAAAATTACAAACAAGCCGTTTACCACAACATTTTGTAGAAAAACAAGAAACTTACACTGTTGTCCTTACTTCCTGTTGCAAGAAGTGGCCTTCCAGAGCTTGATACACAGGTGTCAAGGCATAAAACAATTTCAGTATGACCTGCCAATACATAGGAGCATGACATAGATTCCATGTCATACACTTGAACCTGCATTGTGCAAATTGAGACACATGTTAGGAAGCAGCACTTCAAATAGAATTTCGAATTTATAACATTACAAACAAACCCAAGCACTCTAATTTAGCCAAGATCAGTATACATTGACTATCAAATACCCAGCAGTTTCATGGACATGGGAGTATTAAAAGAAAGGAGAGTAACTATAGAAGAGATGCTTATCAGATCAACATATCAAGAAACATCTATTTCTTTATGGCCAAAAACTAATCCAGTGATCATACTAAATATCTAGCATCTACAAGCAGCAATTGCTAACTACCAATTGTTGTATAAAACTCAAAGCAACCAAACCATATATCCAAGTACACTATATTAATTGCTAGCCTCCAGATATCAGCACATATATGATCAAGGTAACAGAAATTAACTAGCAACTTACCTGTTCAAGATTTGTAGCAACAGCAAGAAACTTTTCCTCCTCTCCCAGAAACCTCATGTCAAGAATCTCTTCATTATACCCAACAAGCCTCTTGTTCAGAATTAACTTGAATTTCTCTTCAGGGTGTCCAAGTAGAGAGTAGAACAGAAAGTGATGATCAACGGTCACACAAAGTAACCCTTGATCTAATGGAAGGATAACAGCAGCAGTGAAGCCTCTCAGAGAATCATCTGTGTCAGAGGAGACAGCAACATCTGAGGACTTCTGTTCATACAAGCTAACCCCACTGTCAAAACAAACAAATAATAAGAATGAACTAATATGGTACATTTCAATCTCAAAAGCACAATTCAAGATAAAACATGCAAATCAGTCCCCAAAGCATCCAGTAGAATAGATTTCACATTAATTAATTAAAAAGCATCTGTATATTTTACCATTCAGAATCCCATATTCGTACAATCCCACGTTCACCAACTGTGACAAAATAAATTGGTGATGACCTGTCTCTCCTCTTCCCACTTTGCTGATTGCATGAACCCAGAAATGAAGCTAACTCAGTCCCTGATTTAACTACACACAAACCTTCCAGCACTTCATAAGTTGGAATAGTCATCTTGCATACATAGTCATGAAGGTCCCACAAGTTTACAACCTAAAATCACAGAGAAATTGGTTTCTGGTTAACAGCTTGCATATGCAAAAAAGCCATTTGCAGATTGAGACCACTGCAGCATACTAAGATAGTGTTTGGTGTGTTGGACAATGATGTACTGGACATGATAATTTTTTGTGAAGTTGTTGGGTGAATCTTTGGACAGTATAATAATCATTTTTTGTCTTGTTCAAGGTTGTTCTAGTGAAGAAATTTGTCCCATAAAAAAAGGTAGGACAAATTCTCTTTACAAGGATTAACCCGGGGTAATCCAGTTCAACATAAGGATAAAATTAACTATTATCATAATTTTAAAGTCCGACTAAGAATTCAACCCGTGGCAAGGCACGAGTCACGGATTGGGTTGACCATTGACTCAGGTCAACATAAGGATAACAATAATTATTATCATTATAATTTTAAAACCTAACTCGGAGGTCGATTCGGAGCAAGGCCCAGGTCACAGGTCGGTTTAACCATTGACCATTGACCTAGGTCAACATAAATATAAAAGTAATTATTATCATAGTTTTAAAACTTAACTCGAAAGTCGACCCGAGGCAAGGCACGACTCATGGGTCAGGTTGACAATTAACCCAAGTCAACGTAAAAATAAAAATGATTATTATCATAGTTTTAAAACCCGACTCGAGAGTTGACCAGAGACAAGGCCCCGGTCGGGTTGACCATTGATCGGGTTAATGTAAGAATAAAAATAATTATTATTATAATTTTAAAACCCGACTTGAAGGTCGACCCGAGGCTAGGCTGAGGTCAGGATGACCGTTGACCCAAGTCAACGTAAGGATAAAAGTAATTATTATCATATTTTTAAAACTCAACTCGAGGATTGATTTGGTGCAGGACCCGGGTCATAAATAGGGTTGATCATTAACCCAAGTCAACACAAGGATTAAAATAATTATTATAATAGTTTTAAAATCCAACTAGGGGATCAATTCGAGGCAAGGCCTAGATCACGGGTCGGGATGATCAACTCAGGTTAACTTGAGACAACAATAGAATAAAAATGAGTATTATCATAGTTTTAAAACTCAACTAGAAGGTCGAAACATAGCAAGGCCTGAGTCACGGGTCAGGAGGGTCAACTTAGGTTGATCTGGGTCACTGGTCAAGAGGGTCAACTTGATTTGACCCAAATTAAAAAAAAATCAAAGCAACCTCGTTTTGAAAAAAAAATCAAAAAAACATCAAAGGATTTTTTACATGTGTTTTATCTCGGGTTGACTGGGTCCCAGGTCGACCCGGATTTTTGACTTGGTGAGGTCGGATCAACCATTCCTCTATTTTTTTAAGCTCGGACTGGTCCAGGCCTTGGGTTGGTTGTGTCCCGTCTAGTGTCTACCGAACACAAATAAAACAAATTGTCTAGTCCAATCCAAAGCACACCAAACACAAGACAAGAAAGTTATTTATCCTGTCTAATCTAGTTCAATTAATATTATCCAACATACCAAGCACTACCTAAATAAACCTAATTCAACATTAAGCAAAGTAAACTTTACATATTTCTTTTGATATTATCAAGATTAGTTAAGTCGTACCTTATCTCTTCCAGCAGTTAGCAATGTCCATCCATCTTCAGACACTGCCATAGACGTAAGTGCTGAGAAATGCCTTTCTAATGTTGCGATACACTTCTTTGCTAGAAGATCCCAAACTCGTACAGTAGCATCAGCACTTCCTGAGAAAAGCTATAAGAAAACAGCCAAAAAGATCAGCTATAACACAAGTAAAAAGTAGCCTCAGTAACTAAATGCATAGAAGCACGCAAAAAACATGTCTTCTTCATAAAGATTAATTCATCCAGCAATCTAAAATCATCCCGTGCTCTAACTATATAGACCATTTGATGTTATTAAAAAAAAAAAACCCACTAATAGTCTTTTTAAGTTAGGAAATGTCACCATGCATGCAGAGAAGACACACATTCATATTGTGGCCATCCAGCAAATATGATTCAAGATCCACTGAAACACATACTGCCTAATCAATTTTATAAAAAGGCCCAGACAAATCTTAAGGAGAATCTGAAAAGAAGCTAAACGAAAATTAGGGTAAAATATCCCATTAAACTACTCAAGAGCCAACTAATTCAGTTTCACACTTGAATATTAATAATTGGTTAACTATGTAGGCATTCGTTAAGATTTGAAGGAAGTTGTTACCTACCTATGTTTTTTCTGTTGTCTTTGCTCTGTTGTTTTTTTGTCAATGACAATATCCCTAAAATTAACAGTGACATGACACAATAACCTAGTTTGCATTGCTCAATATAACTTAAACTCTCCCTCTTTTTCATAGGGTTTTATGCTGAGTTTTTCAATAGCACTTTCAGCAATCCTCCTCTCTTCAAGATAATTTTTGGTAAATCCTCATTCTTTAGTCCTCTGTCTCTACCAAGTGACTGCACACATTTTTTACAGTCTCATGAGGGAACTACAATCCCCAAATCTGATTTTAAGTGAGAAATTGTTTTGTTCTAAAGTTAGCCATAAAAAGGAAAAAGCGATGCATAGTATTAGCAACCTCGAACTTAAATATAAATTCTAGTCTTTAACTTACATATATGTTGTCCAGTTATCATAAATTCAACATTAGACTTGAGACAAGAGGAAGAGCTTAAATCGAGTGCAGACCACACAAGGGGTAGAGGTAAATAAGGAAACAACAACAACAGCAAACATAATTATGACTCGGTAAGAAGTGTTGTCATAAGTTGCATAGAAGTTACCAGAGTTTTATTGGTATCAGGATGGAACATAATGCTAGTCACAACGTCTTTATGCCCCTTAAAGTAATGAGTACAGAAGCCACCATCAACATCCCATACAAGTACTTTCCTATCAGCTCCTGCAGTTGCAAGCAACCCTCCAGAAGCATGGCAAGCCATTGACATCACAGGACCATCATGGCCCTGCCCAATCGCAATAACACATCAACCAACCAAAACAAAACCACTAAAGTAATCACTCATTAATCAATGCAAAATCGATTTCTAAATCTAACCAACTTCGATTAAAACAGCAATAGTCAAAATTAAACATACCTTCCAAGAGCGGATGCATTTGAAAGTGGACAAGTCCCAGACCCTTATAAGCCTGCTGTGCCCGGCAGAAAAAAGAAATCTATCATTGGGGTCAAGAGCTAAGGCGGTTAGACCAGAATCTGTATCAACCTCTATGCTGGCTTTTATTGATGCGTTGGAAGAATCCAAAATCTTGATAGCGTCCCCGTTCGCGCAAGCAATGAAGGAACCATCAGAAGAGACAGCAAAAGGGCCTCCGCTGTAGAATTGCTGCAGAGACGGGACGCACCTGTAGTTTTTCTTTATTTGTAATGACGACATGAGGAGCAGAGTTAGCTTTCTGTGGGTGTTTAAAGAATGAAGAAGAAATTTTTGGTGGAAGGGATAGAGGAGGAGGAAGGAAGGTTTTGTTTGTGCTTGTAAGGGCAAGCCAAAGAGAAAAGTGATGTTAGGGTTTAAGGATGTGGGTTTATTTCTTGGTGGGTCCCGGCATTTTGCAGTTATTTTTAGGGTGGCTACTGGTTGAGATTTCTTCGCATTCATATTATATTTATTATTTCTCAAGTAAAAAAATTATATATTTATAAAATATTTATTATATATAAAATAAAATAGTAAATATATATATAAATTGTGTGTATATAAATATGTATGTAAACCCTCATTTTAA
Organism: Populus nigra; assembly: GCF_951802175.1. Classification (NCBI taxonomy): domain Eukaryota; kingdom Viridiplantae; phylum Streptophyta; class Magnoliopsida; order Malpighiales; family Salicaceae; genus Populus; species Populus nigra. Next base: position 7,083,131 of record NC_084863.1, on the reverse strand, counting down.
AATCGATAAATCAGTGCTAAAAATAATAAATTTTAATAAAAAAATAATAATTAAGAAGAAAAATTTTCTATAAATTGGAGGAGAACCTTTCGAAATTTAACTTGAATTTCGAATGAAATAAAGTAATGAATTGATTCATGAAATAATAAATGTATATGTAAACCCTCAACTGAAAATCAATAAATCAGTGCTAAAAATAGTAAATTTTAATAAAAAAATAATAATTAAAAAGAAAATTTTCTATGGATAGGGATGAGAACCTTTAGAAATTTAATTTGAATTTTGAATGAAATAAAGTAATGAATTGATATGTGAAATGTTAACTCAATAATGAATCGTGTAAATTCCTTAACCATGTAAAATAATTATCTAAAGGAAGGTTTTTATAAATTGGAGAGAAAAACAACGATACAATAATATTAATAGAGTAGAATTCTAAAAAAAATAATGTATGATTTTATATGCGAAAAATATTGATTGTCGTTATAAGACCCACATACAATCGCACTATTTTAACCAAAAATGATGAAAACTCTAAGCAATTTTTTATAATGGTTATGAATAAGAGTCATCAATAAATTAGTTTAAAAATTATGATGATGTAAGTAAATAAAATGGTAGGTAAAAATTTAGATTTTTTGCGTAAAATTACCTAATGTCTAGTTTTCAGTATCAATCATATTTTTCAATCTGACTATTGGATTGAGTTAAAGTTTTAAAAGTAGTCTCCTGACATGTTATTCTACTTTGGGTTAAATTTTTCAGGTCAATCAGAGTCTTGGAAAGACTTGAAAATGAATGAAAATTGACATTTGGGCAAATGAGAAACATCAAAGACTAATTAGGGGTCAAGTCGTGATTATCAAAAATTCAGGGCAAGAGTGTAATAAACAAAATAAGGGCATTTAAATGCGCTAAAGGCTTCTCCTAGGAGCTATCTTTTTCATGAATGGCCAGCCACACAATATAAAGAGATGGGAGAAGATTGATGTTCTCTTAACATTTGTTCACCAAATCTTATTAAAATAGGATAAAGCATTAATGAAGAGGAGAGAAAGAGAGAGAGAGGAAGCTTCTTGCCTTTATTTTTCTCAAAACCTTAACAAAATAAGGAATTTAGGGAGATGATTGTGAGATGAAAGAAGTGAGGGAAAGCTTGAATTTGGTTTGAATGAGTGAGTTTAGAGAGAAGCTAGCTAGAGATAAATGGAAATAGGATAACATTAATGTGAAGCCCATTATGCCATCTTTCAGTGTTAAATTGACGCTAATTTTGGATATGGTGTTCTTCTTATCCTCTTCTACAATCTAATTGTTGGGTATTCCAATATCATCTTTTGTTTGGAAGTTACAATTGAAAAGGTAAAATTGTACAAAGCTGGAATTTTTTACTTCAGAACAGTCAACTTCAACACTGTGTTTCTTTTTCGTCTACCATTAAATTGCTGATAAATTTGGAAGAAAGGTTCAAAATATCAGTGTATTTCTTATGCACGGTGGAGATTTTAAATAAAGACATCAGGAGAAGTTGTTCTCTTTTGACAGTAAAGGTTTAGAGAACCCTGATTTTTCAGGTCAATTTGCTATAAAGGCAATCATGTCTAATTTAACTGCTGGATCTTTCTGTTTTTGAGATATATTGTGCAAGACTCCAAGTTCTATATTCTGACCATGGGTTTGAACATATAAGCAATGGTTAATTATGTATTGCTTCTTGAATCTGCTACTAGTTTCTGAAAAATTTAAAAAACTTGATTGAATACATGTTTTGATGAAATCAAAGTTGTATGGGTGTTAGGGCTTATGGAAGATGTAGTGAAATGTGTTGTTATTGATATTGCTATGAATTGTGTTGTTAAACATGTTTCATGATTTAGGTTAAATGAAATTATGATGAAAATTGAAGAGAAACCTCATGATTTTTTATAGGGGTGCATTTAGCTACAGTAGGGGAAAAAATAGGGATAGGAAAATTAAGTTGTATTCTTGAATATTGGTTAGTGAAACATGTAAATGAGTTGATTAAGTTGAAATGTTGGGAAAATTTTGAAAAATAAATTCAAAGGAAATGGACTTGGACTTGGATGTTTCGGCCTAAGTATAAGAATTAAGAGGAAGGATTTTGAATATAATATTGTATTGGATTAAGGATTTAAAACTGTATGGAATAAGTATGAGTATGAGAAATTGAATGACCTAGAAACTCCAATGGATGAATTGGTTAAAGAAAATTAATTGGAAGTTTAAACTAGGTATTGTTGATGAACTTATGTGGATGTGATTAAGAGTATATGAGAATTCACATATATGGTGAGGTTTATAAAATATTAATAATGATACCCCTTATTTTATTCATGAGAGGTGTTGGAGTGAGATCATTCATATTTGGAGGAGCAAGAGGAGTATTCAGAGGGGTACCTATCTTCTTTAGAGCATGTATAACAGGAGTTCAAGGTAAGAATTGTCCCCTTACTTCTTTGATTTGCTTAAATTTTTGAATGGTTGAATGTGATAGATATTATATGTATTGTGTACTTATCTTTATCATAAGAAATATAGTTATATGAATATTGCCTACGGATATGAATAATATTGTTATGTGAACATAGCCTATGGGCATGATAAATATTGTTATATGAATGTTGCCAACATGCATAAGAAGTATTATTATTGTGTGAATATTGTCTATGGGTAAGAGAAATAATATTATCGTGTGAGTGTTACCAACGAGAAGGAAAATATTATTTTTGCTTGAATGTTGTCTACGAGCAAGAAAAATATTATTATTGTGTGAATGTTGCCAACGGGTAGGAAAGATAATATTATCGTGCGAATGTTGCCAACGAGTAGGAAATATATTAAATTATGGGGTAGACATTAGGTATACCTTGAACTATATAAAGATATTTGAGCGATCAAGAGAGGATTCATCACCCTAGGTGAATTAAAGAAAATATTATATATGTTCTCAAATAGTATTGACTCATAAATCCTTAGCCAAAATGGAATAAGATTTGAAAGGAGTTTGAAATTTTATTCAAATTATCAATAACTATTATACAGAGAACAAACATGATTTAACATGGCAAACATACTTCATGCTTTAATGTTAAATGAACATTAATACCAAATGACTATTTGAAAATTTTAGGGATTTTGCTTAATTTTGTCAAACCTCATGAAATCAACAAGGTAATTCAGAAAGAACACTTTACCCATATGTTTTGTGCTTAAAATAAGTCTTGCAGGTAATTTCCACCACTCCTTTTTCTTCCTCTAATTTCTTTGATTTCTTTCTCTAACTCTCATTTTCTCACACTTCAATCTTCCTTGGATTATTGTGTTTAAGTGTTTAAACTCTATTAATTTCACTCATGATTTCTTAACTTAATTTTTTCTAAGAGATTTTGGAGAAAAAACAAGGAAGAAAAGATGAAGAAAACTATTTTTCATCTCTCATGGCTGACAGGTTTGAAGTGAAGGAGTGGCTAGACATTTTTCAAAAATTATAGTTTTCCCCTTGACGTAAGTCTAAGTAATTCCAGGTAATTCTCCAAGTTTTTGATGAAATTTAATATTGTTTTTGAATGAATTTATTTGTATTCCTCGACTAATCTTCGAGAATTATTCCCAATTTACATTAGTTATTTATTATTTTATTTATTTAATATTCATTTTAACTTGCTTAAAATTCTTAGGGTTTAGAATTCAATTTTGTGAGAACGGGTGAAATATCAAATTTAGGAATGGTTAATTTATTTGGTGATAATTGCATTGATTGTCTTGAAGGCATATATAATAGTAAAACTAGCATTCTATAACAAGATTTTAAAGGCTTAATAAAATAATAAAGTAGAAAAGATGAAGACTACAGTGAAATCAAATAATAAGACACCTTTTTGGATAATAGAAAATATATATATATATATATATATATATATATATATATATATATATATATATTTTAAAGAAAAAAGTTCTAAAAGAGGACCATGAATCATGTTTTAAGCTCATTCAAGGAGCACAAAAATATATCTAGACCTAAAAGAATACTATTGGTGATCTAGTATTAAAAAGAGATAGCAAAGTTTGTAGAAAAATGTGTTTTTTTTTTCAGCAAATGAAGTTAAAGCATTGATAACCTATTAGAGTTACAACCTCTTCTAGTATTGGAATGGAAATGAGAGAATATCACAATGAATTTTGTATTGAAACTTTCAAGGAGTAATAGAGGTTGTCGTGGTGTGCATGATATCGAATGACGAGTCTTCCTTCTAAATTGAAAGTGGACTTTCAATGAGTAATAGAGGTTGTCGTGGTGTGCGTGCCGTTGAATGACAGGTCTTCCTCTTAAATCGAAAGTGATTTTGGATGTATTGAGATTAATCATAAAACTATTATTTGAAGGGTTAAGGAGTCACCACTTATACAAGAATCTGAGTAAGGAGACTAGTTGTGCATGGAAAACACGCGTCACTCTCAGTACATCCTATCTATGGTAAGCTAAATTATTAATTGATTATTTTTCCTATGTCATGTTTCAATTCATTGGCATGTCTATGATTCATGTAAGGATGTTTCTGTCGTATCAGGCTAAAAATCTAACTATTTTAAGACCTAAAATTTAACGACGTATTTATTTTTATTTTTTATCTTTAATATATGTGAATATAATTTATAGTGTAATTTTATATTCTCAAATATTAAAGTTTACAATTAGTTCCTAACATTTTATTTTTGTCAATTCATTCAATTTAATACTGGGAATATACATTACATTGTAAAATGTATACCCCATATATTAATTAAACAAATTGCATTTGTGGTGTTTTTGAAATTTTGATCAAATCCTATGGATAATCACAAACTTGTTATGATATTCATTAATTGATTTTTATATTTTTTAAAGTATGATAAAAATGCAATTTATTTCATTTTAAAATATGCATGAAAAATTTTAGAATTTAACCATACACAATTTAAAATAAAGTTGTATTTTTTGAAAGAAAGATTTTTGTTTTTTTTTAAAGAAATAAGTTAATTTAATATTGAAAAAATAGCTCGCATGTAGGTCACAATCTCAAATATTAAATATAAAAGGGTAAAAATAAAATGGAGAATTCAAAATTAATTGCAAGATGATCTTTCAAAAGTTTAAAAATTTATTTCAATTAGCCAACCATAATTGCAATGACTTTGATGTGAAATTGAGCCAACTACAATGGTAATAACTAAGAATGCGTCTTAAGACACGAGATATAATTATTAAAATGAATAAATGGATGCATAGTTAATCAAATATTAGTTGAACATGAAAATGGTTCTATAATAAATATAATAATAATAAAAAAAGAGGCTTATCAATCGATGAAGTGAATGAAATAAATTAAAAATATGGTATAACTTAAATATACTCATTTCAAGGATTCTTAATGTTGTGCTATTTCTAGACTTTGATAAAACTATTACTTAAAATGTATACTTGTTTTGTATTCTATATTTCTATATATTGTAAAAGTACTTTTCATTTATCACCTCTATCTTGATATCATATTCCATATCCTTTTAGTTATTTCATTTTAGGTTGAATTTTGTTAATCTAATCAATATTATTATGTAAATAATTTGTCATATGTATTCAAACTAAAAATAGTATAGGGCTTGTGAAAAAAATCTAAAAGAAATTATAGGTTTTTTTTTTTATTTTGAGAAATTTTGTATATTTTCAAGGAAATGTTTTGATATTGTAATTTTTTGTGTGTGTAATCATGTTTTTATTTTTATGAAATTAATGAATAGTAAGCCTAAATTATTTTTGTGTTGATAATTTTTGACACTAGCTATTTAGATAAGGTATTTATACAAAGAAAACTCTAATAGAATTTTTCCTAAAAAAAATATAGTCTATTTTATATTAATATAACTAGTTGAAAGATAAAATTGGATTCCTCTTTGTTATATCATTTTATTGCTCGCTCGTCTTGAATTTGAATAGTTTGAGGTTCTTCTATCATCATCGTTCTAGGTTTCCTCTTATTCTTATTGTTCATCTTTATTCATGTTATTAATAACATGGTTTTCAGATTTGATTCGATAACCGGTCTGGTTCAAAATTTGAATTTCAGGTTTTGACTGGGTTAAATCAAAACAATATTATTTTAATAAATAAAAAAAATCAATAAGTTGCAACTGAATTTTTGACCAGGTCTTGCCTAATCAACCGGGTCATACCGGGTTTTTTTTTCTTCTATTTTTTTTTCAACACAGCCCGATTCCAGTCCTAGATCGGCCAAGTCTATGGTCAACCTGCCGGGCCGGGCTTCAAAACTATAATTAAGACCAACATCTACAAAGCTTTCTTTGTCATTTCTCACATCAAAAGGGTTAGATTTATAATAATAATAATAATAAATCCCACGGATAGATTCTTCAAGTATAAGAGTATGAATTAGCAATACGATTCTCTTTTCTTTTCTTATAGGAGAGAGCCTCGACTCATCTTTTTTTTTTTAATTGATTCACTTGAATTTACTTAAACATAGACAGAGACAAATTAAAAACTCATTCCATTAAATAAATACAAAGGGAACCGTTTTCCTTAAAAAATATTGAGTTAACCGATGCCACAATCCACCAGTGCTTAGTTAAATAATCAAAGGCTTTCTAATCCAGCAAGTGCCTGTAATAGGCCTATCTGAAGATGTATTCTTGAGTCATGTCCTTCCTTTGATTATTCGTGTATTTTTACTTTTTTGCTATATATATCCAAGAAAGCATATATATTAGGAGGGAGATCAGATTACGTATATCCCTTTAGGAATAGCAAGGAAAAACCTTGATTTGAACATACTTTTATCAGATTGATCTCCTTGATAAGTTAAGAATCAAAGGAAACTTGGACAGGCCTAAAGAGTTTTGAGTAGTTAAACCATTGCTGATGAACTCGACATAAAATCAAATGGTAAAGTACAAGTATTTCCTTGCCAGAAACAAGGACTCTACACAGAATATGCAGCCTCCAATCAGTGGAAGCTCATTTTAACCTAGAAAATGTAACAGTAAAGAACATTACATCTCTATCTAAGAAGGAAAAAAAATGGGAGCGCAGATGAAGTTATTATTTGCTTGCCCATCTGTGCTGCAATCAATCAACTCGAAGTTTACTGTCAAAGTCCACCATTAGCTTGTTTAGTTTCTTATTGCTTATCCTTTGTTGGTGGATTCTTGTATCTTCCAAACTGCAAACCAAGTGAACAGAAAAGGTTACTTATTGCACTAAACACCCACAAAACGCACACCTGTCTTAGCCACAGACACACCGCAGATTAGAGAAGTGCTGATTTATATATTCAAGCATGGCTTTCAAGCATGGCTTGCAAGTATCTCAAAGAGGTTAATGCTTAGAGTGAACACTTCCATTGTTATCCACACAAGCTCAAGTTCATGCACTTTACACTACTTTCTGAAAATTTGACTCTTTTCCGCTCATACTCCTAGCTAGTTTTTTATCTGAACTCCGCCAAACATGTGCTGTGAAGGCATTTGATCAGATTTTCAAGCCACAAAAGAAATGATAATAACAAGTCATCATGTCAAAACCAACCTCTGAGGAAGTGAAGATTCGGACGGTGGCAACAGCGTGTTAGCGAGCTTAACAGCATCTTCGTTACATTTGATGACATGGTTGAAGCAGAGATATCTTCCATAAGATGTAATGTCTTCAAATACATGGATGTGTGTGTCCACGATGAACCTGAGGTCCACAGTAACAAATACACCATCTTCATACATTTCAGCTGCTCCTTTTAAATAAGGATTTGTGATTGTTAGATCAGGACTCATCAAGAGCCCTCCATTTACGGTCACCAAGTTGATGCTTCGATCCATTGCTAGAGCCCATGCTGTCTTCTCAGCTAGCGTTTTTGATAGTGCTTGCCATAGCTGCTCAAAAATGTAAATCTCGTCAATCAAAACTTATCTGTTACAAGTTTAAAGCAGGTCAACATATCTGGTTCCACATGGTTATTAATCATAATAACTAGAGTTGGATGAAAGAATAAGGGAATATTTATGCTTTTCTATTGTTAGCTTCGTGAAATAATCATTTCGATTCAAAAGCTTAAGTTTTTAGTATTAATTTTTAACATATCTTTTTAAATAAAAGTTCTTTGGACTTGAAACTTGCATAAACTCACACTATTTTATGCTGTTAATTAATTTTAATTAGAAGAGAAAATGACAATGATAAGATTCGAACTCACGACTGTTTGATCTTTAAAGCTTTGATAATATGTCAAATACTTATCTTAACCCAAAAACTCAAGTTATTACGTGAGGTTTCTAAATATAATTTATATTATTCTTTAACTAACCTCACCCCATTACTTACCAAACTAAGCTAATGATATAGGGAGTAGAATAGCCAGAAAATGTTGACAAAATAATAATCAGCCAACATCATCTTCTAAATTTATGATTAATGTGATTATTCTGTGCCCTATACTTGCACTGGCATGAAATTCATAGGGGCAAACAATAAATCAGATAAAGTGAAAAAAAAATCAGCACCCTTTTGTGGTGCTTCCATCTCCGTAAAATAGAAATATTGACTAGTCTTTCGATAAACGTATGCATCCACACGCTACAAATACCGATTGAGATGAAGTGTAAGCGTTTAGAATTTAAAAGATCTTGAATACCTTAAACTTTCTGCAGAAATTCAGGTCACTCCAATTTCTCTCATCCAGATCAGGTGCCTTTCTGTGACTGTCATTCCATAGAACAGTTGTTGCAGAGGAAGTGAAGACAACTTTGTCTATAGTGTTTGTTTGTGCACATGCTTCCAATACATTGTGTGCTGCCCTCACCTCTACATCAGCCATGAATTCCTGCACCAATCAACCGGGCTTTATGTATCAATAACATCGCTCTGATCTCTCTATCCCTCTCTCTTTTATTTATTTATTATTTTTTTTTGAATAATCTCATATGTGCACGCTCGCTGATGCACTAATATAAGAAGAAGAGTGTAGAGTTGGCATACATCATAGGTGGGTTGATCTGAGGGGGGCTCAAAGGAATAAAACAAGCCACAGCATCCCTTCAAGGCATCCATTATGCTGTGGTAATCAAAAGGGTCGGAATGGAAAACTTTCAATTTCTTGTTGTTGCAGGATAATCCTTCAAATGATTGCCATAATTTACCTGCAAATCCAATTGTCCAATAAACAACGCGAGAGACAAATTCCATACATGAGAATAATAATAATAATATGTGAAAACTAGAAAACAAATTCTACATACACTGGTACGAATTACCATGAACGTTGAAAACAAGTACTCACATAACTATAGCACACTTAGCCTTGGGAAACATACATAAAGCAGGCGAGTGGTGTTATATTTTGGTATGACCAGCACTGTAAGGAGAAGAATCTCCATTTCTTTGCGGGGTAAATGATAATATTGTTTTTTTCTCCAATATTAATGTCTCCCTTTTGGCTAATATATATTCGATTCTAGTTGAAACTGAGCAAGTTGATTTTTGTAAAATTATTAGGAGGAATACATGATTCCATCAGGGTTTGAATTAATTGAAGTTGATGGAAGCGGACCGAATAATCTAGCTCTATAATCATATAAAAAATGAAGACACGATTGGCTCGATTGTAGAGTAATAAGGTAGAGGAGCCAGGAAATATCTATCTAAAGTTTCTATGGGGAACTCATTAGGAGGCATATGACGATCACGAATACCAAGCAAGATATGATTCATAATAAGAAAAAATTACAAGAGAATAAGAGTTAAGGCAAAAAACAAAACCCAAACAAACCATGGTTTTGGACAGCAGCATGGACACTGTAACCTCTCTGTAAGAGCCTGTGCACAATGGAAGAACCTAAACGCCCAGAAGCATCCATTACACAAACTGTCTTCGAAGTTTGATTGAAAGAAGCGGCTGTTGCCATGTTTTTTAACTTCGCTAGAGAAAGAAGAAGAAGAAATGAGCAAGGCAAAATGAAAAAGAAATATGCAAGTATTTAACTGGGAGAGAGCATTAAAGGATCGTGGCTGGTGATAGTTGGGGAGGTGGTAGGTACTGTAAGTAGCAGAGAAAAGAAACGAGAGTTTGGAAAGAGCCAACAAAGGATTTCCATTGTGAAAAATGGCATTAAATCTTGGTGGGGTTCCTTTGTAGTGAGTTTGGTAGCAAACTAGGCGCAGCTAGCATTTTGAGTTTGAATTTGCATGCTTGCTTGCTTGGTTGGTTATCTATTTAATGAAGATAGAGAAGGAGACAGCATGTAATCTTTCATATGAGCCAATACTGACACAACATCTTCATAGTATTTATAAGTTATAGCTGGCAAGGTGGTGGAGTACTTTGTGGTTTGTGCATTGTTATTTGCTGATGATTATGATGAGTTGAGTCATTAACATGATGTATAGCTGGAAATACTTCAGAATTTAATGCTACTCTGCAAGTCAACTACTTTTCGTGATTTTCAATTTACTTTCTCCATGCACTGCATCTGGGATTTGACTCTGTCGGCTCATCAAGGTTCTTCTCTTCTATTCTTCTGTTTTATTCCACTACTCATCATGCTTATTATTATAATCCAATGGCTGACATTATATAATTCATTAGAAAATGATTCTTAAATACGTCACGATTCAGCTTTTTTTCTATATTGAACATATGAGCTTCGTTGATATTACCTATGGGATTAGATCATTTTTCCCTTTCACGAGCTACTAATCTAATCATACATGTATATTATTGAAAACAAAAGGATTACAGTGACTGCCTTGGGCCATGAACGAAGAGTATGGCTTTCAGAGCTTTTGAATAAAATTAGAAAGAAGTGACTGCAAAAACTGAAGCAATCAATGTATGGCTTTAAGAATTGGCAGCTTGCTTTGCAAGATATGCCAAGTACATGAACACAATAATGGATACCAGAGAACACGATATCAGATTGTACACAGACCATCTTAATTTCATCCTATATATCTTGAAAATATTAATTTATAGCAATAAAATCAAGAAACCTGGAGTGCATTTTAATAATGATATGAACGAGGGGTTTGGATTCTCTTGTTTCTACAGTTATGTTCAATGCATGAGTAAGCAGATAGAAAAGAAGAGCGAAGTGGGTTTTAACAAGAGTACTGGCATTTGGCATGTGCAGCTGGGGGACCAAGAGAGTTGTGAAGCTGGCCTCCTTGGCCAGTCAGAGGCCGTCCAAGAGATCACCTGCCAACTTGACAGCAAGTACTCAAGAAACAGATAGATCACTCCACCTGGGAGATCACGGCTTGCAATTATAAAGAGGGTTTCTTTTATTAAACATGCATTCTGTCAAGCACAGATCTGTGATTGTGATTCTTTTTCCAAGTTTAACAGTTTATTGATTATGTCATGTAGCAGTTGATACAGTAACTAGCTTGCTAAATGCGCTTGTATTGAAATTGGTGCAGAAGAGTTAAGCCTTTATTTGCGCCATCTCTGTCTTCCCATTCTTGTATTAATGATTTCTCCGTTTGATTAGAAATATCTCCAGGTATTCTATTACTTCAAAAATTATTTAAACTATTCTTTATCTCAAATTATGGTAAAATTTTAGTTTCGAGAAAAGCTACAATTTATATCTTTTGTTCAATCTATTTTTTACAATCGAACTTTAGTTTATCTGAACAAACTAAATTATTCACATAACAATGAGAATTTATAGTTTAGCTTGAACAAACTAAATTGTTCAAGCTTTAAAATTGTAATCGAACTTTAGTTTATCTGAGGATATACACATTAAACACCATGGTAGGTTAGCTCTCAACAGAGACTCGTGTACGGAGCTACCTTATTTGACAGAGATGATTGAACGAATGTCAGAAACTGATGTCCTGGAAAATCAACCAACAAATCATTTGAGATTAATAACTAAAGATGTAAGAGTAAAGGTTATACGATTTCTTTTTTACCCAAAAATGCAGCGAGAAATCATCATCTGATCGGACTTGATGTCTCCGCTGCTTCTTCTGGGACAAAAGTTATGGTGTAGGTTATAATACCAAATTAAATCCTGACAATATCCAAGCTCTTAAGAGAGAGGAGATGGCCTTTTTTTTTCTTTTGGATAAGGGATGAAGTTTTTATAATAAGTTTTGATACATAATATAGACAGAAACATAGTATTTTAATACTTGGAAGCATCATTCTACTGTGAGATATCCCTTGTCACCTGGTATCCTTTCCCAGCCGTAAGGATGAAGAAAGCAGATTGCATGCACCATTTACTTCTCTCCTATAATCCAGGTTTTATGGCATCCCATAACAAGAGGAATCAAACATACTTTATTCACAAGAACACACACACACACACACACACACACACACTTATATATTTATATTTATATTTATGAGGCACAAATAATCGCATAAACTTAATAGCCATGGACAATATCAAATGCACTTTCTCTCATAAGCAAATAATTCATCCGAAAGATGACCCCTACAGATGGAATATTAAATATTTCAAGTCATCCATTTTGCCCTTGCCTGTAAGACTCTTTTCTCCTTCCTTGACATTAACCAGTAAGGATGGGATTTGGTTGTCTTTCAACATGAACAGATGAATCGATTTACATATCTGTGTTAGAATAGTTGTTAACAGAATTGGATATCTGATAATTTCTGTAGACATTAGATGATTAAGCAGGCTTTCATTCTTTACCTCTGATGAAAGAGCCTTTGCGAATTCTAATGTGTCAATGGAAGGACTGTCGCTATATGCAGGCACAAACTTTCCATTTTGATACCCAGCCAAGAAGTGATAAGCTGCTTGGCAAGGAGATAACTTGGATATACAGGGAATGGTCCTGGAACTGCTCCAACAACAAGAAAGGATAAACGGATACATATATATATGAAGAAAAAATTTCATGGCTCGGAAAGTAAATGTAAACTGAAGCATTATGGAAGAAAGCAACAAATAAAAATTTTCTTTGGACTAATTTTTACTATCACTAGAGGCCATATTAGAACAGTGCCTGAACAATCACTAGGTGATTATGCAACTAAATTAAGGAAAGAGCTGCACTTTTTTCTACTCATTGTCAACTAATGACATGTTTGCCATCAGCAACTCTTAGCCAAATAGCTACAGCTTCAAAAGTACTTGGATTAAGGCCCATTTAAGATTTGATTATTTTAAAGAGAAGATTAATTATCTCTCTTGGACTGTCTGTTTGTTTAGAGGTATCTAACAGAAAGAATCTTGAAGGCATCGACTCTAAATCTGGGAAGATCTTAAATTCCTAACGTTTAATTGCCTGTTACAGTTGCTAAGTTATTATTGCCATGGTTCAACTGCAACCATCATTGTGAACTTTGCTAGTGGTGTTTCTAATATGTCGAATGCCACCATAGCCCATGATACATAAATAAGCATTCTTACAACGAACAACTTATACAATCATTTTCCCAAAACACTTTCCATGGAATGGAAAACTTCCTCAGAAACATGAGGAACATCCCCAAGGAACTGGGCTGTTTTTATGCTATCGCCAAACACACAATAGCTATATAATATAAAAAAGTCCCTTGCATAAATTGAGTTTTGCAAAATAGTTTTGAAGTTTTATACAAAATAGCCTTAAACAGTTACCTGCAAAACCCTACTATGCAATTTCCAACTATTTACTTCATATATGTTAATAACTTTTTCATCTGAAGATATTCATCTGCCCCCCAAACCTAAAATCCTAGCTCCGCCACTGCTTGATCAAATGTTATCATTGCATTTCTGTGGTGCAAGAACATTTCAGGCTCAAGGCCATACAAGAAAGCCATATTTTTTTAGGCCATTAACAGTGAGAAGTAACTGAAAGCAAGTGATTTGGCTACCTGTCAGAAGTTGCAAAGACAATAGCAGATGGGAATTTGAAAGAACCAGGTTCACCAGAATTCCTTGTCTGAAAATATGGCACAACACCTTGAGAAGAAAGAATTACACCTGCATCTGCAGATACCAGTTTACCAGAACAGGTCTGAATGGTATCTTCAGGAGCAAATATAACAATCACAGAGTTGCCAGAAACTAGAAGCCTGAAATTCACAAAGTCCAGATGTATCTCGTACATTAGACATTGCATTTAATTGCATTATCTGATGAAATCAGATAATAGAATTTTATCTTGCCAATAAAGGAATGCCTCCTCTAGAAGCTATGATAGGCCCGGACAAGGCGGCTAGTGCTTCTTTAATTCCACTGGTATCAGCAGACGCTTCACCACATAAAATAAATGAAGAACGCTCAATATCTGCAGCTATAAGACCACTATTTCCTTGAGCTCCGAGACCAACAGCATCCACAACACCTTCACTGTGTGACCAAAATGTAATCCTTAGATACAGAATTCATAAACAAAGCATCAGTTTTCATCAATATGCACTTCTATCAAAGAACATCATGGAAGATTAGAGAAAAAAACAGTATCTTACCATATAATGGAAAAGTAAAAGCAAGTAGAGTTGTTATACCTTAGCCCCAATTTTTTTAGGTTATAGATTTTATCAGAAAGAAGGGCGGGGATCCTTCAGTCCCAGATTATTGCCTACCTTACCGATTTAAGATGCCACATTATTTATTTATTTTTCTAGCAACTGTCCGAACCCACGCACCACCTCTTACCATTTAATGGATGGCATGGGCAATCTAAGAATGACTAAGAGAAGTATTTATTATGATGACAACAATTTAAAAAGCAACCTTAGGATAAGCAACTTAGCTTATTTAATGCAAGACCCTAGAGGCACCAATGAATGCATGTAATTTGATATCACCTTATAGATGAAGCAACATAAACTGTCAAAGGACAACAGTCATGTGAAACAGCACGAGCAGGTGTCTTCCAAAGAACATTGGAGAGATGTAATATTGCAGAAGGACTATCACTTATTACACGGACTTTTGCATTACAGTTTGACAATGAACCAATCGCCCCATCATGAATGTAAATGTTTGAGATGGAAGATATGTGAGTTGTGACTTAATAAGAAAAAAATGGAAAAAAAAATAAAAGGTTATTTTTAGCAAAGAAACAAGCATAAAAAAATATGTTCCAAAAATACACAGGAACATAGCTGTCTATTACAGTTCTGACATCTTATGTCACAGCATACCAAAGGATAGCTACAAGAACCAGTGAATAATATCTTCCATGACAATTAATTGATCCGGCTACTCAAGAGAAAGATTCCTCTATTAACCAAAGATTGGGAGGACAGAAATTGATGTAGGAGAGATTTGGATTAGCTTGCAGTTCTTGTCTGTGGTTAACACTTGGTAAAACTGGGGATTGATGGACTCCTGGAACTTCTTCTTGTTCCAACTATGCAAGTATTTATAGTCATGCAACCATTTCATGTTTCAACTTCCAAATCGCTTAAGTTATACATACAGTTTTCTGACAAGGGCAAGATCACAGACATTTGAAAATAAGTAGAAAAGGACCAGCAGCGACTTGATAGAAAGCAAGTGAACCAGGCATAGTACTTCTGGACTGAACCCGAACATCAAAAGATCAAAGGAAAATAGTAACATGTCCCAATAAATTGCAGAAATTGTTATTTCTTACTGTGTCTATAAATAAATTCACCTACAACTTGTAAACTACAACACCACCCCAGAGAAGGAAGGACTTGGCCCTTATTCCCATATAAACATTGTTTTATCAAAATTCACCCTTGTGCCTCACGAAGAAAATTGGTATGCTTTCAAGATTGAATATGATAGAAGGTGTGGTCCATAGACCGCAAGAAAATGAAAACATTACAACACATACTAAAAACATGCCTGTTTGAGAAGTTTACTGAATTATGGCTTGGAAATTTCGGAAGCTCTCCCAAGAAGACTCCCCCTAACATGAATGGGAACTCCTGACAAAGATTCCAAAAGAAAGGAGAAACAAATGAAAAAAATAAAGAAATAAGACAAACACAGTGATGGAGTATAAAGAAAGATCATTGGAAATAGTAACAGTATGCGTTGAAGTTCACCGCCTGCTGCAATTGCACCTTTCTGTTGCAGCTCAAGATGACTCAAGTTTCTAAAGGCTTTTTATCCTTCACAGTAACACCTTTTCTAGCTAGAACCCAATTAAGATCATGTGAAAATCCAGGAGAGCCACTCCCAGCATTCAAGGTGGCCTGAGAAACGTGTATGATAGATGAGTGACTCATCTCATCCACAATGGAGTATCATTGTTGTAACAGCATGCATGTTCTTCAATTCATCCTGTTCTTTCAAATCAATGTCATAGGTTATAAATAATTACAAATAAGGCTAGCCCAAGATACAGAAATTGAAAAATTTTAATGAATTTCCATGCTGCCAACTAAGAATTCAATATTAATTGAACTTGAAAGAAAGACACGGAGACAGACAAAAGTACATACAGATTCCACAACATTTTTTTTCACCTAACTTTCTTCCTCCTCGTCAGCTAATGGGGGGGCTGAAGTTGCATTATTCTGCATTAATACTCCACAACTACACAGCACAAGAGAACTGTTAGATAATATATATATAAGAAATTCGTTGATGACAAGACAGGGAACTCAAGCGTCTGGAGAAGAAGAAGAAGAAGAAGAAGAAAGGAAACAAAGAATCATTATTGATATTGGATCTTGAACTTGAACTTGAAGAGAAGGGGAATTCAAGCCTGAATCGTTTCAACATTTGTTCGCCGTGGATATTAAGATAATAATTATTTTTTAAAATATTATTTGAAAATATATTAAAATAAAATTTTTTTATAAAAAATTATTTTTAATATAATATTAAAAAAGTTAATTTAAAATAAAAAAATAAAAATATTTTTAAAATAAAAAGTAAATACACCAATAACCCTGCTGCACCTGCTTCTCTTCTGTTTATAAACTCACCGAAAAGCATTTTTTATTATGGGCCCATATAATTGGCCCTAAGTTCTTACAATTCCTCTTTTTCTGGTCCTCCCGGATCTCGATACAATTATATGTTTATAATTATTAATATTATTAACAAAAACTAAAGGGGAGCCCATCTTGTAAATAGTTTTTTTTAATTTATATTATTTTTTTATTTTTTATTTTATCTTTCGATATTAGATTTATTAAGAATTAAATTTTATTTTTTTTAATTTACTTTTTATGAGATTATCTCAAACTCATTACCCAGATCGTTAGTTTAACAGGTTCACTTGGTTGACTCAAGTTGTTTTTTTTTAATTGATTTTTTTCTAATTTCATACTTCAATATTGGGTTGATTGGGAAGTAGGCTTTGTGATTTGTTTTGGTCTTTTTTCTAAGAGTTATCCTTATCTCATGACCTGGGTCATGGGTTTGGCGAGCTAACCCTAATTGACTCGAGTTATTTTTTGTGTCTTTTTTTTAATCGATTTGTTTTTTCAATTTCATCTTTTAATACTAGGTTGATTGAGAATTGAGTTTCATAATTTGTTTCAATTTGCTTTATATTAGGTTATACTGGTCTCATGATCTAGGTTGCGAGTTTGGCAGGTTAACCTGAGTTGACTCGAGTTATTTTTTTGGGTCCTTTTTTTAATTGATTTTTTTTTAGTTTTATCCTTTAATATTGAGTTTATTAAAAATTGAGTTTCGTAATTTATTTTTTATAAAGTTATTCTCAATTTGTATATGCATTGATTGATCATGGGGCAACCCATTCTTTTACGGCAAATCGGATAGTAGAGAAACTAGGAAAAAGTCCCAGTAAGGTAGATAAAGGGCTTACTATTAGTACGCCTCTAGGGGAAACTATGAATATTGATTTTGTATATAAGGGAATCAAGGTTAGTATTCATGGGTTAGAAATGAGGGTAGATTTATTATTGCTAAAATTGTATGATTTTGAAATAATTTTAGGCATGGATTGGTTGGGTAAGTATAAAGCCCACATAGATTGTTTTACAAAAACAGTAACTATCCAGGGACTTGATAGGAAAAGAGCGATATTCAGGGAGAAAGAAAAATCATACCAAGTTGTATTATTTTGGCAATAAGGGCTAGGAAATTAATACAAAGAGGATACAAGGTGTATCTTGCTTACATGAAAGATGGGGAAAAGCAAGTGAGTTATTGGCAGACATTCTTATCGTAAAGGAGTTTCCAAATGTGTTTCCTAAGGAGTTGCCTAGGTTACCTCCCAAAATGAAAGTGAAAGTCTCAATTGATATAATACTCAGGTCGACTCCTATAGCTCAGTCACCCTATAGGATAGGGGCTGCGAAACTAGCTGAGTTGAAGATAAAGCTACAGGAATTGTTAGAAAAAGAATTTATACATCCTATTAGTTCACCTTGGGGAGCTCCGATGTTATTTGTAAAGAGAAAAGATGAAACTCTCAAGCTTTGTATTGATTATCGACGGCTTAATAAGGTGACAATAAAAAATAAATATTTGCTACCACGGATAGATAATCTCTTTGATCAACTCAAAGGAGTCAGGGTGTTTTCAAAAATAGACTTAAGGTCAGGATATTATCAATTGAGAATTAAGGAATTGGATGTGTCAAAAACTGCGTTTAGGACTTGTTATGGACATTATAAGTTCCTAGTAATGCCATTTAGACGTTATGAGTTCCTAGTAATGCCATTTGGACTGATGAATGCGCTGGCAGTGTTTATGGACTTAATGAATCATGTATTTCGACCATATTTGGATAGGTTTGTAATAATATTTATTGATGACATTTTGGTCTATTCTAGTTCAGACCAAGAGCACGAGCAACATTTGAGATTAATACTGTAAAATTTAAGGGAGTATCGATTGTATGCTAAGTTAAGTAAGTGTGAGTTCTGGTTGAAGGAGGTAACCTTCTTGGGACATGTGATTTCAGCTTATGAAATACCTTTTGATCCGCAGAAAGTCAATGTAGTATTGAAATGGGAGAGACCAGCCAATGTAACTAAGATCCGCAGTTTTCTCAGATTAACGGGGTACTACATGAGGTTTATAGAAAGGTTCTCCACCATTTCCATTCCGATAACAAGATTGACCCGGAAGGGAACTAAGTGGGAGTGGACCAGAGAATATAAAGAGAGATTCTAAGAGTTGAAATGGAAGCTAACTACTACTCTGGTATTAGTTCTTCCATCGAGGATAGGGGGATTTGTAGTTTATAGTGATATGTCAAATAGAGGACTTGGATATGTGTTAATGCAGCACATAAAGGTTATTGCTTATGCGTTCAGGCAATTGAAGCCTCATGAGGTCAACTATCCAGTGCATGACCTAGAGTTGGCTGCAATTGTGTTTGCCTTAAAAGTGTGAAGATATTATCTATATGCGTCTCAAGTATAGATTTTTAAGATGTTGGGTAGAGTTAATTAAAGATTATGATTGTGTGATAGACTACCATATGGGAAAGGTTAATGTCGTTGCAAATGATCTTACTCGTAAGAATAAAGCTGTAGCAATGGATCCAGATGAATGTGATAGCAGAGAGCTAATAGATATGGGAAAGATAAATGTTAAAATAGAGGTTGGGCCTGGGGATTCTTTATTAGCTCAGTTAAAAATCAAGTCACTATTTCAAGATAGAGTACTAGAGGCGCAAATTAGGGATGCTGAGGTTGAAAAGGTAAGGGATAAAGTAGAATCAGGAGTTGAAACTCCTTTCCAGATACTAAAAGATGGAATGGTGGTCATAGAAAAGTGAATGTATCTTCCTGAAGATAAAGTGCTGAAGAAAGAAGTGTTAAAGGAGGCTCATGAGTCTAGATTTACTGTACATCCAAGAAGCACTAAGATATACAGGGATTTGAAAGAATTTTATTGGTGGCCAAAAATAAAGAAATAGATAACCGAGTATGTGATTAGATGTAGGACTATATATATATATATATATATATATATATATATATATATATATATATATATATATATATATATATATATTCCTTCCTTTTGGTAATGGAAATTTCGGCTAAAGGTGAATTTTTTAGGTGATTAGGTTGTTGAATTAATGACAAGCAAATTATGTTTAGTTATGCTTGATTAATTGGTGATTGAAGAATGAGTAATTTAAAAAAAAAAGAAAAAAAAAAGAAAGAGAGGGATAAAGAGTGGTTTCCATCTTGAGTTTGCTATTAATCCCTTGTTATTTTATAAGTAAATATGATCTTATTATGTTGATTAGTGAAATTTCATGCATGGCTGCTTAGTTGTTATTATGTGTGATTATAGAATTCTTAGATTAATAGAAATGGTTGATGTAATTTGTGAAGTTATGCTAGAATATTGTTTGCTGGCATGAAAAATAAATGGGTTAAAGTTAATAAAGTGAAAAGTTGAAGAATTATGATGTCACCCTTTTTACTTGAACCTTCAGCAAGGGTAAAGAATTTGGAGGGTGGGTTGAATTGATGTAATTGAAGATTTTTCATTACTTAAATGAATGAATTAAGTTTGGATGATGGATTAAAATTTAGAGTGAAAAGGAATTTATCCTCCTCTTATAAAGGTGAATTTGGCCATGGAATATATTTAAATGAAATTAATTATGAGTAGAAATGACATAATAAGATTACGTGGTGGATCAATAAATTATACCTTGAAGGAATTGCGGAAATGAAATCAAACTTCCTCTTAGGTGGGGAAGTTTCGGCCAAATGACCTATGGAAGAAATAAAACTTTAAGCTTCAAGAAATTAATGAATTGTATTTAAATAGTGGAAAAGAAATGATGTGTTGAATTAGATGTAAAGGATTTAAATTTTCTTTAATTGTTGGGAAATTTTTATAGTAATATAAGATTCTCTTATAATTGTGATGAAGTATTGAAATCTTGAGATCTTTTAAATGAAACAAGAGAGGTTGAAGGCTTCAAACAACATCAAGGAGCTACTAGTCGAGCATCACCGGTAGGTAGGTGTCCGAAACCTTGAATCTTTGTAGAGAAATTAATTGAAAGCATGTATTAATTTTAATTAGAAATTTTACAATTTTATATTTTGTTGTCAACAAATGAACCAGTGCTCGGTAATTAGACGGATGAACTAGTATCCAATAATTAGGCGGATGAACTAGTACCCGATATTTGAAAGAATGAATTAGTGTTTCTAATGAGGGAGTAGAACCCTAGTGAAATGGCTAAGATTGAAATTAATTGGATGAATATGGAGATGTAAGATATTAATGATTCTTCATAAAATATATAGAAGAAATATTGTCATATGGGTGTAGTGAAATGATACATTGCATTTATTGATAATTATGTTGATAAAAAATTCATCTTATTTTCAGGACCCTCACAGCAATAGAATAAATCATGCTTGAATATATGACACTTTTTGTATATTTATGTTGATCAATATGTATTATGAGATTAATGAATGATGTAAAAGAGGTTGAATGAATCCTTTTATTTGTAGAATAAAATTTTAATATGTTGAAGAAGAAAAGGAATATGAAAAATATTTCAGTCCATTGTTTGGATGATTTAAATAAAAGGAACAAAGTATAATTGGAAATGGACTCCATAAAAATTATTTGAAACAATATAAATCCACATTGAAGATTAATATATTGTCATGTTTATTCTTGTTATAGGTTTTCCACAAGGACATCAAGAATGAACTTTTGTTATTACTTCTTTATATTAATTAATAAGAAAGAAACATATATTATTTTGTAACTAAGGGTAATGAATTGTAATATTTTAACTATTTCTTTTGGTATGTAAATTGAATTACATGAAATTTAATGTCTTACTAGAGAAGAACTTGTATTTTAAATACAATTTGTGTTCACCTTATACTAATTCTTTTCTCATTCAAGTTTTACATTATTTTAATAATATAATATAAATCATATCCCAACTTTGGGTTTCTTCTAAAATCATCGCTTTCCTTTAAAAAATGAAAAATAAAATAATAACAACAACAATAATAATAATAAAGTAAAAAAATAAAACAAATAAAATAAATAAAGAAATAAAAGAGGACTAGCAACTTGATTGCCAAAGACAGGTTAGGAGGGATTTAAGTGCAAAATTAGAAGCTTAATTGCACCCTTGAAGGACCCAAATGTGAATAACAATGCAGATTCAAGGTTAACTTGAGCAAATATCAGACAAATTTGCATAAAAATAAAATTTGAAAACTTAATTAGATTTTTAATAGGCTAATTTGATTTAATCACAAGCCTAATTAAAGGTGTAATTAAGTTTAAAAATTAATTTGGGAGAAAATTAAAAGAATTAATTAAGTTCAAGGACTTAATTAAACTTTTAATGGATTAAATTAATTTTATTAAAGAATTAATTGGTAAAAAATTAAATTTGAAAGCCTAATTTGAACTTAATTGGGAATATTAGAATTTTAGAGGACTATATTTAATTTTTACAAACCAAATCGGATTAAACCATGGGCAAAATTGTAAGAATGTAAAAGTTTATAGGTCAATTAAGAGCAAAATTAAAGAAATTTAAGACAAAGAATCCCTCTGTAAAAGGCACGCATATTCGGGGACCAAATTCGGTTTAAAATAGGGATGAAATTAAAGAAATTAGAAGTTTAAAGGTTGATCGAGGACAAGATTAAAAATATCCAAAACCTGGGACTAAGTTAAAAAATGAGCTAAAATCGTAGGGTCCTTTTGAAACTTCACAAGGGTAAAATTGAATTGATTAGTAAAATTAGACTCAATTGAGGGTATAATTAAACAAATTTAAAAAATTAAAGATGAAATTAAAATGAAAAATTAAAACTCTAATTAATCTAGGATTATCAAAACAACACCTTTCATTTAAATGAAATAGTTTGTTTTAACCACAATTAAGACTTAGTTTTGTTGCTATCTTCCAAGCCTAAAATCTCCTTCATCTCTCCCTCATTTCAAACAAGAAACACACCTTTTTCAAGTCTTGACAATGTACTTCTACCCAAATAAAATAAAACAAAGGCTTTTTTACAGCCATGAAGGCGCTGCTATAAGAGGCCAAAACTCTCACCCTAACCAGATATGCTTGCTAGAAACCACAAAAAAAAGTTGGTGTACTTTCCTTATCAGCTCTCAAACACTATAGGATGATCCTCAACCTCGATGGATGTCTAGGGTTCAGTCTTCGATATCAAATGGTGAGGTTTGTTCAACTCATGGCCTCTAGATGATCTCTATTACCATTTAAAAATCTATGTCAAAAGCTATGGAAGAGGGGGAAACCAAGAAACTACACCCTTTTACACTACTAAACCTGAAAACCCTTAACCAAAACATTAGCCAACCAAGAAAAACAACAAAAAAAC
Organism: Populus nigra; assembly: GCF_951802175.1. NCBI lineage: Eukaryota > Viridiplantae > Streptophyta > Magnoliopsida > Malpighiales > Salicaceae > Populus > Populus nigra. The sequence goes on along the minus strand of NC_084863.1, from coordinate 7,059,816 downwards.
CTTAAGTAAGCCACCCTTACAAGTTCAAAGTTGGTTCAGAAATCCCTATCCAAGAAGCAATTTTGTTGGACTAGGTATTCTTTAAACTTTGATGAGGGGGTGTAGCTCAATGAGCACACCCATTCCCCCTTTATTTAATTTTTCCTTTAAATTGCTGCTTAAATGTTTGTTTAAGTCTTATTTGAAGTTATTTGCTAGTTTAAAATCCATGATTTTTTTTAAAAGTTTAAGCATGCTATAAAGATAGTTTATATGTGCTTAAGTTTTGTTAGATTGCATTGTTTAATTTGTTTAAATGTGATAATAGTATGTTATATGATAATGTTTAATGTTGTTTTGCATGCTTTGATGTTTAGTTAGTCACTTTTGAAGTCATCGCAAGGTATGTTAAGTATTGATGTTAATATGAATTAAGCTGTTTTAGGGTAGTTTGTTGGGTTAATATAAGTTTTAAGCATGTTGTTTGAGCTTTAGGATAATGAAAATAATTAATGGAACAATGTTTATGCATAGGGAGATGTAATTTTCATTGCTGTCATTATTGACTTCACTTGTTTTGCTATTGATTGTTTGTTTCTTGTTGTTTTGGATGGGTCAAACAAATTATACTGAGCATGATAGGGCTAAATTTGTAAGGCCTAGGTTGCTTTTTTGGGTTTTGTATATTTTTTAGGTCTTAGGTTGATTCTAGGTTTCTGAGTTTTATGTTCATCCATTGAAGATTCCTTTAGGTCTATGATTTTCATGTCTTTTTGGTTAATTATTGTTTCCTGAACATGAGTATAATCTTGTTGATCAATAATATAGGGTCTAAATGGCTTAAAAACATTGAAATCTTGGCATTTTATCTTCAGTGCTTCATTTTGTATTTTTCATAAAATCAAATAATCATGACATTTAGTTGTTTGTTGTGTTAATCCAACCCGCAAATTCTTGTTTTAATGATGTTCTTAAATGCCTCTATGCCTCCAATGTGATGTGATCTAGTCTGGTTTTGAATATATGATTTTTAGGTTCTTCATCTTTTCGTAATGTTCATCATCGATTTCTAGTATAACCCCTAGATTAACTTCATTTTTTGTTTGGTTTTTGGGTTGTGTTTTTGGGTTTAGGTAATGGGCAAGCAAGCCCATCCTGAGTGGTTGGGATGAGCCCATTCTAAGTTGTGTTTCTTGGTGTAAGTCTCAGGTTAGGAAGCCTACCTCATATGGTTGGGCTGAGCCTATTCCTGAAATAAGAGGATGTTTGGCTAGTTAAAATTTTATCAAATAGAAAAATGTCTTTTATATTCTTAAGGAATGTTTGTCAAAGACAACCTTAGGACAATTTCTTGGCCTCTAAATATTTAGTTAAGGGTGTGTTTGACAAATAGGCCCTACTGATTTTCTAGCAATTTTTATGCTTTTTTCAAACAAGCTCCAAATAATTTCCAAAAATTATAAGGATGAACTGGATATAAACAGTTCCAATAGGATTTCTTTCTTGAAAAAAAAATCTATTTTTTGATTTATCTCATCTATTTCATGATTGAAACTAGAAAGGGGATACAAGTTACACCACGATTGTGAATCAGAAGAGAGATTTCAAGAAATGGCTGATCTATTCACTCTATCAATAACCGAGCCGGATCTGGTGTATCATAAGGGATTTGCTTTTTTTATTGATTCCTACGGATTGAATCAAAAACAATTATTGAATGAGGTATTCAACTTCAGGGATGAATTGAAAAAGAAATTTTTATTGGTTCTACCTCCTATTTTTTATGAAGAGAATGAATCTTTTTATCGAAGGATCAGAAAAAAAATGGGTTCGGATCTCCTGTGGGAATGATTTGGAAGATCCAAAACAAAAGGAGTGGTATTTGCTAGTAACAACAACAAAAATTAAGGGATCATTTTAAAATTATTTTTGGGTTCCTTATATGTTTTTCCAATAATTTCACTTAGTATGAAGTTGTAAACTTACACTGTAAGATATTATCTCAGTAAGATACTATCTCAGTATTAAAAACACTTACTTTTTTCTAAAATTTAAAAAAATTCAAAAACTATTCATTTCAAAAATATAAAAATATGTTCTTTTTATGCATACGAACAAATTCTAAAAGTTTTTCATATATATTTTATAAAAAAGCAAACAAAATGTATTTTTATCATGTTTAAAAAAATACAAAAATAGGTATCATAGTTGGTTTATGATTATCTATTAAAAAAAAATGGGTATCATAACTAGTTTATTATTTATTAGGATTTGACCAAAATTTTAAAAATACCATAAAAATCATTTTTTTAATTAATATTTGGGATATTAATTTTACAATGTAATACATACTCTCAATATTAAATTAAATTAATTAATAGCAATAAGTGTTAGGAATTAGTTGTAGACTTTATTATTTGAGGGTATAAGATTGCGCTGTAAATTATATTCTCAGATATTAAAGATACAAAGTAGAAATAAGCGCGATGTTAAATTTTGGGCTCTAGAATTGCTATGATTTAGCCTGACAAGGTATAAATTTTCTCACGAAAACAGATCTGCATTGATCTTTAGATAGACCAATGAATAAAAACATGACTTAGAAAAACAATAAATCAACAATGCAGCTTACCATAGGTAGGTTGTACTAGGGGTAATACATTTTCACCATACACAACTAGTTTCTTTATCAAGATTCTCGCAGACCATAGATTTTTTAATGACCATAATATTAGATGACGACTCTTTTAAAATCATAATTTTATGATTAATTCTAAAACTTTTTCAATCTAAAAGAAAAATCTATCAATCAATGTCATGTATGCCACAACAATATATAGATTTTGTTAGCATGAAATGGTGAATATTATTGAGACATTAATGATACGAGATTTCATGGTTTCCAGATTAATTGGATTGATGAATGAGATTTAATTGACTAGACTAAACTAATGAGGAATTTATTAATTAGATTATTGAACCTTCCAGTATAACTCAATATAAATATTGAACCTAAACCCTTTTTTTTTTGGGGGCGGTAATTTATCAAATTGATTATAGCCTAATCTTTGAAATTTATTAATTAGATTGTTGAATATATCCCTGTAACATAAAAATAATTAAATATTATTTTCACCTGTTAATTTTTTTCCAAAAAAATCAGTTTTCCTCGTCAAATCTTCTCGATTTATCTAGTTTCTTTTCTTTTTATTTAAAAAAAATAATAAGATAAATTGGAAACAACATTCATATTCATAAGAACTAAGTCATCAATAGTATAAACATAGGGGTCAAATATATAATTTTTGAAACTATAGAGACTAATTAATTTATTTTACAAAACCTAAAGTTTATCATTCGATATCATGCATACCATGATAATATATAGATTATGTTAGCATGAAATGGTGAATATTATTGTAATATTGATGATACAATATTCCAGATTAATTGGATTGATAAATGAGATGTAATTGAGTAGATTATATTGATTTTGATATTTGAGATTGTTATATATTAAGGAAAAGATTTCGTTAGGAATGTAAACAAAAACAAATCCTCTAATTTTTTTCAATCGCGATTGAATATGTTGTCAAAAATTAATATAAAAATTGGGATTGTTACACGAGACGGAGTGAAAACTAGTGCACATGGAACAAGATACGAATCGTACTCAAGATCATCCACATACTCCATCAATAAAGACAAATTATTATACCGGCAATCAATGAAGATGGATTGAGGCTCATAAAAAGTGTTGACGATAAAAACAATACTAGTAGGTGTCCAGGTGATCAGATTTGAGCTTAACTGGCTGTATTTTGATTGGAAAATGATGAACCAGGGCTGTTAGTTTGAATTTAGACGGATTAGGGATTGTTTGTTCATATTTTGTGATGGATGGTAAAGGGTTGTTTTGCATTAGGGTTTGTGATTGAAAGGTTTCTAGGAGCTGTTGGTGTCGGTTCTTAGATTGATTTGAAGGCGGAAAAGGATGGAAGGTTTTATTAATTCAATTAAGGGCTTAATTGAATAATTCTCAATTTTTATTACTGATTTTAACTTCTTGGAACCACCGAAACAATTCTACCATCGAAAAATTAGTTCTCTCCAAATTTCTTTCATTAATCCTTCTCTTATTAGCATCAAGAAAACAACATTAATGGCGTCTCAGCTAGGAGATCAGCATGAACTCGAAGTTTTTTTTTCTATATATTTCTCCCTCTATTTTCTTATTTTATTTGTATATTGATCAAGAACTGCTTGTGCTTTCGGGTGTTCAATCATTCTGACAGACAACGAATGTTCTTGATTCCTCATTAGTTTAGGTTAGTTGTCTTTCTTTGATCATTATATTCTGATAGATAGTTCAATTACTGTATTATGCCACTTATTAACGTCATATCCCAAGGGAATTTTTTCTTTTTAAAAGAAGAAAAAAATAAAACCATGAATTCTTGATGATGAAGACAACACAGCGCGTGAGACTAGCTCTGAAACCTGTCGGCAAATTCTAGTTTTTGATGTGGATTGTGATGAAACGTAGCCATGGGAACGTAGCAATGAGAGATTGTTAAGAACAGAGGGAGCAGCGTGATGAGTTTCCTACGGAGCATATTGTTAACATAGTCACTGCACAGTAATCCTATACGGATTTAGTTTACCAACACTTCCATGGATTCACACATCATTGACCTGGTCCATGGATGAACGGGTTGGTAAACTGAAATCTACCGCACAATTTCCATAACTTGCAAAGGACAATGAAGCAGTGAAGTCATTTTTCGGAGCACATCGATGCAGTAAAACTATAACAAAGTCTTTAGTTTTTATTGAAAATCAATTTCATTTGATAAAAAAGAAAAACTAGGAAAGAATTACAGACATATTTGGAAACACGGGTGAAATCACGGAGCCCCACCCCGGCATTTCCAAACAGGTGCTGCAGCTAAAAATAAACACCCCGGAAAGAATGTGCAGCTAAAATTAACAGTGACGAGTCAAGTTGACTTATTTTCTTCACTATTGATCTTCCATTACTTTCCCATCTATCTCCTCCCCTGTACATACATCAAAACTTAATAATTTTCCACTTCCACGTAAGAAGGCAGTCATAAGGTGACATCATAGCCTATGACCTATAGCTTCCACAGCAATGCATAATTTGTATTCAGCATGAGCATGTTTAGGCACTTAGTGACATGGAGATAATTGAAGAAAGCTTGAATTTGCGGACTTTAGCGGAGTTCTCTGCCTGAAACAGAACCTCTGTACTTGATCTTACGGTTTCTTCCTTCCACTCAGAAGCTGAAGCCCCTTCACTTCGATAATCACGGCCAGAGTACAAAACCTGGAGCTTTGAATTGGCTGCAGGTGTTCATTGAGTTTGAACAGATAAGTGGAAAGGCAAAACCAAGCAAAAGGGCATACAGGTTGTCCGAAGGTGTGCTTGTTCGACATAAAAATTACAAATGCATTATAGAGCTTTGGTTACTATAATAGGTTACAGAGGAAGTACAAAAAAGAACAGTTAAATAAAAACATTGTTTTGGTGGGGTGTGAGTGTTAAGCAAGCCTGATAACATGAGTTATAGTGTCGTGTGTTTAATATAATGATAGTTTTTGCGGTTGTAATTTAGAAAAAAAAAACATATTGAGTTAAAACTATTCTGAAATAGATTTTTGCATGCAAAATAAATAAAAAACAGGTTTTATAAATAAAAAACATGTTATTTTAGCTTTTACAAAAACAAGATTTAAAACCCAATTATACATGGAACCAAAATAAAAGGCAGAAACTACCACAATACTTAATGGTCTCTTGGTATGAGATTGTTTACGAACTCACTACTCATCATACAACAGCAGTACTATAGCACAAAACTATTTACAATCCTGTGAGTGTTGGTCTTAGCTTGTCTGGATCAATTTATGTCATTAGTAAGTTCCTACTGGAATTTTTAAGAGTACTCAGATGGCATTTTACAGTTTGTTTTATTTAATTCTAAACCAAAATTTCTAAATAATTATAGCATGAAAAAAAATTATGGTTCTCAAGCTCGAAGGTTATAACCCTATCACTATTGTGGAATTGGAGAAAATCTTTGATTTTTTTATAAAAAAATCTTAATAATCTAAATGTTAAACTAGACATCTTTGTTTAAATTATATAGACTTAAAATCCTTATAAGTATTAGTATTTCTAAATAGTAAAATACTAATTAAATCGAAAATCCTAATCTAAATATAAAAAAGAATCCAAATACAACAAAATAAATAAAAACAATTTCACACAATAACTTCCAAACCTTATTTGAAAGCTTTTGGCTTTTCTGTTCTTTGATCATCATGAAATTTTAACCTGATAAAAAACAAGGCCTTCCAAATCATCTATCAAAATTTTAGTTTGATCCACCAAACTACATCTTAAAGTCTTCTTAAACTCCTCAAAACCTAAAATTCTTAATCATTAATGAATTAATACAATAAAAATTACTATGTCAAGAATATTAAAGAGATTTCCCCATGATAGTCCCCTCTACTTAAGGAAAACTCGCCCTCTGAACCATTCCACTCCAAAAGAACAAATACTTCAAATATAGCATTATAGCCAACATATTCATGAAATAACATGTCTTTGATCTATAAAGTTCAAAATTTAATTTATGATACATTCATGCTAAGAAAAAAATCCATATTTAATTATATTTTTCGATCCTATGAAATCCACTTGGTTCCTTCACACATTCTTTTTCTTCAAACTCGACCTCATAATCATCTATGACTTTCAATACTACAACCTTTGTATATAAAGAAACTTCAAGAATCTTTCATAATATCTTTAGAAGAATTGCCAAAAATTACCATGTCTTTCATGTCCGTATTTGCAATATCTTCAAAATCACTACAAGATACTAATTTCTGAGCTTTCTAGATTTCTTCTTCACCATTGGTTGATGAAACATTGACAGGTAGAGTAGTAGTTGCAGTAGTGTTGTTTTTATCAAAGAGGTGATGTTGAAAATGTCTGCTTTGAAGAGACGACACTTCCTCCATATTTTTCTTCCTTTCTATTCGAGAAGGCTGAACGAAAAGCAAATAATAACAATCTATTTGCTTATCTACCCAATATAAAATGTCTTCATAATTATTTTGTATAGACTTCAAAATTAATGATTGTCTCAAATCTTTCCATGATGGAGTTAAAGGTTTACCCGTACAAGCTCTATATCCTAGAACTTCAAACTACCATTCTCTAGCACCACAAGAAAGTTTGTAAGTGACAAGCCATACATTTTTATAACAAGGAATCTTATTGAAATAAAAATGTTCATCTCCTTTTCACAATCCCTATTTGTGTTACCTATTAGCCAAGCTAGACCTATTATGGTTTGCTCCGAATGATCCATTATATGTTCAAGAACTAGTGCAAAACAATCTAGTATATGCTTCGGAGCCCTCATAGCACCTTGGAGGGCCTCCACTCCTGCACCACAAAGTGGGTTGCTACCGTCTTCGTCCATTAAAGAGGCCAACATACTCTGATACCAATTGACATGGCATATAGCATGGATAAAAACTAGGGTTCTCAAGTCTTAAGGCTACAGCCCTAACACTATTGAGGAATTAGAGAAAATCTTTGATTTTTTATAAAACGTTTGAATAATATGAATGTTCTCAAAATAAACCAGAAATTTATATTTATATTTGTTAGATCTAAAATCCATATAGGAAAAGATTCTTAATTAAAACTAAAATCATTTATAGAAAATTATTCCTAATTAAAACTCGCATAATTAATAAAATCCATCTAGCATTATAATTTCTAAATAGTAAAGTACTAATCAAATTGAAAGTCCTAATCTAAATAAAGAAAGAATTCAAATAAAAAAGGTAAATAAAAACAATCTCACACAATAACTTCTGAGCCTGATTTGCAAGCTTTTCTGATCTCCAATCATCATGAAATTTTAACCTAATAGAAAACATGGCTTTTAAAATCTTCTGTCAAAATTTCAACTTGATTCAATAGTTCGATTAAAAGTTATGCTTGATTTATGTGTCTTGGACTCTTCTTAAACTCCTCAAGAATTAAAAAACTTGAGCATTAATGAAATGATGCAAACATTATAATGCAAAGAATATTGAAGAAATTTCTGCATATCATCATTGCCTTTTGGATCATATATCTTAGATGGTGCTAGGCTTTACACCAACAAGAGAAGTTAGTATTTTCCATTATATCTTTGTTGATTTTATGCTTCCTATGAAAATAAATGCAGATCTGATGCAAACATTGAGGCACTAAAAATCAACACACTGGCTCTAGCTCTAGCTCTAATCTAGATAACCTTAAGGTTCTTTTCTTTTCTATCCTGCATTCCATTTTTTCTTGGTTACTACATGCTCCACATTTCATGTTAACACACATTTCAAAGGATATAGAAAGGGCAGCAGACTTTGGCCTACATCTTCAACCTTCTAATCTGCCTTCCCATCTACTACTACATCATCATACTACTATATCAAATTCATCTATATTGCACCCAACCTAAGTCTCACCATCACCACAACCCTAACCTTCTACCTTCTACATTTGGGGATAGCTACACTGACATGTAATCATCATTTGCTCCAGTTTCATTCTTTTCACTTCAAAAAGCTTCAAAATTTTAAGTTTCTAGGAAATTAGGTCACATGAAATTCGAACAATTACATCTAATTGGTTTAATAATGCAAATATTAAGCAACTCTTTAACAGGGTTTCATTATAAAGTTAAAACATTTAGGAAATCCTCTTATTTACAGGTATGCTCAAAGCTAGGCAATATGCTACATGCACTTGGAAGACATGAAAAGGATTCAGTTTGGATGTGGACAAGAGTGAAGTGCTTTGGAATCAAAAAGTCCATTTTAGTACATGACAAGACCTTTTCAAAGTAGTGCTTGTCCTCAACTTTGATTGTAACTAAGGGCAGATGCAAAAGGATGAGAAGTCCAGTCATCGAAGCTATCCATGACCCAAAAGAGAGGTAAGAAATCACTCTTCCAGGGAGGAGCAGAACAAATCCCTTGTGAAAGGAGGAGATGCTAAGATACAGGTTCCAATTAGCTTAGCTCAATTGTTAATAAGAGGTCAAAAGACTTAGAAGTAGAAGGGCTAGGTCTCACTCTATTCAAAAGTGAAGTCACTCAATTGAAAGAATGAGAAGAGAAGAGGGAGATCCACTAGTTTTGTTCATAATAATCTTTTTCCCTGAAAGCCTTCCAAGGGAGGAAGGGTTTGCCTTGTCAATTTAGCACAGGCTAGGAAAAAGGCTCCTAATGACTTGAATTCACTATAGAAAGATGAAGAGTTGGCTAAAATAAGCACTAAAGACTTTTCTGGAGATCTCTTCCAAACCAATGGTATCTCTACCAAAATCGTGAGCAAGGAAATAAGGATGCAGAGACAGCTAGGAGGTTTGCCTAAAAGAAGCCACCCTTGAAAAAGTGATTGTATTAGCTCCTTTAGCTATTGTTCTTGAGAAATGATCGGGTCTGGTCCATTCCTCAAAAGAAGTTTTTATCATAGTTATAAAACTAATGCAAGGCCGGGATCATAGGTCAGGAGGGTCAATCCGAGTAGACCCCCTAAAAATCTTTTTTAAAAACAAAAATCAAAACAATGACATTTTCAACCAAAAAAGTTTTTTAAAAAAAAAAATCAACAAGTTGAGGGTCAGGTTTTACCCCAGACAGTCGAGTCGTGGTTCAACTCGGGTTTTTGACCAGGCCAAGTCGGGTCACTCATTCTATTTTTTCTTCAGTCCAAATCAATCCAAGCCCTGGGTTGGCCAGGTCTCAAATATGGACATTTAGGAAATCCTTCTATTTACAGGTATGCTCGAATTTGGACAATATCCTATTTCCTTGATGATACCATAAAAGAAGCTATTCATTAGATGTTACGGTTGAGGAGAATCCAGGATTTGCCAATCAATTGAAGAGCCCTGAAAACTAAAGAAAAGTTTACATCTAAAAACTCGTATTTCTAGCACACTAATCTTTATGCAATTATCTCAGGTTCCTTTTTGAAAAAAAAAATCATTAACAATCAATATTGTTTCCATAAAAAGCAAAGTAGAGCAAATGTTGGAGTGATTACCTAGTCCAAACATGCTCGTCTTTTGAATGATCAAACGACTAACTTTCGATCTTTTGATGTTCCTCAAAGCCATGATATCTTCTTGTTTTCCTTTAAACTCCAGAAATTCTCCTAGGACATATTTATTACCCTTAAGCTCCAACCTGCATAGAATTGGAAATAGTTGTTTTGTGTCAAGTGTAAATCACAGCTTAGCATAACTCACAGCAAAATCAAACTGATGAGAATTGAAGTTAGTTTATGGCTTCAACATGGATGAATGGGAAGGGACCTGTCGAGGTAACAGTAGAATAACAGCGTAAAAAACAGACCACCTTAAGAACTCAAATTCACCTCCTTTCTTAGGGACACAGTACACACAATCAGCTTCATCGCAACAATGTTCCTGGCTCAGGCATCCGTTTAACCAGTGTTCAATGAGCCTATGAAATCATAGGGTGTGGAATCTAGCAATTTGTGAACCAGTAGAACATTTAGAATGATTACTGTTGAAGACCACCTCTCTTTGTACTTTTCTAGTTCCCTAGTCCCTACTTGACAATCTTGGCCCAGAAAGCATCAAAGAACTGATAACACAAATAATTAAATATTGAAAGCCAGATATTCTTCTTTCCTCTTTTTTTCACAAGGACCTGGTATGTTTAATGATGTCAATCCAAGCTGCTGGAAATCACTTTTTGACCAAATACACAACAATGCAGAAAGAATGCACTCATAACCAGAGAGCAGGAATATAAAAATCTTAGGCACAGAGTAGCAAACCTGTCCCACATAGGAGCTGTGCGGAGAGTGAAGTTGAGTTTCTGATGTATAGATTCCTGCATCTCCTTCTTTCCACCACGAAAGGCACCCTTTATCCAACCAGAAAATAGGCCTTTCGGTTCAGGTTTCAGCAGTACCCATTGGTCATAGGTTATAACCTCGGGTGGAAAATAGCCAGAATGGATTGTACTGCGAAGAGATGATTCAGAAACAAGAAAACACAAGTATATCCAAATACTAATGAATGAAAAAGTATGACAGAAACAACCTGTTTTAAAATCAACAAGTCCATAATAAGTGGTCCCATTTTTTTCATTGGGTCCAGGTAGAGACCAAGGAGCACAACAGAAATACAACGTACTTCAGAGAACAGAAGTATTTCACACTGGAAGACAATATTGTAATCTTATGTTGCTACAAATAACAAAAATGGTACTTTAACTCGCGCAATCTCAATTTATAAACTCTTCCAGTCCACTTAAACCTAAACAAGAGTCCAATCTAGAAATTTATTACTGTTGTTTCTTTATTCAAGAGGACTTTTCAAAAAAGCTTAATATTAGAAACATAACCAAATGCACAAACAATTTCATCTGGCTTGCTCCTTATCAGGTCAGAAGTGTGAGTGTGTGTGTGTGTGTGTGTGTGTGCATGTCAATTTGGGTATATACTTCAATCATTTAGTTTTTCATTTTGAGTCAACTAAACTACACAGCTTATAATACATATGTTTTGAACACATACTGCAACTTAGGATTGGGAAGTACAACTTTGCAAGACAAATATCCTTCAGGTAGAGCAACTCCCCTTTGCTCAAGATATGATTCAAGAATTGAAGCTTGCTTTTTAGTCTCCTCCACCTGAGAAAAAAGAGATTAATATTCTGATCAAACAGTAGCCAAAAACAAATTCATGTTTTTGCACTGGAGTCAAAAATCCGTACTCTGTTATAATACAAGTATCTAGAAACAAATATACAAGATATTATTTTGGAGCAATAGCAGTACCAAAAAATTAGCTTGCCAAGCAACTATAGCAAAGGAACATGAAACTGTAAGCATAGAAATAAATACAATGCCAATGATTAAAGATCTTGTAGATGCTAGAGCAGCTGGTTGCATTAGATATTTTTATCATGACAACAAAACTAACAAAAATATAATGATGCTGCTGTACAACTGTTATGCAATCAATCAAGAAGTTTATCTGCTGATTTTATTGTATTTTTTCTTTTCATTTTAAGACATAGTTAATTGTGTTGTCTGTATAACATTGAATAAAACAACGCTTGTGTCTCATGGGTTGAGCAATAAATACATTAGGGTTGAGTCTAGAGCATAGTTGCTTTCGTAATAGTTCATTGCAAAAGCTTTGGACAGTAACTCATTTTCTATAATGTATTTATTCTTCACCTATTCTTAAATACAATTTCTTGTTCCATTTTTTGTCAGAAAACAAAAACACATTGGACCAGGCAGCAATAGTTGGTTTTTTATTCAATCCCTCAAAGTCACCAGTTCTTCCAAGAGAATTTATTTCTGCCTATTGGAATCCATAATTCAGGGAGAAAAGGAAGGTAAGCTCTAGTAACTGCATTTTTTATCCCATTTTGGTTATATGGTTAGATTTTCAAAAGAAGGATCAATCGCCTTCTTAACCCCTCCTGCCGCAAATATCAACAAAGGTTCAATGTTGGGCCTCTTGGGGCAATGGCCTTGCTAGTTTTCCCCACCAATTCTCCCATCCCAAGTACAATTGGTATTCAGTCCTAGGTCTCTTCCTCGGTGTTAAAACAGTTTTACAAACTCAAACCAACAAAATGCACCATGAAAGCTATTATAATCATATATCAGAGTAATTAACTATCCAAGAAAGAAATAAAGAAAAGCTTACAGGATCAGGATGACGCTCTGATTTGTGTCTCCCTTCGCCTTCACAAACCCAGCTGCCATCACCACTGATTGATACAAATCCCGAGAAATTCTTGACAGAAATCACCACTGCCTCACTGTAAAGTCAAATCAAAACAATAATTCTTGTTGTTCCTTCATAACATATTTTATCTTAAAATTTTCATTTACCCTTTGGTGACAAGAACTATATCTATATTTTGCCTTGAACCAGTGTCAGCATCCGGAATTCGGAGCCCTACATAAACCTTTCCTCCATATAGCTTTTCAAGCCTTCAATTCAAAGAAAAAACACAACAAAAATAAAAACCCAATTAGCTCTTGATGATGATTAATGTTAAGAAAAAGAAGAAAAAAAAACAAGTTTGAAAATTACTATATGCAGACAGGTACAGGTACGTACTTGTTAGCAACGTTGAAAAGTGCATTGGTGTCAGAGGATTGGACCTCTAAAACGTCGTCAGCGTCGGAGAAGAAGCATTTGCACAACTTGTAAACGATCAGACCACAGACGATCTCTAGCCACATGATGATTCTATGACTTATCAACCAAGGAGTGTTCGAGTCTCGTAAAAAAGAATTTTCTTATCTTGTAGGGAGAGAAAGAGAAACCTCAAGAGATTTCTTCTCTTCTTTTTCTTTTTTACGTTCTTTAAGAAAATTGGTTTGGTTTTTTCTTTTGTTTATTTCCGTTGGTGGGTTTGTGATGCCAAACACACTGAATCGTACCAGGTTTAAAGGAAACAGATCACATCTGAAATTTGAAGTGATGTTTGCTATTGTTTTCGTTTTTCTTATTTTTTATTTTCGTTTTTTAAATTTAAAAACATGATATGAAAACTTGTTTTTTTATATATATAACACGGTGTTCGAGACAGCTTATGCGCAACATGAATAATTCCCGAATCTACTAAACACCCTGCAAGTTTAGTAAACAGGTAAGGTACCGTGGGAGTGACAGACGTGTATACTGAGACTTGAACTCAGGATGCAAAGACAGGGAAGCCCTGTCAGGACCGCTGGCCCACAAGCCTCGATGCAAAACTTGTTTATTTTTTATAGTATCATTCAGGAGTGTTAAAAAAACCAGCAAATCAAGAAAATCAAAAAAACAAAAAATACTGAACTAGTAGAAAAAACAAAAGAAAATGATTTAAAAATCATAGTTTTTAGACGCGGCCCGGTCCAAGACCCGGATTCCGGCTTTTGACCCGGTCATCCGGGTCAATTCTTTTTTTAAAAAAAATCAAAACGACGTCGTTTTAGTAAAAAAACAAAAGTCAACGGGTTGCAACCGGGTTTTTAACCGGTTATTGCTAGGTTAACCCGCCGGGTCATACCGGGTTTTTTCTTCTCTTGTTTTTTCTTCAACCCGGCCTGGTTCCAGCCCCGGGTCCCGGATCGACTTGCCGGGCCTGGCCGGGTTTTAAAACTATGTTAAAAACAAAAAAAAAAAAAACAACTGATTCAGTTGGATTTTGATTTCACAAAACTGAAATCAATTGAACCAATTCAACCAAATTTAACCCAATTAAAAATACAAAGGATATAAATAGAAACTTAATTAAACCCTAAGACACTTTTTCCCTTTTATTTTTGTTTCAATCGCCACCCCTCTTAACCTCTCTCTCTCTTTCTCTCTGATGTAATTCCTTGTCGCTAGCTTGTTTTGCTGCTCTTAACTTTTGATATTGAAGATTCGATCACAAGATTTGCTGTCCAATAGGCTGGTCTTGGTTCGACCACTCTCCCTTAGCTTCAGTATTGGATTAGGTAGAGAAGAAAAAAGGTTTGATTTGGAACAAAGTTTCGAAGAAGGGATATAAATTACAATTACAACATTTACTAAATCAATATCCCTATTACTGTTTACCTAGAGATAGATTATTGTAGATTGGAGCAGTGTAATTGTAGAATTATCATTGTCAAAAAAAACTTGTTAAGTATGTAGTTAGAGGTAGGGTTGTTTTTTTCATTGGATACATTTTTAAAGATAAAATGATCTATTCAGGCTTTTTAGGTTGCAATATAGATGCTGATTTGCCATTTTGAAAACAAAATTTTAACTTTAGAGTTGGGAGTTTCTTTTATCTTGTCAAAAAAAAATAAACAATAAAGATATAATCATGCCTCTAAAGAGGAATATGCATGTGTTCAGGAGTTTCACCATCTTTTTTTTTTATTGAAATAGTTCAAATATGAAATTACTATTGGGTTTCAACTGTAACAAGGCTGCATGTTTGGGTATTTATGCCATTTTCATATAAATTATTATTTATATTCGGAAATGATTGTCAGACACGTGTGTCTTGTATTGCTATCAGACCCAAGGGAAAGAGAAGAGGGCCTTTTAATTTGATTTTTAATTAATATCATCTATCTAATTTTTTAAATTATTTAGTTTAATTATTTAAAAATAAATTTTTTGTTTGGTATCTCCAAAAGTTTATTTTATTGTAATTTATTCATAATTTATTTTCCTATTAAATTTAAAATTGAAGAGTTATATTTGTATTATGCATTTATAAGAACGAAAAATAATATATATTTAGCAACCATAGTAAATCTTCAAGATAGATAAAAAAAAAATGTATAAAATAAAAAAAAAGATAATCTAAATAAAATATTTGCATTTATATCTATCTTATACTTTTTACATGAGAAAACTAACTTTTTACTCTTATCTTTAATTATCATTCAAAATTAATTTATTAAATAATATAATTTTTTAATTTATTATAATAAACACAAACATATCTTTCCATTTCTTAGTTAAAAAAATTCGTAATATTAAAAAAGTGAATCCATAATGACAATGTCCTCTTATAAGAAGCCTGAGTCTGGCATTGATGCTATACCCAAGCACGCAGGTCTGGCATGAGTGTCATACCCAAACGCCTGGATATGGTGTGGTAGCCAAACCCAGGTGTCGTGGGTCTAGTGTTGTGGCCAGACCCGGGCACCTTAGGCTGGCTTGGTCGCTATATCCAAGCACCGTGGGTCTAGCATAATCACTAGACTCAGGCACATGGATCTGACTTGGTTACCAGACCCAGATAACTTGGGTTTGACATGTTTATCAGACCTAAAAAATATGGATTTGACATAACTGCCAAACCCAAGACGCCTGATTTTGATAATTACCCAAGCTCATGGTAACGTGGGTCTGACACTTCCAACAACCATTGCAATAACCATTTATATTATTTATGCGCGAGTCATTTGTCTGGTGGTTTCTATTCGACTTGGGAATTTTGTCTTTGGCTATTGGGTTTAAAAGTCTTATCCTTGTCAAGTCAAAATAAAGGCATAGCTCTGAGCAAGCCATTTCATAGTCACCACTTATCTGTCAGAAAAAATGGAGAGTTTTTTTTGTTTTGTTTTAGATTTTCTTATTGAATTTGTAGGTGTTTCCGGGATTTTTCTTACTTTGTATTTTTTTTTTTTGTTTCTTTAAATGATGTATGAAACTAGAACTCCCAAGTTATCTACATTTTGAGTTTGATTCAGTTTAACTTTTTAAGAATTATTATTCCCAATTCAGTTGGCTTGGATGGTCAAAACCAGACCGAACCGGATCGTTAACACCAATACTTTCATTATATATTTTGAGAGTTAAATAGGGTTTCAAAAGTAAAAAATAAGCATGAATCTGGAGTTCAAGTTGAGACCTAGTTCGAGAGGTCGAGACTATATCCAAGATTTGGTTTAAAGCCCCTAGGTTTTCGAGTTAGGACATGGTTCAATTATGGTGTTTATGGCCTATAGGTCCAATGTGATGTCATTTGATATTATCATTGTTTCATGCTTTCTATTTTTATTATGATCGTCGCTATCCAATATCATGGTGACCTTTGAAAAAAGAAGAGGAAAAAATTAGATATCTAGCATTTTATTCTTTTGATGAAGAAAAGTATAATAAGAAGTCGTCATCTAATATATAATCACTAAAAAATTCTAAATAGTTTGCAAAGATTCTATGTTACAAGATTGGTTTTACTAAAGGAAACTAAAGTGTCATACCTGAAGTAAAATACATTACTATTTTATCTTAAATTGCTAAGGGTTTATTGTGTTATGTTATTGATGACACCAGAGGCGGAGACAGGGGGTGGCAAGCAGGGGTTGGGGCCCCTGCAAGAAAATTGTTTTTCCAGCTAATTTATATGATTTTAGTTAAAATAATAACACAACTGAAATCTTGCCCCCCCTAATTTTATCTTTTGGCTCCGCCTCTGGATGACACCTATAATATTTTTAGACTCTAACATTAATGAATATTCAACTAATTAAAATATTTTCAACACGAGCATTGGTAAATATTGCTTGCGAAAGGTCTATTATTCCTAGCTTTACCACAAGTGAATATTAAGGTTCAACTTTATTATTAATCCTAGTGTTAATATTTCTAACTCTAGCATTAATGAATAATAGTCTTTTGAGTTTATGATTTAACTAAGAAAAACCTATTTTGTAACCCATTTTAACTAAAAAAAAACACCTCATAAATACCGTTAAAATACCTAAAAACCGATTTATCAACTTAAAAAATCTAAAAAAGTCCCCAAACATGAAAACAAACTAGGTTACATTTTTCTTCCTCGACTTCGATTTACTATTTTAGATGATATTGAGGTTTTAAAAAACTACTATCAGATTATTTTTATCAAATAAAACTCATGGATTAACCAATATAGTAGTTGAGATTTGTGAAAACAGCTTTCTCTCTGTGTTGGAATGCAATGAAATTCTCTCTTTAACAATCTAGGAACTAAAAGAATAATAAAAATAAAATTTTATACCAACTGAATTTATAAAAACATAAAAGACAAAAGGATTTAATTTTAAAAATTAAAAGACTAAATTGTACTTTTCACACTAACTTTAAAAACACCATCTAGTTCCAGTTCATTTTTTAAGTTAGTTTTTCTTCTTTCAATTTTATCCCTAGCCAACAAATACGAAGTGTTTGGCTATTAATTTTGCAATTAAAGGATTCAATCAATTGAAAAATAAATAAAAAAATAAAAAAAACAATATCGCTGCTCTAATCCATAGTACATTAAAAATGTGTAAATAGTAATTAGCACTGTTCCAAACCACCTTTTTATTTTAATTTATTTTGTGATTGTTATTTAGAAATCTCAATGCCTCTAAATCTTTTATCACATAAGCACATATTAAACGCAAAATGATATTATTATTTTTTGTCATAATTTAGTTGTTTTAGTTTACAATATGAACTATAATTTCACACCTACACGTAAGGAGGCAGTCATAAGGTGACATCATAGCCTATGACCTATAGCTTCCACAGCAATGCATAACTTGTATTCAGCATGAGCATGTTCAGGCACTTAGTGACATGGAGATAATTGAAGAAAGCTTGAATTTGCGAACTTTAGCGGAGTTCTGTGGCTGAAACAGAACCTCTGTACTTGATCTTACGGTTTCTTCCTTCAACTCAGAAGCTGAAGCCCCTTCACTTCGATAATCACGGCCAGAGTACAAAACCTGGAGCTTTGAATTGGCTGCAGGTGTTCATTGAGTTTGAACAGAGAAGTGAAAAGGCAAAAACAAGCAAAAGGGCATAGGTTGTCAGAATGTGTGCTTGTTCGATATAAAAATTACAAATGCTATATAGAGCTTTGGTTACTATAATAGGGATGAGCTTACCTATACAGAGGAAGTACAAAAAAGGACAGTTAAACAAAAACATTGTTTTGGTGGGGTGTGAGTGTTAAGCAAGTCTGGATGATGAACTATTGAGGTTGTAATTTAGAAGAAAAAAAACATATTTAGTTAAAACTGCTCTGAAACAGATTTTTGCATGTAAAATATATGAAAAGCGGGTTTCATAAATAAAAAGCATGTTATTTTAGCTTTTACAAAAACAAAATTTAAAACCCAATTATAAACGAGACCAAAATAAAACCACAATACTTAACGGTCTCTTGGTATGAGATTGTTTAAGAACTCACTACTCATCATACAACAGCAGTACTATAGCACAAAACTATTTACAATCCTGTAAGTGTTGGTCTTAGCTTGTCTGGAGCAATTTATGTCATTAGTAAGTTCCTACTAGAATTTTTAAGAGTACTCAGATGGCATTTTACAGTTTGTTTTATTTAATTCTAAACCAAAATTTCTAAATAATTAGTGTGCAAAAAAATTAAGGTTCTCAAACCCGAACGTTTAACCCTAACACTATTGCCGAATTAGAGAAAATCTTTCATTTTTTATAAAAAATCTTAATAATCTGAATGTTCTTAAAATAAACTGGACATCTTTGTTTATATTAGATAGACTTAAAATCCTTATAGGAAATTATTCCTAATTAAAATTTACTTGACTAATAGAATCCATTTACCATTAGTATTTCTAAATAGTAAAATATTAATTAAATTGAAAATCTTAATCTAAATATAAAAAAGAATCCAAATACAACAAAGTAAATAAAAACAATCTCACACAGTAACTTCCAAACCTTATTTGAAGGCTTTTTTGTTTTTTAATCATCATGAAATTTTAACTCGATAAAAATCGATGCCTTCAAAATCAGCTGTCAAAATTTCAGTTTGATCCAATAATTTATGTTTGATACTTTGATTTACCAAACTACATCTTGGAATCTTCTTAAACTCCTCAAAACCTAAAAATCTTAATCATTAATGAATTAATACAATAAGCATTACTATGTCAAGAATATTATCTCAGGTTCCTTTTTGAAAAAAAAAATTCATTAACAATCAATATTGTTTCCAAAAAAAGAAAAGCAGAGCAAATGTTGGAGTGATTACCTAGTCCAAACATGCTCGTCTTTTGAATGATCAAACGACTAACTTTCGATCTTTTGATGTTCCTCAAAGCCATGATATCTTCTTCTTGTCCTTTAAACTCCAGAAATTCTCCTAGGACATATTTATTACCCTTGAGCTCCAACCTGCATAGAATTGGAAATAGTTGTTTTGTGTCAAGTGTAAATCACAGCTTAGCATAACTCACAGCAAAATCAAACTGATGAGAATTGAAGTTAGTTTATGGCTTCAACTTGGATGAATGGGAAGGGAAATGCAGCGTAAAAAACAGACCACCATAAGAACTCAAATTCACCTCCTTTCTTAGGGACACAGTACACACAATCAGCTTCATCACTACAATGTTCCTGGCTCGAGCATCCGTTTAACCGGTGTTCAATGAGCCTATGAAATCATAGGGTGTGGAATCTAGCAATTTGTGAACCAGTAGAACATTTAGAATGATTACTGTTGAAGACCACCTCTCTTTGTACTTTTCTAGTTCCCTAGTCCCTACTTGACAATCTTGGCCCGGAAAGCATCAAAGAAATGAAAACACAAATAATTAAATATTGAAAGCCGGACAGTCTTCTTTCCTCTTTTTTTTCACAAGGACCTGATATGTTTAATAATGTTAATCCAAGCTGCTGGAAATCACTTTTTGACCAAATACACAACAATGCAGAAAGAATGCACTCATAACCAGAGAGCAGGAATATAAAAATCTTAGGCACAGAGCAGCAAACCTGTCCCACACAGGAGCTGTGCTGAGAGTGAAGTTGAGTTTCTGATGTATAGATTCCTGCATCTCCTTCTTTCCACCACTAAAGGAACCCTTTTTCCAACCAGAAAATAGGCCTTTTGGTTCCGGTTTCAGCAGTACCCATTGGTCATAGGTAATAACCTCGGGTGGAAAATAGCCTGAACGGATTGTACTGTGAAGAGATGTTTCAGATACAAGAAAACACAAGTATATCCATATACTCATGAATGAAAAAGTATGACAGAAACAACCTGTTTTAAAATCAACAAGTCCATAATAAGAGGTCCCATTTTTTTTCATCGGTCCAGGTAGAGACCAAGGAGCACAACAGAAATACAATGTACTTTAGAGAACAAAAGTATTTCACACTGGAAGACAAGATTGTAATCTTATGTTGCTACTAACAACAAAAATGGTACTTTAACTCGCGCAATCTCAATTTATAAACTCTTCCAGTCCACTTAACCTAAACAAGAGTCCAATCTAGAAATTTATTACTGTTGTTTCTTTATTCAAGAGGACTTTTCAAAAAAGCATAATATTAGAAACATAACCAAATGCACAAACAATTTCATCTGGCTTGCTCCTTATCAGGTCAGAAGTGAGTGTGTGTGTGTGTGCACTTCAATTTGGGTATATACTTCAATCATTTAGTTTTTCATTTTGAGTCAACTAAACTACACAGCTTATAATACATATGTTTTGAACACATACTGCAACTTAGGATTGGGGAGTACAACTTTGCAAGACAAATATCCTTCAGGTAGAGCAACTCCCCTTTGCTCAAGATATGATTCAAGAATTGTAGCTTGCTTTTTAGTCTCCTCCACCTAAGAAAAAAGAGGTTAATAAAACAGATTCAGATCAAACAGTGGCCAAAATCAACCTCATGTTTTTGCACTGGAGTCAAAAATCCGTACTCTGTTATAATACAAGTATCTAGAAACAAATATACAAGATATTATTTTGGAGCAATAGCAGTATCCAAAAATTAGCTTGCCAAGCAACTATAGCAAAGGAGCATGAAACTGTAAGCATAGAAATAAATACAATGCCAATGATTAAAGATGTTGTAGATGCTAGACCAGCTGGTTGCATTAGATATTTTTATTATGACAACAAAACTAACAAAAATATAATGATGCTGATGTACAACTGTTATGCAATCAATCAAGAAGTTTATCTGCTGATTTTATTGTATTTTTTCTTTTCATTTTAAGACATAGTTATTTGTGTTGTCTGTATAACATTGAATAAAACAACGCTTGTGTCTGATGGGCTGAGTAATAAATACATTAGGGTTGAGTCTAGAGCATAGTTGCTTTCGTAATAGTTCATTGCAAAAGCTTTGGACAGTAACTCATTTTCTATAATGTATTTATTCTTCATCTATTCTTAAATACAATTTTTTGTTCCATTTTTTGTCAGAAAACAAAAACAGATTGGACTAGGCAGCAATAGTTGGTTTTTTATTCAATCCCTCAAAGTCACCAGTGCTTCCAAGAGAATTTATTTCTGTCTATTGGAATCCATAATTCAGGGAGAAAATCGAAAGTAAGCTCCAGTAACTGGATTTTTTATCCCATTTTGGTTAAATGGTTAGATTTTCAAAAGAAGGATCAATCGCCTTCTTAACCCCTCCTGCCGCAAATATCAACAAAAGTTCAATGTTGGGCCTCTTGGGGCAATGGCCTTGTTACTTTTCCCCACCATGAAAGCTATTATAATCATATATCAGAGTAATTAAGTATCCAAGAAAGAAAGAAAGAAAAGCTTACAGGATCAGGATGACGCTCGGATTTGTGTCTACCTTCGCCTTCACAAACCCAGCTGCCATCACCACTGATTGATACAGAACCCGAGAAATTCTTGACAGAAATCACCACTGCCTCACTGTAAAGTCAAATCAAAACAATAATTCTTGTTGTTCCTTCATAACATATTTTATCTTAAAATTTTCATTTACCCTTTGGTGACAAGAACTATATCTATATTTTGCCTTGAACCAGTGTCAGCATCCGGAATTCGGAGCCCTACATAAACCTTTCCTCCATATAGCTTTTCAAGCCTTCAATTCAAAGAAAAAAACACAATAAAAATAAAAACCCAATTAGCTCTTGATGATGATTAATGTTAAGAACAAGAAGAAAAAACAAGTTTGAAAATTACTATGTGCAGAGAGGTACAGGTACGTACTTGTTAGCTACGTTGAAAAGTGCATTGGTGTCAGAGGATTCGACCTCTAAAACGTCGTCATCGTCGGAGAAGAAGCATGTGAACAGCATGTAAGCGATCAGACAACAGATGATCTCTAGCCACATGATGATTCTATGACTTGTCAACCAAGGAGTGATCGAGTCTTGTAAAAAAGAATTTTCTTATCTTGTAGGGAGAGAAAGAGAAACCTCAAGAGATTTATTCTCTTCTTTTTCTCTTTTACGTTCTTTAAGAAAATTGGTTTGGTTTTTTCTTTTGTTTATTTCCATTGGTGGGTTTGGCCTACGGGTCATTTGTGATGCCAAACACACTGAATCGTACAAGGTTCACCGAAAACAGATCGCATCTGAAATTTGAAGTGATGTTTGCTATTGTTTTCGTTTCTTATTTTTTATTTTCGTTTTTTAAATTAAAAAAACGATATGAAAACTTGTTTACTTTTTAGGCCCCGTTTGTTTGCAGGAAAGTAGTTTCCTTTTGGAAAGTGAATTCCTGGGAAAGTGAATTCCGGGAAAGTATTTTCCGATGTTTGGTAGTGTAATGGAAAATAAGTTGGAAAACACTTTCCAGTGTTTGGTTATGTTATGGAAAATGAGCTGGAAAATAACTTATTAATGTTTTATTTTTTCAAGTTTATTAAAATAATGAGGAACAAATCTTACAAATTAAAAAGTTGAATGAGAATGAAATTGAAAAAAAAATATAATTTCATAAATTATCTCAAATAAAATAAATAATAATTAAAATAATAGAGATCAAATCTAAAAAATTAAAAAAAATAAAAGGTGAAGAAATTAAAATAATAATAATTAACATTTCATAAATTATTTTAAATAAAATAAGTAAAAATCAAAAGAATGAGGATCAAATTTGATAGACAAAAAATTTCAATAAAAAATGATAAGGAAAAAGCAACTAGCAATTATAAAAATAAGGACCAAAATTAATATAAAAATTAAATTTTAAGAGAAGAAATTGAAAAATAAATATTCAAAACAAATTATATATAGCAATCAAAAGTTTGGGGATCAAATTTGATATAATCAGCAAATAATGACATTTCTAAATTTTTCACAACTTCCGGAAAGTGTTTTCCGCCCAAATTTTTCAGGAAAACACTTTCCTGAAAACCAAGCCAAATTTTTCTTTGACTGGAAAGTGTTTTCCATTGACCAACTTTTCCAATGGCAAACAAACACATGAAAGTTTGGAAAGTGGTTTCCCGGAAACCACTTTCCGGAAAACAAACACAAATTTTTCTTTGACTGGAAAGTGTTTTCCGTTGACCGAAAAGTGTTTTCGTTGACCAGAAAGTGTTTTCCGTTGACCGGAAAGTGTTTTCCGTTGACCAACTTTCCTAGTAACAAACAAACACAGGAAAGTTTGGAAAGTGGTTTCCCGGAAAATAAATTCCGGGAAACAAACATGGCCTTATACTGCTATTTGATGCTGATGGTGTTAAAATAAACCAAGCACTTGAAAAAAATAAAAAATATATTAAAAAAATTAAATTTAAAAATAATTCAAAAATATCAATTCAAAAATAAAATAAAATACTCCATTTATTTCAGTTTAGATTTTACAAAACTGAAATCGATTAACCGATTCAACTATATTTGACCCAACTAAAAATACATAGGATATAAATAGAAACTTAATATATAACATATTCTAGAAGGCGTGGGGAAAGTTCTGTAGCTTCCCCACACCTTTTAACTGTACTTACTTATATATAATAATAATTATTATTATTATTACTATTATATTATAACATTTTTTTAATCTTGTTTTTGTTTTTTTATGTTTTTATAGGTTTTTTTTTTTTGCTTTTTGTTTTGGTTTTTTTATGAATTATTTTTTGTTTAATTTAGTTTGTTAATGTTAAATTTTTTTATTTAGTTATCAGACTTTTATGACACAGATCCTGAGTTTGACGGGTTAACCTGATTTGACGAATTAACCTGAAATTTTATTTTTTTTTGCTTTTGTTCTTTTTAATTAATTTTTTTCATTTAGTTTAGTTTTTAATGTTAAATTTAGCTTGACAGGTTAACCCAGTTAATTATGGGTTAACCCGTCAATTGTTTTTTTATTTAGTTATCAAACTTTCATGACGTGAATCTAAGGTTTGATGGGTTAACCTGGTTTGAAAAGTTAACCTAGTTAATTCAGATTTTTTTTCTTTTTCTTCATTAGTTTTTTTTCTTTTTAGTTAATTTATTTAATTATTATACTTTTATTACACGACCTTACAGCCACACCCACATCCAAGGCTCTTGAGTCCGATATTGTAATCAAACTCACTTAAACTTGAGTCATGTAGGTTTAATATTATTATTAATATTATAAATATTACTCTTGAGTCAAGCGTTGCAGCTAGACCAAAGGCTCTTGGGTATATCTTTGCATAAAGACATAACCCTCTTAGATATTAGCCTTTTTTATATTTTTTATGCAAGAAAAAAAATAACTCGTGGCATATGCCTTTATTTTTTCTTCATTTTTCTTTTTAAGTCTTTTACTGTCTGCACAGTGCAGTCCACAGTGAAAAAGATGATGTCTTTAGTTTCTTTTTTTGTCTTTTTTTCTTCTTCTTTTTTTGTTTTTTAATTTAGTTTCTTAATATTATATTTTTTATGTTTAATTATCATACTTTTATCAAACGGATCACAGGTTTGATGGGTTAACCTAGTTGATTCAGATTTTTTTTCTTTTTCTTCATTAGTTTTTTTTCTTCCTGAAGGTTTTTTTCTCTTTGCTTTTTCTTTTTTAATTAATTTTTTTAATTTAGTTCATTAATATTAATTTTTTTTTATTTAGTTATCACACTTTCATGACACGAATCTCAGGTTTGACGGGTTAACTTGATTTGGCAGGTTAACCTAGTTGATTCAGATTGTTTTTCTTTTTCCTTATTAGTTTTGCTCTTCCGATTTTATCTTTTAATATTTTATGCAGTTCACGGTGAAAAAACTGATGCCTTTAGTTTTTTTTTCTTTTTATGTCTTTCACTGTGGACTGCATAGTGCAGTCCACGGTGAAAAGGTTTATGTTTTTTTTAATTAACTTTTTATTTATTTAGTTTGTTGATATTAAATTTTTTCTATTTAGTTATCAGACTTTCATGACACGGATCTTAGGTTTGACGGGTTAACCTAGTTAATTTAGATTTTTTTTTTCTTCTTTAGCTTTTTTATTCATGTTGGTTTTTTTTCTTTTTAATTATCATATTTTTATGACATGACTTTGCATCCAGACCCACTTAAACTTGGGTCATTTATGTTTAATGTTATTATTAATATTATAAATATTACTCTTGAGTCAGACGTTGTAGTCAAACTCAAGACTCTTGGGTATAACTTTGTAAGAAAACCTAATACTTTTAGATCTTAGTTTTTTTTAATATTTTTTATGCAAAAAATTGACCCGCGGCATCGCACGGGTCATGTAACTAATTAAACCTTAAGACACGTTTTCCTTTTCATTTTTTGTTTAAGTCGTCACCCCTCTTAACCTCTCTCTCTTTCTCTTGGATGATTTACCTAATTATTTCATGTAATTCCTTCTCACTAGCTTGTCTTGCTACTTTTAAATTTGATAATGAAGATTTGATCACAAGAATTGAACACCCCTACTATAATTATATATTTTGAGAGTTAAATGGGTTTCAAAAGTAAAAAATAAGCACGAATCATACTTGGAGTTCAAGCTAGGATCTAGTATGAGAGGCCCGAGATTATATCCAAGATTTGATTTAAAGCCCCTAGGTTTTTGAGCTAGGACATTGTTTGATTGTTGTAGTTATGATCTATAGGTCATAGGTGATATCATTTTATATTATTATTATTTCATGTTTTCTATTTTTATTATGATTGATGTTATCTATATCATGGTGATTTTTATAAAAGAAAGAAAAAAAGTTAGATATTTTGTATTTTATTTTTTTTATAAAGAAACATCTAATTTAAAAAGTTGTCATCAAATATTATCGTCACTAATTATATCTAACTTAACTTATTTTACAAAATATAAATCTAACTCATTCTATTTTTTTAGACCTAAGCAGGTTGAATATATTGAGTTGAGCTAAAACTTTTATGGATATTACATATATCTGCGAGTTAGGTATATCAATTCCTTTATTCTTTGAAGATCCTACAAAAAAATTGGATTACAATTGTTAGAACTAGATAAGACTTCTAAAATGCATATATTAAAAACAACATAAAAACTATCAAAATTTCTATATAAAAATAGAAATCATGATCAAGCATTTTTTTATCGAACAATTAGGATGCAATATGATACAAAGATAAACTAGTAGAAAGAGACTAAAGTGTTTTTGGGTTTATGATCAGACTAAGAAAAACTTATTTTAACAAAAAAAAAAAACACCTTTTAAACATCCTCAAAACACTTAAAAATCAATTTATCAACTTAAGAAACCCAAAAAAGTCCCCAAACATGAAAACAAACTGGGTTAGATTTTGTCTTCTTTGACTTCGATCTACTATTTTAGATAATGTTAAGGCTCTAAACAACCATCATCAAACTACTTTAATCAAATGAAACCTGTAGACACTAAGATTAACCAATATGGTAGTCGAGATTTGTAAAAACAACGACTTTCTCTTTCTATGTTGAAATGCGGTGAAACTTTCTCTCTCCTTATTAATCTAGGGACTGAAAAAATAATAAAAATAAATTTTTATACAAAAAATGAATTTATAAAAACATAAGGGACCAAAAGGATATAATTTTGAAAATTGAAGGACTAAATTATATATTTTTTTATTTTATCCCTGAACAACAAACTTGAAGCAATTCGCTATTAATTTTGCTATTAAAGAACTTAATTGATAAAAAAAATAAAAAGATTAAAATAAAAAAAATAAAAAAGTACCACTCTAGTACATAGTACATTTAGAATATGAAAATATAATGTAGCACGAGTCCAAACCATTTTTCTATTTTAATTTATTTTGTTATTATTATTTCAAAATCTCGATCCTCTAAATCTTTTATCACATATGCACATATTAAATGCAAAATAATATATGATGTTTTTTTCAATCGTTTTAGTGTACAATATGAACTATAGATGTGTTATTACCTATCGACTTTATTATTTGTATCAAAAGTACACCTGTGCGAATCTAGAAACCATTCCAGTATTAGAAAGTACGAATCCAACCAGGTGACGAAACATACGGCCCTCCACAATGTCCATTAATTTTATTTTTTTTAACCTTGCTTTGGGTTTATTTATTTTTATATTTTAAAAGTATTTTTAAAAGAATTTTATTTTATTTTTATTTTTTTCTTAAAATTAATATTAGTTAATATTTTTAAATTATTTTAATGTGCTGATATCAAAAATAACTTTTTAAAAATAAAAAAATTATTTTGATGTATTCTAAACAAAAAATATTTTAAAAAATAATTATTATCGCATTTTTAAACACCACTGAAAAGCAAATACAAATAAAGAGTTGTAGGATTTTATATTTTATCAAAATTTTCTTGAACGTGGATCTTAATTCTTTAAAAAAATTAAAAAATTTTAATTTTTTAATTTTTTTCTTTACTTTAAATTAATTATTTTTTATGTTTTCATATTATTTTAATATATTGATGTCAAAAATAATTTTAAAAAAATAAAAAATATTATTTTAATATATTTTCAAACAAAAACACATTTAAAAAAATAATTAATACTACTATTTCAAACATTCCTAATTGTTTCAAATAACCTAACATCTCTTGTAGGAAAGGTAAATGCACCTTCCTCTCCAAACAACATAGTGAGAATTTAAGATTGTTGGGTTTTTTTTTTTCTTCTGATCCCTCTCTTCGTATATCAACTTAAAAAATTGGCTCTGATATCATGTTAAAAAACTATCTCAATCTAAAAATTTAAGCTATTAGGTTAAATTAATTCTTTGACAGGTAGGACAAACAATTTCACATTTTTTTATATATTTGTTTGTAAGAATATAATTTTGTAACCAATTTTGTGTTATTTTCAACTAAAGACCCAGACAATTTCGACAAGAAGTTTATTTGTTTTTTTTCTAGAAATAGCAAACTAAATCATAATATGAGTGACCATTATATTTCTAATACTTTGATTTAAATATAAATTATAAAATAAATAAAATTAAATTAAATAAATTAAAAAATTTAACTAATTATAAAATATAACAAATTGATTGATATATATTTATATATCAAGTACAATATCTAGCAACATATCCTGATTTTTTAAATATTGAATAAGTTATTTGTGATTTGAATTAACTTTTAAATGACTAGTTTCTTAGTGTAACTATTATCCATTCATAAAAAATGTTTAGATTTAAATATTTGAATTTAAAGTATGTTTGTTTTATCAAATTATATCCATTATCAACATCATAATCATTAATTATTTGATTAGATTTAAAATTCTTTTTCAAATTTCATTCAACATTGCGTAAGAATTTCTCAATCAATATTATTTGAGAACATATGAAGTATTTTGTCTAATTAACCTAGGGTACTGAATCATCTCTTAATCACCTCAGCACCTTCATATAGTTTATATTATATCTAACATTTTTTCATTTGTTACCCTTGATTAAGGCAATGTGTAGTCGAGATCAAAATATAAAATTTTCTATAAAAGATATCTTGATAATATCAAATCTAAGGATCATTTACATAATTGATATGTACGTTTTTCATAGATATGTGTGATCTCTTCATAAGAAATTCTTATGTTGATTAGTTCATTGTGCTTTTTTTTTTAAACAAGCACCAATATATAAGTTCCAAGTATCCCTTGTTATAACCCAATTTTTAACCCCCCCTCAAAGTTTTTAGAAAAAAATGTCTTCAAAAATCATTTTTAAAGAAAACATTTAAAAGAAATTATTTTCATAAAAAATCTTCAAAGAAAAAAGGTTTCAAAAATAAAATACAGTTTGGGTTGCAACTAAGCATGATTTTAATTTACAACTGGTCAAAAAATCATGCAGGTATGCAATTTAGGGTTTAATTGAAGAGAAATTAAAAAAAAAAGGTTGAAATTGATCATAATTAAAGCAATTGAAAGATCCATGATCAATGTTAAAAAGGATGGTAAAGTTTGGAAATCCAATTAATTCAATTGAACAGAAAATTTAAAATTTAATGTCAATTTCATAAGAATTAAAGGATGAATAACCAAAATGAAAGAGACATTGAAATTTGAAAACAAATTGTACAAAAATATTTAGTGGGAATAGAATATTTTTTTATAATATAATTATTCTTTAATTTGTTACATACAATGACATAAATTTTTTAAAGATATGATTCTGTTTTTAATTTTTAATTGAAGCTTGCATATGTTTTGATTTTAAAAAATAAAATAATAAAAAAATGAGAGTTTTGCCCCTAGAAATAAAACTTTCCATTTAAATTATTGAGATTTTTATGAATACTTAATTTAATTACTTTGAATATTTTTTTTAAAAAAACAAAATTGTCAATAAAAAAATATTCTTGTAATATTTATTTTAGGTGTAGCGTAGTATCTATCTAGTATTGTGCCCCACGACAGCCTGGGGAAAAAAGAAAAGATTCTTGTTGTGCTTTTCATACCTTCAACCACAATTATTTTACATGCGCTGACAAGTCATGACCAGATGACCCATGACGAAAATAAATGACCCATACACACGAGGCTTGTAGCTCAGTGGCGTTGGTAGGCTTTGCCCTGCCTGACTGTCCTGGTTTAAGCTCTCGTGTGTACCCAGCACATGAAGGTTTAACTGCTGTAATCAATTCGTATGACTTGTTCCGTCCTCGTCCCGGGTTCGACCCTCTATGTGTACGCCTGTCACCCCCGCGGTGCCTTACCTGTTCCTAGGCTTGTAGGATGTCCAGCGGGCCGTGGGGAATAGTTGTGGTGCGCGTAAGCTGACCCGGACACCCCACGTAAATAAAAAAAAATAAAAAAAAAATAAATGACCCATGACCAGACAAAAATGACATGCATGCTTTTGCTAAAAAGCATGCATAACATTTAATATTTTGAAATTGAAGCTTCCTCACTCACTTCTTGAAAAATCTTTCTTTATTTTTAGCTTTCTGGAACCAATACTCATGAGTGAATCACTGTGGCAGGTGAGTTGACTTTACTGTGGACTCGTTCACATATCGCAGGCTTGGAATGATTTTCTCGCCCTATATTTCCCCGTGCTTTTTCTTTTTTGTTGAACCTACGGGATTAGCGTGTCTCGGGTTTTATGCTTCTTTTTTTTCCCCTCCAATTACAAGTCAGTTTCTAAGCACATTATAATAAAAACTAAATAGTATGAAATAAAAAAAATTAAAGCCTATTAATATATATTACTTTATATTTATAAAAAAAATAATATTTTTTAATGTGAAATAAAAAATATTTTTAATTTAAATACTTCAATATAATAATATAATAAGATAAGATAATATCTTTTCATTGCGAAATAAAATACCTTTTAAAATAATATTTTAATTTATATCTACATGGATTATTTTTTAATTTTTTTATATGAAATATTAAAATCTTAATTTTTAAATTTTTTTTTCCAGGTTGACTGACGCTAGACTAGATTTGTGCCTGGATCTAACAACTATGCCAAGCCTAAGCGTTTTGGATCTGACACCCACGTCAGGCCCAAGCTACGTGGGTTTGGCAACCAGGCGTCTGAGTTTGACATGGCTGCTAGACCCAAGTCGACTAGGTCTTGCAAGGTTGCCAGACCCATGTAACTTAGGCCTGATAAAGCTGTCAGATCCAAGCATTCTAGGTCTGATATATTTTCCAGACCCAAGTATCTTGATTGCTAAACTCAAATCGCTTAAGTTTAGCATTGCTGCCACGCCTAAGTCGCTTGGGTTGACATGACTACCAGACCCAAGGCACCGGTGTCTTGTATGGCTTCCAAGTCCAAGTATCTTGAGTCTGACATGCCTGCCAGACCTATTAGAAAATAATATAAATCATATTTTGGGACCTCAACTAACATTTTAAGTTGTTGGGTTGAAATGATTTTTTGACATAGTATTAAAGTCTTGATAACTAAACAATCACGAGTTTAAATCTCATTATCCATATTTATTTGATAAAAATTAAGCACAAGGTAGTGTGGCCCCGTGTAAGTTTCAAACTTAAAGGGCTTTCACCCGAGGGGGTGTATTAGAGAATAATATAAATCATATTTTGAGACTTTACCTAACAACTGAAGTTATTGAGTTGAAATAATTCTTTAATAAGACTCACATATCTTAGATCTGACATGGTTGCCAAACTCAAAACGCCTGAGTTTGACATGACTGTTTGGGTAAAAAATTAACTCACTTGGTTTGGTTTAATAATACTATTAAAATATTTTTAAAATTCTTAATATTTTTTTTTTAAAATTAATATTGACCGATATAGGAAAAAAAAAAAACTCTCTAATTGAAGTGGCTTTGGTGCTTCAAGGCAGTGGGAGTGTGTTCGTTGCTCGGATCCTCTAGCGTTTGAGTCTCCTTTGCTGCCCCAAGGCTTTGTTTTCTTGCGGTGTGGCTCTTTCTTCTCCTTAGGTGTTGTTGTCCTCGGTCGCATTGGGAGGATTGCCAATTTCGTTTCTGGTAAGCCATTCGGTTGGTGTCTGGCGACGTGGTTAGCTTCCCAGCTCTCTTTTTTCCTGCTATGGCTTTGTTGGGAATTGACCAGATTAGGTTTTTCCTCCTCTCTAGCTTTGTTGCCGTTGCTATGTAAGTTTTGTTATTGTTTCGTGCCTCCTTATTTGAGTAACTTCTGACATTGGTTAGTACTTTGACTTCTCTGAGAGCCATGTTTTTTCTGCCTTTCCCTTATAATCGAGTGGCCTTTGGTTTTGCGGGGGAGGCTATATAAGCTTTTTCCTTCCTTTTTTCTTCCTTCAGGGAAAAAGAAGAAGAAGAAGCCCAAGTCTCTTTTTTGCTTTGCACTCCTTTTGCTGCATTGCTTTGGCTATTTTAGGCTGCTTTGGATCTGGTTTTGTCGCTGCACTTATAATCTTTAATCTTGCGGTTGCTTGCCATGTTCCTTTTCTCTTGTCAGCCATCAGTTTTGCCTCTGCTTTGTCTGTTGCTATTAGGCTCCACTATCTCATCTTTTATGATGCTCTCCTTTTTTCCCCTTTTTAATTTTCGTTGCAGAGGGCTGCTACCATTTGTTTTTTGTTTGTCGAGGTTTGAGGTGCAGGACAGCTCCTTCCCTCTTTAGGTTGGTTAAAGTTTTTTGTTTTTCCTCAGCTCTTTTCCCTTTTTATTCCCCTTTCCATTGGATTGTCGGCTCCATAGCTAGATGTTCTTGCAGCTCTACTTCCACTTTTTTGTCCAAAGTATTTAGTTCCATTTTCTTCAATATGTACATGACTGTTCACAGCTAGGTACTCTAAAATGGACTCCAGCTAGAACAGTCTAATGGGTTGTCCTTTCAATTTTTTAGACGAGGAAATCTTTACCAACAATTCACAATTGAAAGCTCTAATTAGGTGATGCACTCTGCCTTAATTAGCAAGGTTATCTCTTTTAGTTAGAGGCCTGTGTGGGTCAAAAAGAATCTATTTTCCCTGTAATTTACTTTACCAATTCAGTTGTTGAAGATCATCATCACATGTGATGCTGAAGGGAATCCTTCAATGCGTGCGAAGAACGTTGTGTATAAAGATGTGCTTGCCTCTCTATCAATGTCTTGAAATCACATCTTATTTGTTTGCTATGCTACCCTCTCCATCGCAGGATGACTAGCACTTCCTCTGCTTATGAATTGGACGTGAATTCCTTCAATAAGAAGATAATTGCTACCTCTGTAATTTTGAGCAGACACCACTGCCCTTTGAGTGCCCTATGACCTATCGCGTTGCTCTCACTTTTGCTGTTTTTTTTTTATTATTATTATGGATGTATTTGTTTTTGCATTTAAAAATATTTTTAAAAAGTTTTATTTTATTTTTATTTTTTTAAAATTTTTAATGTTTTCAGATTATTTTGATATAATAAAATCAAAAATAATTTTTTATAAAATAAAAAATATATAATTTTAATATATTTTCAAACAAAATACATTTTAAAAAATAATTACTATCATATTTTCAAATACTTATTAATTGCCACTTCACCCTTTTCATTGGATGTTATTTACATTTTAATCAAGTGTGTTGCATCTCCAGTTATTTTTAACATCTTTTTACTTTGGTTTTTTTTTTTTTTTTTTTTCATGTTTTAAAAAGCTTTTGCAAGAACAACTCCGTGGCCTAAGGTTGCTTGCGGCAAAATGCACGCAATTATTTTAGTTAACTTGTATAAAAGTTGTTTTTAAATAACCCAATTAATTTTATATATCAATAAACAATCTAAATAATTAGTAAAAATACAGTTTGTTTTAAAAAAATTTCAAGATAATATATATATATATATATATATATATATATATAATGACATATTACATCAACCTGGATTCTATTAAGTTTTTTTAAAAATATTTTTCAAAATTATTTTTTATTTAATAATATGATAATAAAAAATAAATCAATAATGTCTGTTTGAAATAATAATAACCTCATATAAAAAAAATTAAAATAAATTATAAAAACTAATTTAAAATCAATAAAATATTAAAAAAATTCAAAATGTATTCAATCCAAAGATAAAAAAAAAAAAATTGAAAGATAGAAGGTCCACCTCAACATTGAAGGAGGTGGGAAAACCCTAACTTTTTTTAGTATACTAGTTGATTTCTAATTGAATTGAAAACTTCATCTAATTGTACAATTAGGCTAAAAAATTCATATCAAAAGGGGGAAAAAAATGAAGGACCAATTTGAAAAACAAAAAAGAAAGAAAGAAAGTAAGAAAGAAGCGAGCTAAACACAATAAAAGACTTGAGTTATGTGTCAGGTGATGATACTTCATTGTTCATAGACTTAGATTATGTTAAGGTGCTTCATTTTCGTACAAAGAGAGTGAAGTGCCATCACATCCAAGTCTATTGTCGAGACAGTGAAACACCATCACATTTTAATGTTTAGGTAAATTATTGCAGGCCGCAGAAACCAAGCCAATTAGTGAAGAACAATTTGATAAAACAGGAGGAGATCTTGCTCTGCATTTCTCAGACCACCTCGCTAAAAAGTAGGCTCCCATGCAGCGGAGCACTCTCTCTCTCCTTGCCTACAATTAGACATTTCCGGGTCATTTTATTTTGAGGTTACTGTCAAGGAGACATTGAAAGACTTCCACAGGTGTTTGAATCAGTAATTCAGACCATTTTCCACGAATCATCTCTTTGCTCAGGACACAGCCATTGGCAAGTCCCCTTTGCAAGCTCAAGCGAGCACACCCGATCTCTCTGTAAATTCTGGGCAATTTGGCATTTCCAAGTACATGTAAATATGGAGGCAACAAGTTCCTGCTTTACCTCATGCTAAATACCTACCATTGAGTTATTATCAATCCCTGTTTAGCTCATGCATTGCTAAAAGCCACTTCAGTTTACTCAAAGAAACTTATAATACTTCAACTGGCTGTTCTGAAGAGTTGTCACCTCTGAAAATAGTGAAATTTTTTGTGACAGAAGAAAGGGATATTCATAAAGAACAATTTCCGTCCGAATCAATTTAATCCTACATTTTCACCAACAATTAACAATAAACTTTTCTTAATGTAAAATCACGAAAGCACATTAAAATACCAATTATACACCACTCCTTTGCATGAATTTAGACAAGAGCAAGGGGAAAGAAAAAATCTCCATGACATGCAAGATACACCCCTACGTGTAATCAAATCAAATGAGGGGAAAACAAATGATAATACAAACCTCTTCCTTATAAACCTATCTGAAAATCTGAAGCAAAAACAACAAAGTAAACAATCAGTTGAAGGATATTATCAAATATACCTGCCTGCTAAATAGGGCACTTGTCAGGCCATAACTGGTTACCGCCCCCCTACTTCTGGTTGCCAGTTCCCTTCTTCTTGAGTAGGTTACTAAACTTGCGGAGCAAAGGCTTCTTCTTCTTCTGTTGCTGCTGCTTTGAAGGCGAGCTTCCACCATCATCAACATTCTCTGTTGAAGATAAACCATTTATTTGATCAAAGCTCTCACCACCATCCACCTTGGAGTCCACTTCGTCCTCGAAGGAGGATTCATGCTCCGTTTCTCTTTCTGGTGAAAACTCTTTCTTTTCAATCTTGCAGCTCTCCCACATCTTAAATTCATCCTCCACAGAATCATCCTCCTTCTCTTTGCTCTCATCTTCCTTTGGATTTCCATTCACATTCTCAAGTTTGTGTGCATCCATCTGAGCAGCCTTGTTTGTCGGGCCATTAATATGTTCCTGTGCATTTTCCGTGTTCAGCTCATTGGATAGCTGTAGTGGAAGCTCCATTGTGGGCTTCTCTTCTCTCACATGTCCATTTTCTTCAGAGAACTCAACCACCTTGGGAAGCAAATCATAGTCCTTTTCACTATCTGTGAGCTCACCATTTTCCTCCACTTGCTTTTTAGCCATAGCTTCCTCAAGCAACTTAGATAACTCCTCGACCTTCTTATGCGAGGAAGCTTCCTTAGTCCGGAGCTCTTCATTTTCCTGAAAAATGTTCTGAAACTCATTTTCTTTGTCCAATAAACTCTCTTTTAGTTTCATGCTCTCAACCCTTGCTTCCCCAAGAGCTTCCTGCAAAGAAATCACCTCAGCTTCTACTTCCTTCAGGCTATCCTTCAAATGAGCTTCTTCATCCCTCATTCCACAAGCTTCTTCCTCAGTGTGTGTCAGCAAATTCACTAACCTATCTATTTCTTTTTCCAGCGAGGAGTTTTCTTCTTCTGATTTCCTTAAAGAATTCTCCAGATTTTTTTCTTTTTTATCCCATTCAGCCTTGGAGTTCTGAAATTGATTCTTGGATTCTTCAACAGTGTTTCTAAGAAGATCAATCTCATGTTTTGCATCATCAAGCACAGTTTCATATTTTTCATTAGTTGCCTTTAGGACCAATCTCAAGTCTTCTATTTGGGTTTCATAGTTTTCATGCTCCACTTGATTGGATACCAGCCTTTCTTTGGCTTCCCTTGCTTCCGCAGAAACTTCATGTAAGGCTGAAGCTAAACTCTCCATTGCCTTCTTGCTCTTTTCCTCCTCATCTCTGGAATTCTCCAACTCAGTTATAAGTTTGTTTTTCTCTTCTAACAGACTTTGAACACTAGAAGCTGCAAGCTTCTCATTGTTCAAAGCCTGGGCTTTCTCCTCCTTCACAGTTTCCAACTCAGACATCAGAGACTCGACCTTTTTTACCATGACCGATGCTTCTTCCTTTACCATGCCAAGAGAATGTTCTGATTCTTCAAGATCCCCTTTCTGTCTTCTAATTGTCATTTCCAGCAACCCAACCTTCTCTTTAAGAGCAGCAATTTCAGTTTCCGCATCATGCAATAAATCATTGTTTGCTTCTAGTTGTTTCATGACTGAACCTAATGACTCCGATGCAGATCTCTCCAACTTATTTGCTTCCTCAGCTTGCATCTCTAATTCCTCAACCCTGTTTTTCCACTCCTCTACCAAGTTACATGCATAAGATTCAGCCATCTTGGCAGCTTCAAGCTCAACATTGAGCTGTTCTATGAAAGCCTCTCTTTCAATCAACTTATCCTCAAAATCTTCAGATTTCTCAAGCTGTTGTTTCAATGAATCTATCTCCTCATTAAGCTGCAACACTATCTTGTTGCTTTCAATGGCCTCTGTTTCAAGCTTTGAATCAAGTAATACATTCAACCGGGTCAACTCAGATGAAAGCATCTCCACCTTCTCTGCATGAATCTCAGCAATCTTAGTTGCGTCATCAGCGTGGCTCAGTGCCTGGTTCTTTGCATCAGTAATCATAGCCAGTTCTTGTTTCAACCTTTGAAGCTCCTGAGTGGTAGAGAGAAGGGCGGTAACATCCAAAGCATGTTGGCTTCTTACAGCTTCAAGCTCTTTCTGCCATTCCTCTTCCTTCTTCTGGGCATCCTCAATCCCAGCCTGTTCCAACTCAACAGCTCGGAACTTCTCAATCTCAGAATTCTCCTCGGCTCGCTTTTGCGCCACCAAAGCTTCTTGAAGCTTCTCATTTGCATCCTCAGCAGCTTTCTGTGCCTGTTTCAGTTCATCAATTGCTTGTGCCCTCTCTTTTTCAATAAATTCTATCTGTTCCCTTGCTTTCTTTAAATCTTCCTGAACAGCATTCAATTGAGCCTGCAACTCTGAACCCTTCACCACTCGTGTCTTTGGTTTCTGATAACCAAATTCATTCAATCAATAAATGCAGGAAAGCAAAAATTTCACTTTCCATTCAAAATAAAACATAGCTAGGACACATCAGCTCCATTTCCACAAACTTCCCTTTACATCAAAAAGCATTAACTGAAATGGCACAAGAAACATGCTCTAACATCCAATTTCTCAATACTAGCATTCATAGTTTCCCCATAAGGAAACATATCCAATTCAAGAAACTTCACGAATCAGTTTTTCCCATGCTTTCATTTTTGTTACAAGGAAACGATATCCATTGAAAACAATGTACCCCAAAAGTTCCTTCTTCCAGAAACCAAACACATATTTGAAAGCAGAATCAAACATGCCATAAAACGTCAAAGATGAACCAAGAAAAAATTGTTGCATTTATTCACACTTACTTCAGGGGGTGTAGCACTAGTGACCTTTGGTGCCCGTCGATCAATTGTGGGCTTTGAGTTAATGGATCGCGGTGATCGGTCAACTGAAAGACGTGAACTTTGCAAAGGAGATGGTGAATCAGACTCTGATTTAGCCACTCCTCGGCTCAGTTTACTAACTCTAGGAGTTGCTGGTGATGGTTTGCTAGGAGTTTCAGACAAACCAGATCTGTTCAAGATTTAAAGTACCGCCATTACACTATCACATAAAAACCCACTATATATTAAACACAAAATTCAAGACATACATAAAAAAAAAATTCAACCCCAATCAAAATTAAGATGGATCTACGCCAAATTTGGGAAACATAAATCAACAATTATATTAGTCCACACTTAGATCAAACTTATCCACCAGCATAGATATAAAGATACATAAATCAAATGTTAACTTTTGCGGCAGAAATGCTAAATGAACAGATCCAAATAAGAAAGAAACTAAATCACAAGAAAATAATAATGAAGCAAAGATCAGGATTAAGACAAATAAATGAAGCGAAACCCACTTCAAATGTTAACTCAAAATCCAAAATTGATAAAGAGGGAAACTCCAGTTGCAGTGAAAAAGTAGAGTGACACAAAAAGAAGAAAAGAAAAGGATATGCACTTTGAATTCAAAACCCCCTAGCAGATCAAACCCAGTAATCACATAATCAAGAACGAAAATCCCATATTTGGAATCAAAATTTAAATTCGCAACACCCATTGAAGTAAGAACAGCAACTAAAAGGGAAAAAATAATCAGATCTTATTCTTACCTGGTTTTGGAAGACATGTTGTAGGCCGAGTTGATGGTAGGATAGCAGAAGAGCAGATAGAAAGACTGTGTTTTTTTTTTCTTTGAATGGGATGTGGGTTGTGTTGTAAATGCTAAAATGCTGACATTGTGTAAGAGAATGTGATGTAATGTGGGTGTTTTTATTTTGTTTTTATTTTTTGTTTCTTCTTCTCTTTCAAATCAGAGAGACATATAGATATTGTATGTAGAGAAGTGACAGAGCAGAAGAAGTAAACACAACACAACTCAAGTAGTTGAAGTTAGAACCAAAACGAAGGTAGTTTTATAAAAAGAAAGAGAATTTAAGAAGGAGAGACGAGAACCAAGTTATTTGGGTTGGTGTTCCTGTCTCCAGTGGTTAGGCCACTCGTACGAAAGTAGTTCCACTCTCTCTCTTCCCTCTTTGTAAGTTACTCCTTTCATGATGTTTATATATATATATATATTATTAAGATAGAATTTCTATAATTTATATATATCTCGATTAAATTTTTAGATTCTAAAATTAATAGATTTATGAAATTCAAACTAATAATTTCTAGAAAATAAATTTAAAACTTAACTAATTGAGCTATATTTTTTTTATGGCCCTAAAATTAATGATAATTTTTTTATTTGATATATAGATGTTTTTTAATTAATTTATATATTAATCAAAACTATATTTCTAAAATGGTTTTAAAGATGATGATATCAATTTAGTATATTCAAGATAATTTAATAGATTTTATTAGATATTAACTTTAAGATTTAAAAAAACCAAAGAAATTGAATAAATCTAAGGTTTGTGTGGTTACGAAAATATACAAGTGTCCTTAGATAGCGATTGGTTATGATTCTAGAACAGTAAAGACAGGGATAATGGAGACAAGATAAAAAAAAAAAAAAAAAACAAGAAAGGATTGTATTTGATAGTGATTTATAAAACAAAATAATTGTTTATATATCTTATTTGATTATGGTGGATAAAATAAAATAAAATAAAATATTTATTTTTACTCTTAATATATATTATTGTCAAACATATATATTTTTAAAAAATAATTAGATATTATTATTTTTACATTAGTTTATATTGAGAGTGGAAATTGATAATTTTATAATAATCCTAATTATAAAACTATGATTGACTTGACAAGTTGATCCCGGGCCTAGACTAGTCTGAGTTTAAGAAAAAATAGAGGAATAATTGACTCGACATGACCCTATCAAAAACTTAAGTTAAGCCGGGATAAAACAAAAGTCAAGAACTCGTTGACTATTTTGAAAACAAAATTGGTCAAAATAAGCTTGTTTTGATTTTTTTAAAAAAAAATTAGGCCAGTCAGGTTAACTATCTTGACTCGTGACCTAAACATTTCCTTGAGTAAATCTCAAATCGGGTTTTAAAACTATGATAATAATTATTTTTATCCATATGTTGACTCGAGTCAACTTGTGTTGACCCTTTCGACTTGTGACTTGGACCTTGCCCCGATCGACTTTCGAGACGGGTTTTAAAATTATGATAATAACATCTTTTATCCTTACATTAACTCAGGTCAACCCAGATTGACCTTTCTGATCTGTGACACAAGTCTTGCCCTCATCTGACATTTGAATCAAGTTTAAAAACTATGATAATAACCAATTTTATTTTATATTGACCTAGGTCAACCTAGGTTAACCCTTTTGACACATGATTCGGGCCTTACCCCTGGTCAATACTCTATTCGGGTTTTAAAATTATGATAATAACCATTTTTGTCTCTACATTGACCCGGAATCAATGATCAACCTCACTCGTTACCCGAGCCTTACCTTAAGTCGACTCTCAAATTGAGTTTTAAAATTATAATAATAATCATTTTTATTCTTACATTTACTTTAATTAACCCGATCGATGACCCAGGCCTCAACGAGTGACTAGGGCTTTACCTTAGATCAATTTTCAAATTGGGTTTTAAAATTATGATAATAATCATTTTTAATATTACATGTTTTAATTGAAAAATTTAGAATTGAGAATTTTTTATAAGAATAATTTAGAAATAATAAATATTATCTCAAGACATTGTCGTCTGTATACTTTTTATTTTAAAAATATAAAAATTTATTTTAAAAATAAATTTATTTTTATATTTTTATCTTTATCTTTTCAAATAAATATATTTTTATATTTATTGTATCCGACAGTAACCAAACTTTGTCGTCTGTCAAAGGTATTTATTACACAGGTTACTTTTCCAGAGGTTTGTGTAACGAAGTTGAAACCTACTTTTAGGAAATGTTGATTATCTGCTTTGCATTTGAATTTTTATTTCCGAGTAAAGAAAATGAAATATAGTTAAAATGGATTCTTTTTTTTCTCATATATATCATAAACAGAAGGAAATTGTTTGATGCGCGGGATACAAAAGTGATGGACAACAACAGTATTACAGATGGAAAATAAAAAATAAATTATTTTCAAGTAATTCCATGCGATGTTATCATAATTGAATTGGATAAGAATTTAATTTTATAATTTATTTTAATTTATTTTTTTAAATTATTATAGTTTTATGATCTCGATTTTCAATTTAATAAGATAACTTGAGTTTATTAAGAATTTGTCTTTATAACTTATTTTAATTTATTTTTTATAAGATTATTACAATTTCATGTCTTCGATCAATAATTTGACAGAATAACTTGTGTTGGATTTGAAGCTTTTTCTTTGTAGTATGCTTAACAATGAAATAAGGGCATGTTTTTGTTAGTTAAATATAGAAATAACTTATTTTTCTTGTGGCTCTTTTCTTTTTGATACCTGTGTGTTAGTGCTACTCATTATATCACTCAATAAATAAACATGTTCTTGTGTTTGGTATTGCAGTAACTGTTATGATTTGAAAAAGGTTGTTTTATAAAAACTACTTTTAGTTGAGGTTGGTTTGAAAAAATAGATATTTGGTTAAAACTGTGGTTGAAATTGAGGTCGAACAAAAAGTAGTTTAATGTGTTTAGTTAAGAATGCTTTTCAAATTGAGGTTATAAAATAATTTTAATATATATATATATATATTAATGGTTTTTAATTTAAATATTGTAGATTTAACTACTGCTATTATATCATGAAATGAAAATACCTAATATAAAATATTTTTTATTGTTCTATTAAACTATCTACAATTCCATCATGTATGAAATACATCCAACAAGGACTACAATTTCATTGGTTTTGTAAGCACGCAACAATATCAAGTAAAATATCATCAGAAATAAAATTGGGATTGCGATCAAATTCTACAAATATTACGTCATCAAGCGATCTCCTTTTAATTTATATAGTGTTATTGAATAATGTGAAACACTAGTTTTTCGAATAAAACACAATTAAAAAAAATTTACTGGATCGGACCTGGTTCAATGTATTTTTATAGCTTTAAACCGGGTCCGGTCTCCACTGTTCATGTGAACAGTGAAGAAACTCTCCACAGGAGAAGAACGTAGGAGAAGCAGATAAAACTTACTTCTCATAAATTGAGTTTCGACCTCAGTTTTTAGGTGGGATTCATGTGAAAAAAAATGTGGTTTGCATTAACCAAATACTGATTTTCAATGTTTGCTTCCTACTACTGCCGTAGTGCCAAACGGGGTCTTCTTCATCTTTCTCATGAAAAGATAGGTGTGTCTCATCTTCTACTTCTTCTTGTTTGTTTTTTTTTGTGTTATCTTTATATACACAAAGGTTTATACATATACATATGGGCAAAAGGTTAGTGCTTGGGAGAGTGTCCTGAGGATTTCCTTTGTTTCCAGAGCGTATTGTTTTTCTAGTTTTCTATGTATGGTATTGTGGTAGCTGTTATAATTGTGATTTGAAAAAAATTACTTTATAAAAAATATTTTTAGTTGAGGTTGATTTAGAAAAATATATGTTTG
The DNA here is from genome assembly GCF_951802175.1 of Populus nigra. NCBI lineage: Eukaryota > Viridiplantae > Streptophyta > Magnoliopsida > Malpighiales > Salicaceae > Populus > Populus nigra. The sequence goes on along the minus strand of NC_084863.1, from coordinate 7,016,803 downwards.
ATTAAAATTGTAATTGAAATTGAGGTTGAACAAAAAATAGTTTAATGTATTTGGTTAAAAAATGCTTTTCAAATTAAGGTTATAAAATAACTAATATATATTAATATTGATGGTTTTTAATTTAAATATTGTATATCTAACTACTGTTATTACATTATGAAATAAATAATATTGATATCAAATATTTTTTTTTGTTCCTTTAAACTATGTGCAATTTCATCACGTACGAAATCTATCCAACAAGGACTATATTTTTCATGGTTTCTTAAGCGAACAACAACATCAGGTAAAATATCATCAAAAACAAAATTGAGATTGTGATCAAATTCTGCTAATGCTACGTCATCAAGCGATCACCTTCTAATTTCTTGAATAAAACACAATTAAAATAAAAATAAAAATAAAATTGATTTTTTTTAATTGGGTCGGACCCGGTAAGAACAAAATTGGGATTGCGATCAAATTCTACAAATGTTACGTCATTAAAGGATCTTCTTCTAATTTTTCAAATAAAACACAATTAAAAAAAATTAAAATTATTATTTTTTTAACCAGATCGGACTCATTTAGTTTTGGACCAGACCTAGTCCGGCTGGAATAGTGAAAAGTAACTCCACTGTTCATGTGAACAGTGGAGTTTCACTCTTCACTGCACAAAAACACAACAGGAGCAGGATGAGAAGGATGAAAAAATTGCTTCACCGAACCTGCGATTAAATCTCAATTTTAGGGGGTCTCATGAGCCAAACCACAGCTGTTAACATAATAGCTACCGCAGAGTCCAACGCTCTTGTTTTGGGTTTATAAGGTGTTCTCATTTCTTTGATACCTACCATGATGTACTTGTACTTTTTAAAATTTAAAATTTTTTAAAAGAATTTTTTAAAAATAAAAATAAACACCGTGTGGGAAGATTTGAATCGCTAAGAATGACAATGGAATGTTAAGTTTTTTTTTAAAAAAAAAATCCAGAAATGGAGAGTCTAGGCACGTTTTTTTAATTCCATTGACATAGCTTTGAATCTCTTGCATGAGTTTGGTCCTTCATTTTGCTTTTGTGTTCCTGATTAAAGTCATGTGGGTCATTTTCTTAACAGTTATTTCTTTCCCTTTTTGATTTAATGGTCATGTAAGGAAAAAAAAACAATTAAAAAAATTCTTTCTTTTTAAATCGCATGCCCAAGATTACTAAAAAAAAAAAAAATTCTTGAATGTTTTTAACATTGCACAAAAAAATAAATTTGGTTTTAGTTTTTTTTTCATACTAAATATATTCTAACTTTTTTTTAGCATTCCTACAAAAAAAAATGTACAAAAATATTTGAAAACATTTTTTGAATTTATAACATGTTTATAAAATTAATTGGAACTTGACCTAAATTAAAAGGCTGGTTGGGAACATAACCAAATTTTTTAAAAAGCAAAACCATCAACATTGTCCTTCTAAATAAAAAAGTATTTGTTATCTATGTTTGAGGTAAATTGATTTATAACACTCTTGAACATTAAAAAATAATAACACAATTTCTAAATTTTCAAGAAAAATAAAAAAAATTCAATTCGAATATTTTTTTATTCATTGACGTCAGAGTCGAGAATACCTTCTTGGATTGATATCCATCAATACCAAAATTGGATAATCATCTCAATATTCAATTATACTAGAGTCAAGAATATTTATATTCATCGATGTCAGAATTGGAAATACTCTTTATATTCACTAACGCTAAAATTAGAAATATTAGGACTGGAATTAGAAATTATTTTAAGCCCAATATTCACTAATGTCAAAGTTAGAAATTTCATACATTTCCTTCATGTAATTCTTACCAATGCTAGAGTTATAAGAATTTTTAATTAAATATTCACTGACACTAAAATCAAGAATATTGTAGGCAGACCATCGATAATATAACTAAATAGACCCTTAGCAATTTAAGACAAAACCAGTAATGTAGTTGACCTTAGGTAAAATGTTTTAGGGGTGATAGTATTTTTCATTTAACACAATCAGTCTCGTACCATAGAATATTTGTTGACCAGTTAGGATTTTTAGTGATCATAATACTAAGTGATGACCTTTTAAACAAGACATTTCCTCTTAAAGAACAAGATGTCAAATATTTGTTCTTATTTTTTTTTCTAAGAATATCGCAACATCAGGTATGAAAATGGCATTGGACTAATTAACCCAAAAAAAAGTAATGAGCATCGATTTATTTGAATGGCAATTGATTATTCTATAAAATGGATACAAGCATGCTTTTATGCACATGTAACCTAAAAGGTTGTCAAGCTATTTGTTGAAAGGTATTCGATTTGTCAATACAATTCACTAGAAAATAAATAACAATGCCCAAAACTTCAATGAAAATATGATTGTAGAGAGAATTATGTGAGAAGTGGAAGTTTAAACATTCAAACTCTCTATGATCTTTATAGAATCAAAATTAGAAGAGTCAAAATGGGCTAAAATATAGTATAAATAACTAAACATAATTAGTGAAAAGATATTAGTTGTAATGTCTCACTATCAATTTTACTAGAAAAGAATGGCCAATACATGTAATAGAAAGGTCTACTTTAGAGTGTTTGAAGAGGGAGATTTGGTATTAAAGAATATTATATCGCTATTGAGAGAAGATTAGAGCAAATAGGCATCAAATTATAAAGGTTCATTTATGGTAAAGAAAGCACTTAGGAGTAACACTAATGCTGACTAGAATGGATGGAGCATATTTTTCTAGGTTTATAAATTTTGATTCTATCAAGAAATACTATGTATAAATGTATAAGTTTTCTTCATATCAATAAAATGAAGTTTGGCTAAATATTATCTTTGCATGTTTTTCCTCTCTTTTCTCATATACCTGCAAATACCTGTAAATAAACCTTCATAACCTTGTATGATCTTGTTAATACTGGCTCTAGTTAAAAATATATGATGGATTTGATTTTTGTGAAAAACTTTTTGTTAAACAAATCTGAAAAAAATAAACTTTTGTTCATTAGAATGGGATGGGAAATGAGTTAAAGAATTAAAAAAAAAATGATAATTCATTGAATTCCCTTTTTATAGTAATTGTTTAAGCCAAAGACAAACAAGCATTTGAAAACCCTATGATTTTCCCCCACACCACATCTTTTAAGTTATGTCGTGAATAATAATGTGTAATGGATTCAGAAGCTTTGAAGTTGTAAGAAGATGTTCTATACAAATCTAAACAAATTATACTAGACAAGATTAGAATTGATGAGTCTCTAACGCTTATGCTTGAAAAAAGGAAAGACCTTTTTTGTTTACCACTTTCATGTTAAAAGAAAACATCCCTTGTTTTTCCTTTGAGCCTAAATATTTTTTTTCACAAAAACCTAGACTAGGATCACACCCCATACTACAACGGGTGAAAGTATAAAAGCTAATGAAATGCCATAAAAAATAATAAAAAAGAGAGCTTAAAAGATACATATTGGGGGGCACACCTAGATTTAAAATAAAAAATGACAAAGTCAAAAATAAAAAGTATATCCCATCAAAGAATTCAAGACGGACAAGACAGAGAAATATGATAGAGAAAGATGAAGAAATATAGAAAATCAGGAACAATTGACAAGTGATCTTATTCCATAAAACCCCTAAACACCTTTTGAGTCAATGAATTCCCTTCTTTTTTAGCCAAAGACCATGACCTGGATTACATACTTTTATAAAGTTCTTTCTAATAAAAAAGCAAGCAACCAGAACCTATAAGTAATGCTCTCAATGCAAAGAACTTTCCTTAGGAGTTATGGCCTCATGAACATTACATTATTATTCATGGTATGCTTAGATAAGAATGAATATTCTTAACAAACCTTGAACATTTCCTCGAGCCTCTCTTAAACTCAAATCACCTAATAATAATAAAAAACAACTTGTCATGTTCTTTCATCAATTACAACCTTGTATAAAAAGTCAAATTATTATTCCCTTAAAACTATTCTTGGAATTGAAAGAATTTAAAATAACATTATTTTAAGCTTACATCGGAATCATTTATATTTTTAAATTGCAAGATAGTCAAAATTTTAGGAAAATCATCTTAAGAAAAAATAAAAATTCCTAGTGGAATCCAAGACAAAGATGATGAGAAAAAAATGTCATGGGAAGTGCTTATTTGAGCCATGGAAAAGAATACTAAGGGGTATAATCAATCTAGGAGCAATGTCAGGATTGAAAAACAGTTGACCACTTTTAAAAGAAGCATTTAGTAGAGTAAAAGTTCTTATAAGGGTGGTAGTTGCTATAAAAATCTAGGCTACTTCACTAGTAAGTAATCAAACATAGTATTTACATGATTAAACTCTAGTAGATCAAAAAGTCAAGCAACCAGAAGAGGTTGGATGGGAAATAGCAAGCCTTATCATCAATAAGGAAGATAGATTAAAAAAAAGGCTATATTTTGGAAAAGGTAAAGACTCATACATGTCATCTAACCCTAAAATACTAGCATTTATGCAGTGTTTTGTAGAAATATTAAAGGTAAAATTCCCGGTGGAATTCAACAAGGCTCTAACAGATCCAAGTCAATAAAGATCTTACAAGGTGTCTTTCAACTTAATTTTTCATTAAAAGATCCAATCATATGATCAGGGAGCACCACATGTACAATTCTTTTAGAATTTATCATTGAGTCACTTGATTTCAAACTAGTACCAATAAGTTAATCCTACATTACTAGATTTCGAACCAATGTTGATTCTGCATCAGTGGAGTACAAACCATCACCAGAAGTTATCCTTAAGTCATTGGATTTCAAACTAGTATGAAAAAGTTCATCCTACAGTAGAATTTAACTTGTACTAGGGAATGCATTCTTGCATCGGACTTCTAACTGTACCAAGAATCTTACTCTTCAAAAAGCTAAGCCTTATATCACTCGAATTCAAACTAGTACCAAGAAAATCCAATCATATGATCAGGGAGCACCACATGTACAATTCTTTTAGAATTTATCATTAAGTCACTTGATTTCAAACTAGTACCAAGAAGTTAATCCTACATTACTAGATTTCGAACCAATGTTGATTCTGCATCAGTGGAGTACAAACCATCACCAGAAGTTATCCTTAAGTCATTGGATTTCAAACTAGTATGAAAAAGTTCATCCTACAGTAGAATTTAACTTGTACTAGGGAATGCATTCTTGCATCGGACTTCTAACTGTACCAAGAATCTTACTCTTCAAAAAGCTAAGCCTTATATCACTCGAATTCAAACTAGTACCAAGAAAATCATCATCCGATATAATTTAACTTGTACTAGAAAAAACCCCATCTTATTATTAGAAGATTTTAGTTAAACCACTATGATGGCAAGGTAAGTTATTACTAAACAACGAGGTAGGTCACCTCTCTAAATGACTGAATTTTTAAAAAAATCATGAGGATTGGTCGCCTCTCAATTTAACCAAAATTTCATAAACATTCCTTAACAAAGTTTATTTCTAACTTTTGCATCTTTACAAATTTTTTCACAAATACTATCTTTTATTTACAAGCTTACTATACAAAGCTTATGAAAAACCTTTTTCATGAGACCTTATTCTATAAGCACTGTAAAGAGATGGTGATTGTCATAACCCAATTTTACCCTCACTTAAAATTTCCCAAATTTTCCATGAAAAAGAGTATCTTTTTAAAATAAATTATTTTTCAAAGAAACATATAAAAAAAGATTCTAGACTGCAAACATGCAAGAATTGAAGTTATAGATGGTCAGAAAATATTATGGGCATGCAATTTGGGCTGTAATTAAAGAGAAACCGAAAAACAAAACGTTAAAACTGGTCATAATTAAAGTAATTGATCAAGCAAGGATTAAAATGGGAAAAATGGAAAATTTTGGAAGTCCGATTAATTCAATTGAGGGTCTAATTAAGGAGAAAAAAAGAATTTAGGATAAAATTGGCAAGATTTGCATTAATTAAAATGAAAATGACCAAAATGAAAGTGCCAGAAATTTTGAAAGTTTTATTACTTCAACTAAGGGCTTAAATAAAAAAAAAGTATTTTTTCCCCATGTTCCACCCATCACCCAGGATTTAAAAAAAAACCGTGCACCCCTGATCTCGTACCTCACTTCCATCATCTTTTTCAATATGTCTTCAGCCCTTAAATGATCTGCCCACCTTAGCCAAAAACCTTATGTATTATGCTAAAATATGAATATAGGACTTTCTCTCTTCTTGTATAAAAAGAATAAGGCTATGTTTGTTTCCCGAAAAGTGGTTTCCGGGAAACCACTTTCCAAACTTTTTTGTGTTTGTTTGTCATTAGGAAAGTTGGTCAACAAAAAACACTTTTCAGTCAAAGGAAAATTTGGCTTGATTTCCAGAAAAGTGTTTTCCTGGAAAATTTGAGCGGAAAACATTTTCCGGAAGTTGTGAAAAATTTAGAAATATCATATTATTTGTTGATTATATCAAATTTGGTCCTCAAACTTTTGATTGCTATATATATATATATATATATATATATTGTTTTGAATATTTATTTTTCAATTTCATCTCTTAAAATTTAATTTTTATATTAACTATGGTTCTCATTTTTATAATTGTTATTTGCTTTTTCCTTATCATTTTTTTATTGAAATTTTTTATCTATCAAATTTGATCCTCATTCTTTTGATTGTTACTTATTTTATTTGAAATAATTTATGAAATGTTAATTATTATTATTTAATTTCTTAATCTTTTATTATTTATTTTTTAGATTTGATCTCTATTATTTTGATTATTATTTATTTTATTTGAGATAATTTATGAAATTATATTTTTTTTCAATTTCATTCTCATTCAACCTTTTAATTTGTAAGATTTGTTCCTCATTATTTTAATAAACTTGAGAAAGATAAAACATTAATAAGTTATTTTTCAGCTCATTTTCCATGACATAACCAAACATTGGTAATTATTTTCCAACTTATTTTTCATTACACTACCAAACATCCGAAAATAATTTAATTTGCAAAAGAAAACTACTTTTCAGCAAACAAACGGGGCCTAAGTTTATGATTTTGAGCTCTAGGTGGAGTCTATCTACGCTTTGAAACACGATGTCATGAGTTTTTTCTTAAGAGCCTAACCTTTCTTTCTATTTCATTGCATCTACTACGTATTTAGGAATCCTAATATTCTTTTTTTCTCCTTTGTATATTTATTTAGTTCGTCTTTTAGTGTTGATAAGGATCTTTCTCATTGTAAACCCAATTTTTAACAAATTTAGAATGAAATTCATATAAGAAGTTAGTCATTGTTTTTTAAACAATTGAGAGAGGAAAGGCAAAAGAGAACCAATATATGTATTTTGTCCTCAAAGTATAGAAAAAGTTGATAGCTTACATCTCCTTGCTCTATATGTTTAATGTGTTCTTTATAAAATAAACCAGCCTTTATGATCTTGTGCTTAATTAGAAAAGGGCAGTACCTGTGAGCTTAAACCTGGTAACCTTTATTAAATGAGAGTCATGTGTAGGTTTTTTTTCTATGTGTGTCTTAAGTAGGTTCCTTTTAAGTTGGTAAGCATATGAGGTATATGGAGAAATATGCAAATAATCATGGGTTAGTTTTTAATGACATTCTAAAGGGTGTTTATGTTTTCTTTTTGAGTTTAGGTCAAGTGTGAATCCCTTTTTTAAGTTAGGATGTGCCTTTTGTTTTTAGAGGGGGTGAAAGGGTGCAAAGTTTCTAATTTTGCACAAATTGCCTTTCTTTGTTTATATTCTAGACAAGAGGTTGTTTTCAAAGGAAAAAAGTCATAATAAATTTAGGAATACTTAATAATCATAGCTTGTGAATGGAGTTAAGGTATTGCTTTTTTAAGGCCCATGAAAGTTTAGTGGGCAAGTAGTCTAGAGGTTTTTTTATTGTTTTTTCTTTACTTAATGATACTTGTATGTTAGTAAACATAGATCTCTTGTTGTTTTGTAATGTCAAAATTTAACTAAGATTCTTATGTTGACTATGTATTTTGGCCAAGTTTCTCACATGTTTAAATGTTTTTTTATGCTTCTAGCTAGTTTTCATGCGGCCAAATGTTTTTACTCATTGTTCACATTTTGTTATATTCATGGACACATGCATTTTACGTCTATGTGTCTTTATTAAAAAAACAATAAAAAATATTTATTATATTGCATATATTATACTTTTATGGTGCACATTGTAACCTCAATTATGGGTATAACATAGGTGAGGTTTTTGCTCTGTGTGTGTGCGCGCGCGCGCATGTGTATAGAATTTTGAAAAAAAAATGATTTTTTCAACTTCTACAGGGAAGAATCCATTGAGTGATCATACTACCCTTGGATTGAACCTATATCACAAAATATATTTTTATTATTTTATTATAAGAAAATTATAAAATTTTGGCATCCAATTGATAGGAGTCATTAAGTGATCACACTAATAGTGGGTCGATCATTTGATAAAAAATAATAATATGAATGCTTACACACACACACACAAAAATATTCTTATCGTATTTATTTAGAGAAAAAAAAATCTCATCCATGTATAAATTTTTCTGCACACGAGATCAATGAGAAAAGAATTGCAAAGCACCCACACATGGATCACACAAATCACATCATGCTAACTAAAAAAAAAGCATATCAAATATGAAAATCACTCAAATAAGCATTTAAACAATACAAATGAGAAAAAAATGATTTTTTCTCACTTGGAGAAATGTGGGAAAACATAAGAAATAGAGATGGGTGGTGTGTGGTGTGCACTTGCTGAAACATAATAGTAAAAAAAAAAAATCAATGGGTGCACATTTCTTGCACACACCGAAGGTGCACATTTCTTGCACACACCGAAGGAGAGGCGAATCTACTAACGATTAAATTCACTCTCCGATGGCTTGAAGGGCGCATGGATTGTTGTATTAGGTGCTTTTTGCCTTCACCGACTCTTCTTAGCTAGTGGTGTAGATCATTGTTGCTCGTGGCCGGAGATCAAGCCCTTGAAAGAACCGGCTGAAATTCCTCTTCTCTCTATTGTCTCGATCGGTTAATGGTTGTTTCAAGCGTGATCCATCAATGGGGGAGGAGGAGACTAATGGGCAACAGGTGTATGATGGGTCTGCTAGTGGTGGGTGCGTCAGGGCTACTGCTTTTCCTTTTGTTTTGGTTGAAACATTTTTCCTTTGGTTTTTGGTTTTTTTTAGGTTTTTTTTTCTCTAGGGTCTTTTTCTAGTTTTTGCTAGGGATTTTTTTTTATCTCTTTTCCTACATATTTTTCTATGTAAGTGTATCCTTTATGTTTCTCTCTACAATTTCCTTTTTAAGTTCTCTCTAGCCTTTTCTCTTAAATTTAACTCTAAATTTTCTCTTTATGTGTTTCTCAATGTATGTTTACATGAATTGCCCCCCTCTAACCTTTTGATCCCTCATGTATTTATAACAAACTATTACCCATTCCTATCCTTTTTTATCTCATTGTCCCTTTGTGTTTTAATCTCATAATTTCTTGATCCTTTTATCTTTTTTATCCTATAGTTGTGATTGAAAATGACTGAAACTCTCACATTTATTTTAATTCTTATTGTTACTTGATTACCCTTTCTCTTCTTAATTTTTTGTTCTTTTAATTTTTTATATTTTTGTATTTTTCTTAAATTTTTTGACCTTTTATAAATATAGGGTCAAAAATCGGTTATGCTAGTGGTAATGGTAGCAAGGGTTGTTGAAGTGGTTAAGTTATGATATTGATGAATATTATGAGTTGATAATACCATGAAAAATATGTTTCCCTCATTCTTGAGTTTTAAAATATTTTCCTTCAAATTAGCTTTTATTTAGGAGTTGACAGGAAAATATTTTTGTATGACTTATTTTATAATATTTGTTTCACACAAAAATGTTGAAGAAAATATTTTTCTAACAAAGTATTTTCCACAAAAGACCCTTAGTTTTGTTTTTTGTTTTTTTGTAAGGTTCGTTTTTCTTAGTTAAGTGAATTGATCACATTACAAATTTTATTTATTTTTAGTCTTTTTAGATCCTTTATCTATTTTTATTTTTTTCTCATGATTTTCAAATATAAAAGAAAATTAACAACCAAGTAACATTATCATTGATGACGGGACTAATGTTATGAATGGACCAATATGGCTCCTCCTCGTCAGTATTGAGCTCTAATACACTCATACAACTATGGAGGTGGTTTTTGCCTTTAACTAGGCCAAAAAAGTGGATTGAGACTTATACAATTTTTTTTTATTCAATTTGATTTTCAACTTTTTTTTTATTAACGTGGGTTTCCAGACCAACTTATGTGCACCTCGACTAATCCCACGGGCCCTGAAGTTAATGACCATGTAAGCTTCCAGTGACCCTGAGATGACTCGAACTCGTGACTATTAAGGAGTAAACCCAAAGTCTAACCAGTTGAGCTACCCCTCAGGGTTTTGATTTTCAATTTTTACAGTGATTTGAGGGTGTTTTGGGTTGAGAATGAGGTTATTAAAATTCTTATAATGTTTTGTAAGCATTTTCAAAGGAAAAAGTTGTAAATCAAGATTTTAGAATCCAACAACTTGGAAATCCGTAATAAAAAAAATGTATTAATGAATGATATGTTGTTATCCCTTATTGACAACATGTTGCCCATCTTTTTTAATGATAAAAACAATAAACTAACAAAGTGTTGTTTGCTTATTTTATAAAAGAAAACAAACAAAGAAAACTAGGTGTCCGGTCATATCTTCTAGGCCAGGCCTGACATGACTAAACTATTTGCTTTTAGGCTAAGTGCTTGGGTTTTGCGTTCAACTATGTAGCTTTAATAATGTTTCGCCTATTTTTCTTAAAAGGTTGCATATGTCTGACCTTGTAAGCCTAGGCGTGCTCGAACTTCATTCTTTTATCCAATCACCTTTTATTTTCTTGTTTTAATTATTTTTTATTTTTTTGTTTTTAATTTTTTAAAATTATTAATAAGATATTTATTAAATCATCTAGTTATGCCATAATGTATTAATAAGAATATAGCTTTTATTGTAATATTAACAATTGTTTTATGAATAATTATGCATGAATATAATATGCATGATTTTAAAAAAATCTGCTTAGGAATTTTTTTTATATAATTTTCTCATACAATCATGAAAAAAACATCAAGGCATGATTTTTTATTTTTTATTTTTTATTGCAACTATGATAAATTTATATTAAAAAAAAACCTTGCTTTTATAATAAAAACAACATGTTTTCATCCAAGAAAAAAAACCCCTAAATGAGAAATGGGATTTTTGGCTTAAAATTGTATTTTCATAGCCCAATTTTTGGCCACTAGAGGTGCCTCAAAAGCTGTTACAGGTAACGACACCTTATTAGCCGAAGCCACCATTCCACACCTAGGCACACCGATGATTAATTCTCTTTTCCCACCGCCTTTTTTTAATTGATGTTTTATATCTTGAAATAAAATTCTATTTAAATAAATAACAAAAATGATATTTAAAAAGAATTATTCAATTAGATCCTTGAGACTCTAATTTGGAGACTCGGTTAGTCCTCCATCTAATCTCAGTACCAATTTCCGCTGAATTTGACGAACAGTGCTTGGCCAACAATCAAAATCTCATCCAATGAGTGCCCTTCTTAGAGCTGATAATTTTGACTTTGAAACTCCCTAATGGAATTGAATAGAAGGGGAGAGCAACCATGTTCTAAATCCAAAATATCAAGAATCAGATTGCTACTTTGTGATTGAACCACGGTAAACTCCATTGCCGAAAAACATGTCTTCGGTCTGTATTCAAAACTAGTTCTCTTCTTTCCTTGTGGATATGTCTAACAATAAGGTTTTCTATCACTACTATATTTCTGGAATGATGAACATGCAACAACAACAGTGCCTTCAATACATAGGAAATGATAGTTTTAAACACAAGCTCGAAAGCAACTTTACATGATTTAACGATTGGGAATGAACCAGTGCAACAGGACAATAACAAGCATTAGTCGGATCAAGGATCAATGTGATAATTGATTTCAACTCTTGCCAAACGTGTTGCTTAAAAACCAACTTGTTATGCCAATCAGAAGTCATACTCAACATAAAATAAAGATGGAGACGGACCCCCTAAAACCTAATTTAAGGTGTAACATTATTGCAAAGTACCTCACAAAAGACAATTATCCCATGATACATTTACAGACAACCGATAATAAAGCACGCATAGATATATATATATATATATATATATATATATATTCAGATTTAATCCAGTCAAAATCTAGGTGATGAAGAGAAACATTACATCAATCATCATATGACACATGGAAACTGGTAGTGCAGCCAGATGCCTCAGGGTCCTCAGCCCCGCAACAATCATAAAATTTCGCAGCATATGGTGGATCTTCAGGTCCCAATTCATAGTACCTTCAACCAACCAAGAATACAAAAGCGCTAGCTAGCATAAGTTCATCCTACAAACATGACTTCAGCATTTTTCAACCAAAATGCTATCATATATTTGGATTCAGTTCTTGTTTAAACAAAATGAAACTTGCAACCATCTTTCAACGAATTTTAACCATAAAACCATCATATGTCGAAACACAACACTTCTGATTTCCCACCCCTCATCACTATGACTACAAACAATCTCTTTTCATCATTGATGAGACTCAAATAACTAATTACAGCACTAGAGCAGTTGCACAAACTACTGCAGAAAGCCAAAATCACAGTTGATCTAACCTTTACCTGAATGACATTCTAATAAAGCAATCTACTGAACATGAAATCCACTTACGCTTTACCTCCAATGAAAATAAAGAAGCAAAAGCAAAACAATGTTTTTCCTCTTTATTCATCAAAAACTAACCAAAACAACTCTGTTTGTGCTCATTGTAGATGCTGCATTCAAAATTTTATTTTGGATACAAATATGTGATGTTAATAGCAGCAGTAAAGTGCAGAGGTGACAATGAAGCAACAATGGACTCTCACAATGACAGATTGTCAGGAGCATTCCAATTAGTGAGGGTGTTGATTGGCAACTGCGGGGGTAAAGGTGATGTTTAAGATTAAGGAACATACTTCCAAATGCTAGAGAAGGAGATGGCATCACTAATTTAAAGAAGAAAAATAATTTACCCTCCGAAAACAGCTTTCGTATATAAATGCACTGCTTTTCCAATTTCACCTTGACATGGAAAAATGAAAAACTTTAAAGTTCCCTACCAAACACATTTTTCACTTCAAGAAAGAAAATGCAATTAAAGTGCTTATGGGTTATCAAATGCTACCCAAAATATAGCCTTGTGAATAGAGTCCTGAATTTGATGATCCATAAAGTCGTATCAACATAAATTATGAGGCTCTAAAGTAACTCCCGTTTGATACAAATGAGTTTCAATCACTCAAAAGCATTTCTAGATACTTATAAATCTTAGTTGAAAAGATTTCACTGAATATTTAAACTTTAGCTTCCACATCTCCAGACACTGCTGCGATGCAAGGTTCTCATTAACCAGATGAGGCTAAAAAGTAAATCACTTATTCTAGGATTAAGGTGGCCCATGGCCCCATGCTCACATCACTCGGCACCTAATGATAGAAACAACAAGATGCTTTTTCTGCATTCAGCCACTGAAACCAACTAAAAGGGTCTCCTAGGCTATCATAAAAAAAAATGAGAGTGAGAAAGAATTATGGACGATGGTGTTTCTTATAATTTCAGCTAAAATAAAAGAAATAATTGAATCGGGAAAGATATTTTTCAAACAAATATCCGAATTGGGCAAAAGGGTATGAGAAACCACCAGTAAAAGGTCCAAACCCACTCCGATGAATACATATACTAGAGAGAAAGGGAGAAATAAGAAAGGTACCTTTTTTGGTCATCATGACGACGGCAGACAAAAATAGATGGATGGAAACGGCAAGCAGAAGAAGTGTTGGAAGAGGAAGTGAATGTCTGCTTGCACCTCTTGCATACTTTCTCCCTCTCCTTCTCTTTCCCTCTCTCGTCCTTCTCCATTCTCTCGTCTCTCAACCCCGATCAGACTACTGGCAGACTTAAGCCTGTGGCTCTATGGGCTTCATGTCGCAGAAAAGACCCATATCTAGGCCTTCTTCTTCTTTTTATATTTATAACATGTGATAGCCTAGCTAAGAGACTACCAAGCATCGAGGGTAGGAATTCCCACTATACAAGAGAGAGAAGAAAAGAAAAAAGTATATAATTACTTTTCCTAAGTATTAATTATTTAATCACTAAGTATCATCAATTCACTGATATAAGAATGCCTATAAGGTAGAATAAGTTACCTCAGAATCCATCTATCTATAAAGAAATAAATTCCATCGAACTAGGAAGAATGAGATGCTGGTGGTTAAATATAAAAAGCTCATATAAAATTATTTTTTTATTATTATTAACATAAATATTTGGGATAAGTTTCACACATCTCTACTAATTCTATAATTCTTAAAATGAACAATTAATAAACCTCTAGTAATTCTAAAATTTATAAAACTCAAACTAAACTTATAGTTCAGATCAATTAAGCTACAGAGAATTTATTCATCATTGTTACTTCCACCAAGCCATTATTTCTTTAGAAAACGATTTAAATTATGTCTCATATGAAATAATGAGATGCCAAAAAATTCTACTGTAATTTTAAAAAATATTATTTTAATATATTTTTAAATAAAAAAATATTTTAAAAAACATTTAGCAGCTATGAAGAGAACACTTGATAAATCATCATCAAATCAATAAGGCTATTTCATAAGAAAAAAATAACAAAAATAGAATGATATACATTACGAGATTGGTTGGAGGTGATCAACCTCCCAACCCCGCCGCAGCTTAAAACAAAAACCATCCAAGCCACCACAAAACCCTCCTTGCTTGGGGCCAAGAAAATCATCATACAGCACAAATCTGACACCGGACTTCAAATGTGAAAAACCTTCTGCCGCTTTCGGTTAATGCCAATTTTTAGAGTGTGTTTGGCAGTGTGGTTGCGGGTGCTTTTCAAATAACTTTTCGTGCCAAAATGCATGCCAACGATGTTTTTTTATTTTTTAAAAATCATTTTTGACATCAGCACATCAAAACGATCCAAAACGTACAAACCATATTAAATTTTAGCAAAAAAAAAAAACAAAAAATTTTCAAATTTTTTGGGAACGCGGCCGCAGCCGCGTTCCCAAACGGTCCCTTAGACCAAATCCACAGAAAGCATGCATCCACAGAACCACAGATACAAAGAAAAATATTTGTGTGCAACTCCCTGAATCAAGTATTCATACATTATTGATCGATTAACAAACTCTTGAAATGTATATACACCCAAAACAAAACATGATACAATTATTCTCTTCCAAGTCTCAAAGTCTCCTTCGATAGAATAAATTAATTCTTCGCAGTTTTCCAACATCTAATAAAAATAAAAGGCGCAGAGTTCAGTATCTGCTCATGGAAGCAATCCGGAAGCAGGTGATGTACAACCACACGGTGTAATTGGATGCCTCACAAGGAGAGAATCAGACCTGCAGAAAGCTTGCATACTTTGCACCTAGAAAGAGCCTTTGAATACAGAGGAGAGCATTTTTGGTAACTTCAGCATTTTCATGGTTCATCAGTTTCATCACCCTTTCCTTGGTCTTAAGATCCGTCACTATGACCCTCCCAGCAGGATGATGCTGGATAAACTGCGAGAGATCAAAGCAAGCAACAGCCAGAGCTCTTGGATCATTGGATGTGTCCAAAATTGTGATGAGGACCCTCAGAATCTGTATCAGAAGGCATATAAGCACAGCAGTGGTTCCATATTTTAAGAGAAATAATCAAAAAACAATAATTAATATACTGGTTTTATTTGTTCCGTAGTTGTCATGATTTTGATGCACATTTTTCCTGCCTTCAAATCACATGGAACAAAACCTATCATACAATCTATATAGTCCCATGTTTGGAACTTGCAATAGAGAGGTGACTTGTCTGTTACTGAGCAAAACTAAGAAATGGATTTAGAATACAATCACATTCAAGCAAGAAGAGTCTGTATCAACTATACATTTATCTGAGGAACTTAACACTGATGCTACTAGTGGCTCAATCCCAATAGTAATAGAGACTCAAATTAGTTTGGTCGCTAGGGGGGTATTTAAAATTTTAGAGTTAGCCTTCAAGGAGTTCAACTTTTGAACCCCAAAATAAATATACAGAATCAATGCAAGGACCATCTGGGGATCCTTACGATATAACAGTTATGGTGGGTTTGTCCTTTTCCTTGCTGATTTTCAATAACTAAAAGAAACCCAAGAATCCAGGTGCAAAATGCAGATAAGAAATTCAAGTGCAAAATCCAAATATATAAAAACAATAATAAGAAAAAAAAGAAGAAGGAAGAAGACAAGGTGATTTCCTCAAGCTAAAGCATTGATCATGGTATATTATTATTTTCTTAAAAAAAAAAACAAACAGAAAAAACAGTAAGCTTAATGATCAAAGAGCAGGCTTCATCAAGACTCGGTGAATTATAATAATTTTACAACTTGTAAGCTGTACCCTTCCAAGTTTGAATCAAAGAGAACAACACATGCAAGCCTCGGTGAGGGAGGGATGCTCTCACTACACTTGCTTTCAATTGGCAGCAATCTTCATACATGTTAATTCAATAGACTAATGGAGAGGATATCAAAAACTTTCTTTGTACTTTATTCTTGCTACTACCAATCTTGGCTATTTCCAATTTATTTTAGAGAATAGAGTGGACATGCTGCACGGGAATAATAGCTACACTCTGAATTGCAAGGCTATGGACTCGTGCATTGTAATCATGAATCCATTTTACAAATTTTCTTTTCTTTAATATGGTAATGCAACAGGGATTTTTTTTATATCCGAGAGTAAAATAGAAATGTGGGTTTCAAATCTTAAAATACAAGTTTTTAACACAGGCCGATCCCCTAAACCCATCTTAGATCGCCAGGCTCTTGTCAGTAGACACCTCTTTCAAATTACACAGAAATGACATCAACCCCCAAAGCCAATGGACAAGAACCACACAAGATTCAAGAAATCTGTGCATTTAAAGAAAGGCCACAAGAAAATTATGATTGTTTCCATCTATCATACTTCTTGTGAAGCTCGTCAAAGTGCTTAATTAAGGTATGAGAAGATGAAAACAAGTACCTGGAAATCATTCTCTTCAAAATTAGTTATATTTTCACGCCAGAAAGCAGGATCTTTGTGCATAGGAGACCAATCAAGATGGCCGAGGAGAACTTCTTGCTTGTACTTGTCAAAAGAACTCAATTTCTTAATGTTATCCTTTAACCCCTCTTCTAGTTGGTTCAGAGCCTCCAGTAGGTCCTGGGACAAATTCAAAGCCATCCAAGACAAAACTAGTTAAAAAAAGAAGTAAAAGATTATAGGCATAATTCAAATCACAATCATTTTGATAAACTCTACAAGTAACAGAATCTCTTGTGATAAACTTCATGACACATACATCTAAACTACGGGATAGAATCTAGATATTTTTTTAAATAAAATGCAACTCGAGCAATAGAATGAAGTATACTGGTTCAGTTCAAAATTCCCAACGCACATGCATAGAAATAGAGAAAAGGGAGGAAGTGATAGCGCAAGGGCAAACAAAAGGGATCAATTTAATCCTAAGGTAAATAACACCAGTTAGCAATGATTTAAGTAAATAAATCACCACATTTCTACCAAATATCAACATGCTTGAATAAAAATTTCAAGGAATAATCATCAAATTCACATCTACTAAAAGATTTCTTGAAGTTGAGACAGTTGAGGAATAATAAAGTCTCAGAAATAAAGGACTACTATAAAAAAATCCAATTCACCAGGAAAAAATAATTCAAAGACTTGATTAAAAAGTAAAAAATCTGAAAAAGAAATAACACACGAGTTATTTTCCTCTTAACTGCTATGGTTACAAGAGTAGCACTTTAAACAGTACCCAGGAACATGACAACACTTTGGTATAGCTACTGTAAACCTTCTAAAAAGCTTTCTACTGCAGCAGAAAGACACTGTACTACATGAAACATAGTACCGAAGTTAAGGAGTAGTACGACTCAAGTTATTCCACAGAAATAGAGAGTGCTGAAAGAACATTTTAAAATCATTCAAACACATCCATCCCCATATATAACTGCAAACAGTTGTCAGATTGTGTAGCCAATCCAAACTGATGGTTAACAATAGACTAAGTTACAATCACTAGAATTTGAGCATTTAACTTGTGATCACAAATTAACAATTAAAGAACAGCAATAATAAAGATAAGAATAACCGAAATGCCTAACTGAAAAGAATGAGAAAGGATATAAAAAAATAAAATTACTGAAAGCCCCTTGTTACCAAAAAAATGAACAGAATGAAGAATTTTAGTACGTTTGTATTGCACATTTTTGTATGGAAGATAGGGAGTAGACCAGCATCCAGGAAGGCAATGAAGGAAAAATACTCCATCATTTCCTTAAATTCTGTATTCCATATATCCTCAAAACAAAATTAATAATCAAATGGACGGAGTTAAACTTTCTGCTTCTCTTACCTCATCACTCCATGCTTGTGCTTTCAAATTTTGAACAATTTGTGGCAATCCAAGGTCTACCATCTGAGCACCAAATGCACCTTTGGAAAGCAAGTTTTTAAAGGTCAAGACAACCACTCTGACAACCTAGCAGAAACCAACAGAAACAACTTGATAAAATCAGATAAATCTTAGCATATGTTCTCTGTATAGGGAAGTAAACATAGTAAACTGCCAAAAAATGGCAGGGACAAAATCTGTCAAGCAATAGAGCATGTGCAGATTGCTTCTTGTGACTGATCAACCCACAACAGAAAATTCTTAATGTCCAGAAAATGCAAAATGAAGAAAGTTGATAAATACACAAGTGCAACAAATCATATTTACTGGAAAATATGTAAAGAATCAACCTCACCTTCTCTTTTGTGGAACTCTTCACAACGTCAACTAGTCGTGGCAAGGTTCTTGAAGTAGCCAAGTACTCAATTGCAGGTTCATAGTAAGACAGTAGCCAGACACAGAGACTTGTTTCATAAAGAAGCTGTGACAAAGAGAAAAGGCTATCAATAAAATGAACGGCAACTTGTTAATGAGTTCTAGAATTTAAAGCTTGCATGAAAAAAACCACAAGCTGTATCCAATGCTCATCCAGCCTGTCAGATAACAGAATTTAATCATGTCAAAGCCAGTGTAGAGAGAGTGCAAAGTGTGATAAAGGTTACCTGAATGGATTGCTGAGTAGATGCTGGACAAATTGATGGAATCAGCAACTTCACGCCATCTAACCGTACAAACAAAGATCTGACCACAGGCTCCTTAAGCAATGTTGCTAGACAACTAATTGCAGTTGGAATGGAACGACTAGGATGTGAAGGCTTCTTCAGCTAAATGACATTACAGTTCAAGAGTGAAGGGTGACAATGAGTATCATTTAAACTAAAACCTACTAAATTATTTCTAAAACCAGTACGCCAACCTGGGCACAAAGCCATTCAACCAATCCCTTCAGCACATCATCAATGCAAGTAATTTTGCTCTTTGAATTTGAGGCCTCTCCATTTGAAAGAAGGCCATCTTGAGTTTTTGGCCTAGCACTAAACCAAACACAAAAAATACCGAGTTACCATGTTGTGTTATGAAGAAATCAACGTGACTAATTTCTTGAAACTTCATTTTATAACAATAGAGGATCATCTTGCCAATACCTTACAATCAAAGCAAGTATCTTGCAGCTCTTTTCTTGTATGAACCAGTTACCTTTCCAAAGCAATCTGAAAGTGGACCAAATTGCAGTTCGTTTTAGTTTTCATTGTTTTGACATGATAAAATAAGTAACTACATTGAAAGTCAAACAAAAAGGCTTAGGATCTATATGTTGATGAACAACTAGAATAAATCAAATATTACTTTTAAGCCTAGTTTCATGAGCAAACAGGCACAACCATCAAAATTTTCAATTCACAATTGTCATCATAATTATGAATTTGCCATGAAGGCTTAGCATCTATACTAACATCATAATAGTCACTCTCAAAAAACAAAACTAGAAGTTGCGGAGTTAACTGTTTCGTAAGTTAAGTTGGAAGCAAATGAAACTAAACTCTAGTGAAATACAAAAACAATTGGCCAAATTGCAAGTAATGAAGATTTTGCGCAATGCTTAGAGGCTTTTAGGAGGGTGTGTCAAGCTGACACATCAGAAATGGATAGCTCCTTTAATTTCAAAGGTGTTCCTTTTTCTTTTTCATTTTAGAGGATGACTTGCCTTCCAATCTGCTTATTTACATTCTTCTCTATCTCTCTCTAATACATTTCTTCCTTTATCCATTAACAAAGAAAAAAACGGAGCCCAAGACTTTGTGATTCCACAACAACCCTAAACAGGGTGCAACAAATGGAAGTTGTTTAGCAGAAAGCTAAGGAAAAAAAGAAGAAAGGGAAACTTGACCTGAACAATAACAATGAAAGAAACTGTATAAACAAAGTACTCAACTTAGGAAAGGTTCATAAGGATCATCATTTGCAAGAGACTTATCATGGAACAATCTGGCTCTTTTCGGGTTTGCTGCCAGAAGAAATGAAAAATAAGCTGAAGTGCTAAAAGAAACATATAATGACAGGCAGGACAGAAATATAAGCAAACATGAATTAATACCTGCAAGCATTTCATCAATCAAAGCCAGAACATATTCGACTGTTTCTTCCTTAAAAATGTCACGTAAAATGGTAACAAAAACCCGAACATAAGCTGGGCCATCCTGCCATGGTTTGAATATAAAGGATAGAGTTAAAAAAACATTCAAGTCCAAACAAATACACACAGAACAGAACAGAACAGAGTGATTTGGTTTGAATACATCATCTAACAATTGTGCCCTGTAACTTTCCGGTCTATTATCATAACGCCTCAACAGTTGAAGATCCGTCCCAGAGATTAGCTTTGTCATCATGTAAGTCTCCCATGGGATATCCCTCTTAAGAACCTATTTAAAAAAAATAATTATAATAATAATAATAAGCATGTAAGAAATGCCTAAAAAAGAAATGAGATCACCACCAACCTGCTCCGTAGTCAGTTCGGCCTGCTCCATTTCTACTGAAACAAATCAATAATAAATTAAATCTAATTCAAATTTAGTAGAGGAAAACAAGTGATAAAATTAGATCAACAAAACCCTAACCAAACCAAAATATCATTTCTACTCGAAAATAATGAAATTCGAAATGCTTAGTAGAGATCTACCACTCTCTCTTTTCTTTTTTGAATCCAACACTGAAAGGCAAATAATTTTAAAATCTAAGGGGAAAAGAATGAGGAAATGCAATTTTAATTATGATCAAAAGAATTTTACTCTTCTAGAAAGAAAATCGTGAGCACCATTACCTTTACAATTGAATTGTGATAAGAGAGATCGCGTACCTCAAATTTTCGTAAATAAATGTGCTCTTCAATTGATGATTCTTGGTTTTGTGATTCGAAAGACAGGATTGCCTACATGTGTGTTTATGCTGCTCCTTTGCTTCCTTTGAATCTGGACCATACACGTGGGTTGTCAACTTGCTCAAACCATCTATTTGGCAACTGTACGGGTGACTTGGATATATCTGTACTCAAAACAGTTAAAAACAATGCAGTGGATAAGTAATTTTATGGGCTGGAGCGGGCCTCGTGAGAGGTTCTTAGGTAATTCATGACCGCAGCTCTCACTTTCATGGAAATTTCGAGCTAGTTCGGCACCGAGTAAAAACACTGTTTTTTTAAAAAAAATAAATTGATTTAAAATTTTTATTATTATTTTGATATATTAATGTCAAAATAATTTTTAAAAAATAAAAAATATTATTTTAATAAATTTTTAAATAAAAATATTTTAAAAAACAATTATTACTGTAATATCAAATACGCTTTATATATTCAAGTGAGACAATTCAGCTTTTTATTATGGCTTTCAAGGTATATTCTCATATTTAATTATTTATTTGTTGACAAAACTATGTAATTAATAGTGTTTTTAATTTTAGTTATTAGACTTTATTTTTTTTAATTTTATCCTTTTATATTATATTTGTAATACTTTATGTATTGAAATTTTCTTTTCTTTGTATTTTATTGACAATTTAATGTATTTGATAAAATTTAATAATTAAATTAGAGATCAATTTCATGAAACAAGAATTACCTTTATTGTGTTTAAGAAATTAAAAGGATAAAAAACAAAAAAAAAAAGAAGCTAAAAGGGTTTTTTTTAGATTCACACAAAAAAAAAATCATTTTCATTCAAAATTTTTCCATTTATACATTTTTAATACTTTAGTTTAGAGTTTTACATTTAGATTTTTGTTTTACATTTTAGTCTTGAGTTTTTAGAAAGTGGAGAAAGAATTGTTGGAAAATTGAGGAGGAGAGAGAAAGTACTTGATTAGCCATATAAGTTTATTGGAGTGTTATTAAGTTTCTTTTGATAAGAAAAATACTAGGGGTGATTATTTTCAGTTTGGTTCGGTTTTTACCCAAAAAATACAACCAAACCAAAAAAAAAGAGACCCGAAACCGACCCAAACCAGCCGGTTTCGGTCCGGTTTTTTATCCAAAAAACCAGTAAAACCTATATGTATTTTTTTGGCTTTATTAGCACATCGTCACCACGAAAAAACTGAAGCTTCTCCATTTTAGTAGGATACATAGCAACCACATAGTTATTATCATTGATCGCCTCGTCAACAACAAGACGATTGACAGACTTCTTTCGCTCTAAAATCATAGTCGAAAAATCTTTCTTACCACTTTTCCTATAATTATTTACACATAAACAAGTTTGGTTACCGCACAGTGAAGACACTAAATCAAAACCCAGTAACCAAAACTTAACGAGTATATAATGCAACGAATCCATTCCCGATTCTTTCAAAACACAGTCAATGCAAATAAGCTCATAAGAATAAACCAAACAAGTAACAACAATCATTCTTCAAAAAACAAAAAACTTCATATATTACAAAATTTAGGGGTTTTTCTGTTTACTTATAAACAAACTAACAATTACATCATAAACAAAAGAAAATGGTAGATGAAACTTGAAACAAACGGGCCAGTGGAAGGGGGAGGGCTGGCTAGAGCTTGGATCCTCCATTGATTTTGAGATTTTGCTAGGGTTAATGAAATTGAGAGTGGTCATCTAAATTTAAATGTTTGGTTTGCATGTATTCTTCTTTCCAGGGGCTCTCCTGAGGCTGGGGGTGTGAATATTTATATTATATATTTGCAGTGTTGGAGGTAGGGTTAGCATAGAGAGAAAGGGGGCGGCGGGTGCTTTTGCTTTGGCAGCTTGTTAGGGTTAGGCGAGAGGAGGGGTAAAAGTTTCTATTTATACCAGTGGAAGTGGTGCTTACTGGTTAGGGATCTTTTTTTGAACCGGTTCGGTTCGGTCCGAGTTAACCGATTTTTACATTAAAAAACTGAAAACCGAACCGAACCGGAGTTTTTTCTAAATATTCTAATCGGTTTAATCTGTTTTTTTCTCGATTCGGTTTTTCTGGTTAATTTTTTATCGGTTTTCTCGGTTTATTTGGTTTATCGGTTTTTTTACACACCCCTAAAAAATACTATAAAGATGTTTTCAAACTTTCATCTAGTCAAAAAATAAATCGGACTCAAAAAATATTTTTTATTTAGTTTAAGTATAAGGGGTTTTTTTCTCAAATTTAGCAATGTTTTGATATTGAAAAAAAAATTATTTAGCTGTTTAAGATATTTTTTAGATGTTTTTCAAGTAAAAATGATCAAAATAGGTTTTTAGAGTTCTAAAACTCATAGCCCGATTTTCTAGTCAACTCTAATGGTCAGAATCTTTACCAATAGATGATGCATCATCTATTAATGTAAATAAAACACCATCTATCTATTTTTAAAAAATTAAGGCATATTACATGCTACCTTCCTTGTTACACAATAAGAAAATGCAAGAAGGTCATTTGTAAGAGATAAGCCTTGCAAATTCACACACGCCAAGGCTTTTTTGCATTAGACCAAGCATGTAAATCCAAGCGCCTAGACTCTTTTTATATATTCTTTTATTTTTTTAATTTCATTTAAAATTTATTATAATAAAATTATATTTAAAATATTATTCCATTAAATATCAATTGATTTTTCCTTTGTTTTCAAATAAGATTATTATATTTTTATATATATAATATTATCAATCATTTCATTAATTATCATATATGAATCTAATATGTAAATATTTTTAAGCTTGTGATCATGAATAAAAAATAACAAAATAAAAACAAGATTTATATTTTGTTATCTTTTATTATAAATTTTTTATAAGATTTTCTTAGATTAATTATTTTTCCTTAAATTGCTTATAAAATATCGAGACATGATTTTTATTTTGTTTTGTTAAAACTTGCTCTTAAGATCATAAAAAGTTTTTGATTTATAAAATAATACTTATTATAAAAAAATTATTTTCATCAAAAAAAGAATTCATTAATAAGAATTGTAGTTTAGATTAAAGAGCTACTTTTTCATTTTTATTTTAAATTATTCAATTTTGTAAAAATATGTATTATAAATTTGTTTATTTTTAATGAAGAAATCATTAATGAAAAAAACTTGGTAGAAAAATGTAAGAATAAAAAAGAAATAATTTGTTTAATAAAATGGTTTTTAAGAATTTAAATAGTATTGTTTCATACAACCATCGATTTTAATTATAAAAGAATTGAATAAAAATAGATTTAAAAACTATCATGTAGCATTGCTCCAGTAAATAACTAGTATTAAACCCCCATCTAAAATTATAAAACAATGTCTAAAAAGAGTAATCTTCAACTCAAAAACAATAAATTATGAGGAAGAATTTTATGATTAGGGAGAAAATCCCCAATAATATTAGTATAAATTTTAGACAAGATAAAATAATAAATTAGTACGTAAAATGTCAGTCTCGTAGTAAACTCCTTGGTGAATTAAGTAAGTTCCAATCGTGTAAAATAACTATTTATGCCTCGTTTGTTTGTTGTAAAGTAGTTTTTTTTGAAAAGTGGTTACTTTGAAAAATAAATTCTTGAAAAGTAAATTATTTTTTGATATTTGGTAATGTCATGGAAAATAAGTTAGAAAACACTTTTCAATGTTTGGTTATGTAATGAAAAATGAGCTGAAAAATAACTTTTTAATATTTTATTTTTAAAAAAGTTTATCTCATATATATAGAATATTTAATAACTTATAATAAAAGAATGAGATCGAAAAAATATAATGATTTTATTATATCATATATTTATATATAGCTTATTTTATAAAATATAACTATATATTTAATATAAATATTTTAAATATAATATTATAGATATATAACCTTATGAAATATTTTTTAAGTAAAACCTATTAATATTTTTTTGATTTATAAACACTCAAAATAAATTTTTTATAGTATTAAGAAAGTCAAATTAGTTAATAGTATTAAGAAAGTTAGATATTTGAGTTTTTTTGGTGTCTATATTTGTTTTAGAGATAAATAGATACAAAAATATTTTGATGGGTTTTTTTGGATAAAGATTGTTTTTTTTTTAATGTATGGACAATTATCCCTTTAATATATAATTAAGCATTAGAAAATAAATATAAATATCTTACATCAAACATTGTCATGCATAAATATTATGTTTTGATGTTATACACATACATATTAGTTTACATTAACAATTATAAACATACTAGACCAAATAAAACAGGTAAATATACTTGTCAAATAATAAACATAGACTTTCTTATCATAGTAAAATCATCTTAGCAATCAGACATGTAGTAGTGGTGGTTCATAAAATTTTGACCCAAATTTTCATCAAATTAGTATTTTTTTTTTTTGCCATAAATGGTTTTGTCAACATTTCATTTTGAACCAAGTGATCAAAAGCATCACCAAGGGTGGTCTCCTCAAAGCCTTCAATTTTCATCACTTCTGTATATAGCTTATTAACATCAAGTTAATTTTTTCTTAGGCTTTAAATTGCAAACGCTATATCTTCAATTTTTTTAGACAACTTTTCAAAACCATCATCTTTATACATTCGATTTCTTTTTCTATGTTGCCTCTTTTGTGCACTAGAAAAAAATGTCTCTTTACCTTTTAAAGTTTCTTCATATTCCCCTTTATTTTCAATTGAAATAGACTGTATTTTAGTGTTCTTTTCCAGGTTGATATTTACATATGATTTGGTATAATTTCTGATTGCCATGTCTTTTTCAACAACAATTGTCATTAGTTCATACATATCAAGTTTTTTGTTGAGATACTTGTCATGATTGGGATGTGCTTGTTCATAAAGATTAGAATATGCAATTTTTAATTCATTGTATAAAGTTTTGGAAACAAAAGTAAATATAAAAATTATAAAGAGTATACTATTTATTATAAATTTACTTCTTCATCATATAAATCTTTCGAAATCATAATCATCTTCAAACAATCATCTCAACCAAAACCACTTTTATTTTTAAGTTTGGTTATTATTTCCCATTTTTTTTCACAGTTTTTAGATAATTATCCACATGTTTAGGCTCACATTGCACGTTGAACTTTTGACTAATTTCTGTAGCCACCTTAACAAAAGATTTTGCTTTAAAAGTGGAAGAAAGTTTGTTTCCTTTAAGTGCCTTCTTGACTAATATCTCAAGTAGCATGTGAGACATAGGCTTAAACCATGTGTAGTGCTTACCCTTGCATTTTTCATTCTTCATGGTACTCATTTGTATAAAAAAATCACAAATTTATACAAAATAAAATCATACAATATTTAGATTGAATTAATTTTATATAAAAAATACAATTAATATTTAAAATAAAATACATGAAATACATAATAAATTATAATAAATTCAACAAGCAATCCAAATATATATCAAAGATAATACAAACTCAAGAAAGACATAATAAAAACAAACACATATAATTAACACTCAATTACTAGTTTCTTTAAGTGTTATAATCATTTCATATGGTTGATGCAATCATTTCTCCTTTTGTTATCCACTCACTATTCTCTTCCCTCTCCTCCCGTTGGCTTAAGTTGATTGTTTTTCTAATTGGTTAACTTTATAAATATATTTGTTCCATAAGAAAGTCATAAGGATCAATTCTTATTATGTGATTATGAATAATACAACATGAAAGCACAACATTCACTTGTGTTTCATAAGACCAAAAAGGTTTTCCATCAATTGATCTAAAACGACTTTTAAAAATACCAAACTCTCGCTCAATAGCGATTCTCAATGAAGAGTGTTGAAGATTAAATTACTCCTTTTTATTTTCCCGGTGAATGTTCTGTAAACTCGTTTAATGGGTATCGAACTCCATGTAAAGTAAAAATGATTCATTTTCAAATACCGTAACCAGCATCACCAAGATAATATTTTTCTATAAATAAAAAATAAAACCTATTACTATCTTTATCTAATTAGATAATTTATATGTTTATTGCATATAATAAATATTTAATTTATATCTTCTAGAATTTTAGACCACTAGGTCTTGATAGTGCATCACCTAAAACCTGGGGATTGTGTGCACTTCCTTCCCATCAAGCTAAAACGTATATAAACTTCAAATTAAAAGTTATAACTACTAAAATATTTTGTGTTGTTCCCTCTTTTCAACCTTGAAACTTTCCTTGAATTTCAATTGGAACATTTACAAGAACATTAATACCATTAATTGCTCCCACACAATCCTATATAAACATGAAAAAATAATTTATAACCTTTTCTTCTAGACATATTTAATTAATGTATAAAAATATTGGTATTGTTCTCATACCTTAAAATAAGGATAGAATCTGAGATTATTCATTATCTCCGCGGGAACTGTATCCCCTAGGTCTTTAATAAGGTATTTATATAATTTAAGAACTGTTTTAATATAATTCTAAAGTAACGATGGATAGTTTTAACAAACCTATAGTATATACCACTAATAAAACAAAATTTTTGGTTTCAGCCTATAATTTGTAAAAACACAATTACTTGCTTTCTAATAGACACATTTTAAGTTGATTGTAATAGGTGATGACTTGTGAGAACATCACACAAATTATATAATACAACTGGTTTCATGCGAATTTGCTCGACGCAATGTCTATCATCTCAATTCAAAATGCTATCAATATAGCTCAATTACATTTATATGTGATTCTCTTGGTATATAAATTATATTTCTTTCTCGTTCAATAATAGCTACACCTACAACTATAATAGTTATAGTTACTCTCATATATGCTGCATGAATAATTTTACTATCCATAATAAGAAAGTGAAGTTTTCTAATAACGAAACCTAAAAATTTCAGGGAAATAAACATTTCAAAAGCATATCAAATACTTACACAATCAATACAAGAAATTATGATCAAACCGACACACATTATCAATTAAAAAGTAAGAAATAAGAGGAGTTGACAATGTATCATAATTATTGTAATGATATTTGATTCCCTAAACAAACAAGGCCTTAAAATGATTACTAGTTTGGCAGTAGATACCGAATGGTCAAGTTGGTGGTAAAGTTTGGTAGTAGCTAGTGTGCACACATATGTAAACAACATGGCTCAATACCATAATATGGTGAGAGTTCTCAATCCTTATATTTTCTGGTTTGAAAATATATTGTTCTTGCAAAATTCACTCAATCTCTTTACAATTTCATGGTAACAAACTGTTTGTGCTCTTACTTACCATCACCTATTGGTACAAACCGAGATTAATTTACTGGAAAGGGTGTCTCATCCGAATTGTAAAGCTTTTGAGTTTTTTTATCTTAAAAATAAAGAGAAGATCCTTGTCTATGCATACATGAAAAAAAAACAACTTTTAGACTACCAAATATTTTTTTGTAAACTACCATTTATTTTCCAATAAAGAGAAATTCAATTATTCTTAATTTGGAGTTATATACTACAATATTAATCTCAACATTGTATGACTTTATTTTTGCTCCTAACACACATGTTTCTCCTGGTACAAAGAAACCAGATCGAGTACTTTTATGGGAAATTAAACTTAAAATTACGATAAAAATTGTTGAAGGACCGCCTTACTTGCATTCATTAGAGTACCTAGTAATTTCCAAATATATAAAGAGTCCATTGCATAAATAATTCCAAACAATAACATCTAAGATTTTTAAAAGCAAAGGTCGTTCAATTTCTTATAAGCATCTAAGATTGAATCAACAAGCAAGATTCTGAGATCCTATACAAAACAAAGCATGAGATTGTTAAGTTTTTTTTTTTCAAAACCAAACAAAACATGAAAAACACAACAAATTAACAAGATTATAATATTTATGCTATAATCACCACTATAAATCCAAACAAAAAAGAGGAAAACAAAAGATAGATGATAGAGAGACATTTGAGGAAAAGGGTTACCTGAAATAAGATGATTCAATGCTTCAATGGAGATTGTTGCAGATAACAGAGAATAAAAAGGAAATTATTATGATGATTTTTTGTTCCAGTAAAGAGATTTGAGAGAGAGAGAGATTTGCAACAACCATATAAAAATGTTTTTTTTTTGTAGAGATTTCCAGTAAAACTATTTGAGATAGAGAGAGGGAGAGATTTTGTTCCAATGTCCGTAAGTCAAAATGATATGTTTCTTTGTAAATAAAGGAAAGTGTTTTTTAAGGATAAGAAAAAGAAAACACTTTTTAGGCATTAAAGTTTAACTTTTTTTTTGACTAACTTTTTATAAGTTTATAAAATATAGAAAAGTGAGGAAAATGTTTTTTTAAAAACAAACAAGGCCTTAAAAAAAATAATTGTGAGTTGGGGGGAAATCTTTAGAAAAATTGAATGTAACTCCAAATAAATGAATATCTGAATTTGCACATAATAATATTGATTATAAATGTAAACACTTGTTTTACTATGTTAATTTTTATTGAAAATAATGAAAGATTTGTAGAAAATTTATTATGATTAAGGATAAAATTTCCTAAAAAAGTATTATTAATACTAGATTGAACAAATGTGGACTAAACAAATACTCAAGTTCAAATTTTTCAAATTTAAATTATTATACTGAGCTACATAACCATATTAACAAGTTTCAAATAATATAGATACTATTTTTTCACATTCATTTTTTTTATTTATCAAACTCACAATAGCTATATCTCCAACATCATAAATATCTTTAAAACAAACTAGTTATTCTCTCCATTTATTTCTCTAAAATCATGAGTTATTCTCAATCATTTATTCTTTTTTCTAAGATCATGCCTAGAGATAATGTGATCTTTTCTATTGTAAATATTACTCAAGTGACAAATAGTAGGTTTTTTCTAACATGTCTTCGTACAACAATTTAATTATATATTTCAATTTTTTATTGTCAAGTTGAATTTTATTTTATATGCCTTTAATTTGACCATACTACCAAACTTCATATAAAATTATTCATATATTAAATATGAAATGCTTTAATTCAATAAATATTCATTTCAAGATTTTTCATTTATGAAAATTCCGCTATTTTCTCTTAGGAGGAAATTTCAAATTACTGAATTTAATTTGTTCTTTAAGGGGAAAAAAAAGAAAGAAAGAGAGAGAAAGAGGCCGGCAAAGCGGTTAAAGATAGACATACGTACGGATAATCTTGTCTTCGCCAATTTGGCTGTGCCTCATTGTTTTGGGGGAGAAGAAGGTTTGATTTAAGGTTTCTGTGGATGGAGATAAACCCATCTTCTTCTCCATCCTCAACAAACCCCTCAATAATACTATAGCAGTAGGAGTAGAAAAACCCATCAAAAATTTGTTTGCTTTTAAAATAATGTCATCTTTCTCTCTTGTCTCTCCTCCAACCATCCCTCATCCTCACATCATAACCAGACATCCACCAACTCCTTCTTCTCCTATTTTCTCTCTTTATCGCAACCCTTTATCTCTACATGCCCACAACACCACACCAACCAATCTTTCTTCTCCTCATGGACCAATACAGACCTCTAAACTTGATACTGTGGCCAAAACCTCACGTGGGTCTTTTAGGATTTCTTCTCTTTCCAACATTGAAAGAGAATTAGGGACTGGAAGCCAAGATGACGAAGAAGAGGAAATAGAGGGCGTAAGTCCAACTTCTGTTTTGCCTGACAGATGGGATGTTTTGGGTCTTGGTCAAGCTATGGTATTTCTTTCTATCCTTCCTTTTTGCTTTTCTTGGATTTTATTTCCTTTTAGTTTCTACTCCTTGTTTAGTTGCTCAGTAGATGTTGGTGGATAGACAAAGATATGATTTTTTTTTTAAGGTTATGCTTTGTGTTATTTGTTAAACAAATTTTGTTATGCTTATATATCAAACAATTGATGAATGCAAATGGAAGAGAAGAGAAAACATAGTTGCGTGGTAGGTAGAATATGAATTTTTGGGGTGGTTGAGGTTTTATACGGGATGACTCTGTATTTCTATTAGTAAAGCATGCTTTGCCATTTTCTTGCTATTACTGAATATACCGCATTGATAAGAGATGATAGAAGCAACTACATTACCAGGATTCTGTAACAAGTTAATTTGTGTATCTTTGCTGTAGTTATGGTGTTTTTTTTTTAGCTATAATATGCATCGGCATTGTTGTTATATTATTTCATGGCAATATGGAGTACTTGACTTCCTAAATGCTTGATTCTTTGATTTCTACTTTAACTTTCCTATATGCTTTTCTGTTCTCTATATTCTGGGATGAGAGAATCTATTATTTCTGACACTTTGTATCTTTAGGTGGATTTCTCTGGCACTGTTGATGATGAATTTTTGAAAAGATTAGGATTAGAGAAGGGAACAAGGAAGGTTGTGAACCATGAGGAGAGGGGTAGAGTTTTGCGGGCCATGGACGGTTGCAGCTACAAGGCAGCTGCTGGTGGATCTCTTTCAAACAGCCTGGTAGCCCTGGCAAGGCTTGGTTGTAAATCCGTAGGAGGCCCTGCCCTAAATGTAGCCATGGCAGGCAGTGTAGGGAGTGATCCATTGGGAGGCTTCTACAGGTTAAAGTTTAATAGCTTGTTTTCATTTCTTATTTTCTTGCATTTGGAAGTACATGAACGAAAGCCAGAATTGAGGCTTCTTATTGTTGGTTACTTCTTTAAAAGCATGATAAGTTTTTTTCTTGTTTTTTTTTTTACTTTTAATTCACTAGTGGAAAATATCTTGTCGAACAGCTGATATGTGCACTGCATATGCTTACTGATAAAGTTGAATGTAATTGGTGAGCTTTGCCTTTAACTGTTAGCATTGATTCACATGATTTTAGTTTAGGTGACTTTGCTTAGTTACTTAGAGAGCTGAGCAAGTATTTTCATCCTTTCCCAATTCTGTTTACCTCTGGAATCTGGTGAATGGTAATTATCAAACGTCTATGTTCCTTTGAAAGAATATGGTTTTCAATCTGTTTACATGTCAAGTCCTTGTCAACATTATTCTCCCTTTTGAGAAGAAAAGATTTAGTTGTTGGTCTGGCATTTATGTTACCATTGGATTTGCGTTTGCTTTTGTATGGTTATGATGACTAGATTTGGGGAACGTGAAAACATAAGGTGCTTGAATCCATATGGTGGGACAACTAAATGAATAGAAATATAAAACACTTTCTTTGCATTGGAGACCTTCCATTTTCTGTGTCTATTGAAGATGGTCAAAACTTGCATGTCCCTCTCCAGCAAGAAGATATTAGGTGAGCCTAGCTCACCCCGAGCCACCAACGATTGTGGGACCCACCACTTTGTGACTTTGGGCTCGTGCAATAATTTATCCTTTTCAGGTTTCAGCCCATAAATGTTGAGAGTTCATTTGAGTGTTTTGAATCTTCATATTTAGATATTTATGGGATATAATTAGAGGTCTAATAGGCTATGAGTAAAAGTGTTCAATTTTCTTTTGTACCATTGGCAAGCTAAAGTTTAGTATGATGATGAAAAAGGTTCATAGATAAAATTATACAAGGTTATTTCTAGAGTCTAGAGACAAAAGATACAAAAAAAAAAGAAGAACCAGAAAACGACTGTCTGGAGCAACACTAATATTTAACCAAAACTGGAGAGTTAGCAAATATTTTTATGCATTGTTTCTCATCTTGCTTATATAATGGAGCAAAAGATGAAGCAGAGCTTTGGGTCTATGAAGCTAGTAGAGCTCGTAAGCTAAATAGAAGCAATAAAACTTAGTCCATTTAAGTCGTATAATAGGAGAGTCCCTAGTTTCTTCCATTTTAAATACATATACAGAATGTTAAGTTGGAAGTTTTTTTTTCTACAGATGATGCACACATATAATTATTTACATATCCATGTAAATGTGTTTGTTATCACCAAACATGAGAAGGAAAATGATAAATCCTTCACACTGTTTGTTGGGTGGGAAGGTTTGAGGAGGAAAGAAAAGGAGCGAGCCTTCCAATTGCAATGAATCGACAATGGGTGATTACAGTTTTTAAGTCCAAACCTTGGGAAGTTGGCATGTGCTAGCCAGTGCTTCAAATGATGTCTATCTTGTCACTTCATCTAGATCAAAAGGTGCTTTTTTTTTAAAAATAAAATAAAATAAAATTTGCTAACCCTGCCTTTGTAAATCCATCTGGATATAGGTTCATCCTTGGTAACTGACCTGTCATAGTTGGATTTGAACTATTTGATACTTGTTATGGAATTTATATATTGATCTTATGTGTTTCAATATCTTCTCCTTTGATTTGTTTCATAGATCAAAATTACAGAGGGCAAATGTGAATTTTCTCTCTGAACCTGTGAAAGATGGGACAACAGGAACAGTGATAGTTCTCACAACCCCTGATGCACAGCGAACCATGCTCGCATATCAGGTAAATTCTGTTTTAGAAGGGTAAGATTTGTGATAAATCCTGATTCTCGAGTGCAGTTTCTTTTTGAAGATTTATAGTTTGTCTTTCCCTAAAAATCAACTTTTGCTCAGTGCTTACCAGAGGAATAAATAAATAAATAAATAAATAAATAAAAGGTTTACAGTTGGTGCTTCTAGTTGTTAAGTTGCAGACACCTTCAGAAGATTCTTAGCCACAGTAGGTAAGGATTATGCATGGGGCATGCTGCTTCTCGAATGAAATGTGTTTCCTGAAACTATATTAGCTGATCACAAGTTTTGTCCTGCATGTCCAGCTATACACAGTCCATTATTTCTGTAAAAATATATAAATTCTGCTGCATTCTATGTAAGATTTGTGTTGCTGGAAAATGAACTACTCATATATGGTGAATACGTTTGTTATATTTCTTTGTTGGCTTAAAAATATTTACTGAATTAGCTGGAAGTTGAAAGCACGTACCAAACCTGGATAAGTCTTTGCCCAATTTTTAGAATAATTTCCTAGATAAATTTCTTGATTTCAAGAATACGCTGGCCATTCTAGTGGTTGCTGTCTTATTTTTATCGAATATCACTAACTTGAGTTGCACATGGTTATTGTAGTTTTTATTCTCTAGGAATGGCTCACATGACTATGAATCAGTAACTGTACAAAGTCACATAATTTGTAATTTTGAAATGAAAATAATCATGGGGTTAGAAATTGGAGGAGATAAAGAAATTTTCTTCTTTCTGTACTAAACTTTCAAGGGTAACGACACAGATTCAATTTGGACATGTTAATATCATCTGTCTTGCCATATATTTTTGTGGTTTGTGCATGATTCCTTTCTGGAAATTTTTTTTTTCCAGTTGATGAACCCCGTTACATATTGGGAGTATTAGCTAGTCTCCATGCTTAATTTATCAACTGTTGTATGTGGTCTGTTGCAAATAAAGGCCAAATAAAATTACAGTAAATCATATGCCGGGTTGCTTTATCATTTGGAATATGAGCTGACCCCTAACATATCGGCATCCTTTAGGGTACATCTTCAACTGTTAACTATGATCCATGCTTGGCCAGCATAATTTCCAAGACGAAGATACTGGTAGTTGAAGGCTATTTATTTGAACTTCCAGATACAATTAAAACAATTTGGACATGTTTATATCATCTGTCTTGTCATATATTTTTGTGGTTTGTGCATGATTCCTTTCTGGATTGTTTTTTTTTTCCAGTTGATGGAACCCCGTTACATATTGGGAGTATTAACTAGTCTGCATGCTTAATTTATCGACTGTTGCATGTGGTCTGTTGCAATTAAAGGCCAAATAAAATTACAGTAAATCATATGCCGGGTTGCTTTATCATTTGGAATATGAGCTGACCCCTAACATATCGGCATCTTTTAGGGTACATCTTCAACTGTTAACTATGATCCATGCTTGGCCAGCATAATTTCCAAGACGAAGATACTGGTAGTTGAAGGCTATTTATTTGAACTTCCTGATACAATTAAAACAATTTCAAAAGCATGTGAAGAAGCACGCAGGAGTGGTGCGCTGGTTGCAATTACAGCATCAGATGTGTCCTGCATTGAAAGACACTATGATGATTTCTGGTAAGATTGTTGCTTGATTTACTAAAACAAAAAATATTTTATTTGGTTTCTGAATTTCATTTTTGTCTCATTAGATAGTTTATAGACAAGATTTTACTTAAAAGAATTTTTCTTGGCAAGTCAACATTATAGAAGTAATTTTGAAAATGTTTGTTGAAAAGAAACACCTTGGTGTTCAACATGTTTTCTTTCATGCTGGAAAAACTCCTTTCAATTTCAGTGGAGTTTGAAGTGATGAACATCCAAAACAAGATGTTATTAACACTACAATTTTGTGAAATAAGCCTTCTAGAAAGAGTTACCAGTTCCCATCCTGACAATGGTCTCTTTGGCCTGAAGTGCTGCAGAACAACTATTCAAGTAATTTAGGGTCTTCCCACAGATAGAATAGAACTGCCAGACACTCAGTCAATGGGGCATAACTAAACTACTATTTATCCTGCAATAGAAAGTCATGTAACTTGTCTCTTTTAATTCAAGTGATGAAGATGAATTTCCCACTCCTTCATGCATTTGCTAAAAGTTAGGGTATGGAGGGGAGTTGTCATAACGGAGGGGAACAACCTTTTGTGTGTGGTCCTATTATCTCCTAACTTTTGAAGTTTCCACCACCATGCTAAATCCTTTTAGTTTGTGAGTGGAGTCGCTAGCCAAACCTTGAATCGAGATGATTATGGTGGTCTAGTGACATTCTGTTTGATGCATAAATTCTTTCAGTTTTGGAAGAACTTAAGCTACCAAGTTCATTTCTTTAAACTCTCAAGTTTAGAAACCCAATCGCCTAAGAAATGTAAAATAATTACTAGCAAGGCCATGAAAGATATTTCAAGTTTGTCAAGACCTTTCAGTTTGATTTCTGTTTTCTGCTTCATGGTCTGAGGCTTAAAAATGAAAATTCATTGTTGTTCATCCTTCAACAGGATTGCTTTGTGCAGTTATTTCTACTGCTGAATTTGGTGAATCATTCTCTTTATTAATTTTATTGGATGGAGACTTGTTAGTTCATTCAATGAAACTTGTAATAGTGAGGAGACTCACTCCCTCCCTGTAACTTAAATGATGTCCCATTGAAGCATTCTTTCCCTCCTTGTGTTGTTCAGGGAAATTGCTGGAAACTGTGCCGATGTTGTGTTTGCAAACAGTGATGAAGCAAGAGCTTTATGTAATATCACTGCAAAGGATAGCTCAATTTCAGCTACAAGGTATCTTAGTCATTTTGTACCCTTGGTCTCGGTCACTGATGGGCAGAGAGGATCCTATATTGGTGTAAAAGGAGAAGCTGTATATATCCCTCCTTCACCATGTGCACCTGTCGACACTTGTGGTGCTGGGGATGCATATGCATCTGGCATTTTGTATGGTATCCTACGGGGTGTGTCTGATTTGAGAGCAATGGGTACATTAGCAGCTCGAGTTGCAGCCACGGTTGTTGGACAACAAGGAACCCGGCTTAAAGTTCAGGATGCTGTTGAGCTAGTGGAGTCGTTTGCATTGCATTTTGAGCACTCTGCAATTGGCTCAGATATCGGTTCTGACCATATTTCCAGCTTGTAACATGCCCCGCCGGTGGTTATGCTACCTCTCAATTCTTTTACTTTACTGCACTCCTTTGTGCTTAGCCTTGACCTGTACATTATAACATTAATATGCATTGGTTATACTGGCAGTAAATTTGCTAAAGGCATTCATTTTAAGGATTTTTTGACTGTCTATATTCTCTCTGTTCTTTCTTTTTTTCATCGACAACGTTCCGAAACAGAAAGGGCAGGACACGATGAATTATACTGGACTGATTATTGAGGATTCAACACCCAATTCAGACATGTTCGGTTTTGCACTGGAATATGATACTCAAATGTGCTATGAAGTCACAGGATTCGACCTTTTTTGTGTAGCTGTTGCCATTTTTTTTTATAGGATTTAACCAATAACGAGGCGACAACTCCCACCTATGAATCATACAAACTTAGATTTCACAAAAGGAAGAATCAAATCAAAAGAATGTCAAATAAGATACTAGGGTTCTAAGAAATTCCTAAAAAATCAAAAAGTTTAAAACCACATATAAAAGTAATAAATAAATTGTAAAGTGTTATAGCTGGAATAAATAATGGTTATTGGATATTCTGTTAGTAGTAACAGAATGTATGGCACTGGAAATCAGTTAATTGTTAGTTGTTAGTTGTTAGTAAACATGGAACTCATGTTAAGCTGGTATATAAGGAGGAACAGTTGACGTATACCACACGCAAATAATAAGAAGAATTTATTCTTCTGAAATCTCAGTCTTTTCTTCTTTTCTTCCATTTCTTCAGTCTTGTTAAGCTTAGCTTAACAATTGGTATCAGAGCATGGCGGAGGGCAATAAATTCAAGGCAATGAACGAAAATTGCAAAAAGTTAGAGAATCAGCTACAGAGTCATCACCTAGAATGACAAGAATCTATGGCTGAAAGTAAGGAACATTGGCTGGAACAAGGCACCAAGATTGATCAGCTGGTTCTGCAGATAGAGACAATATCCTCACTGTTCCAACAATTCATTGCTTCTCAACCAGCAAGAAAGGACATTGGAACTAGTTCTAGAGGCATTTTAACGACCCCAGACACTGATAAAGAAACATGAATGCCTATTTCAGCTGAGAAAATCGCTCCAGGACACATGAATCAATTCAGAGGTGAACAAATGATGGGGTAGGAACTTCATAGGATGGGATACAACATACCATTGCCAAGGGTGGAGTTGCCAACATTCAGAGGAAAGAATCCTCGGGGTTGGTTGCGAAAATGCAGAAAATATTTCAAGATGAACACAATACTTGCACACCAGTGGGTAGAAGTGGTCTCCTATTACTTAGAGGGCAAGGCAGACATCTAGTTCGAAGGATTAATAAGGGAGAACGAATCTTGGATGGATTGGGAAGAATTTGCACAGATTCTTTGCAGACGATTTGGCACAGAGAGGACAGTGTGGAAGAATTCAACAAACTGATCCAAGATAAAAGTGTGGATGATTACATAGAGCGATTTGAGGAGCTAAGATCATTGATGAGTGTTCTTAATCCGTCCCCAACAGAATCCTATTACGTCTCTAGCTTCATTAGTGGGCTGAAGGAGGATATCAAACCAATGTTGAAGATCTTGAAACCTGCAAATGTGTTGATGGCATTTGAACAAGTTAGGTGGCAAGAAGAGTCCAACAATGCACTAACTAGGAGGTCCAGACCAGTGCAACGCAGTAACACAACATTTAACAATGGAAGAGTGGCAAGTAATGCTCCACCCACTACCTTTAATCCCAATCGGATGGAAAGAGGAAGACCTCACTCAGATAGCTTATTTGAGCAAAGAAAAAGGCTTGGGCAGTGCTTCAAGTGTGGAGACAAGTACACACCTGGGCATAGATGCAATACTAAAGGCTTACACATGATCAAAGGGGTAGAGGAAGAAGAGGATGAGGAAGTCAAGGAACTGGATGACACAATGCAGGATGAGTGCAAAGAAAGGAGACCGATTGATGAATTTGGACTATCATTAAATGTATTGGCAGAAAATGATACCTACAATACTATCAGAATTAAGGGAAATTATCAAGGCAGGGACCTTATAATTCTTATAGATAGTGGGAGTACCCACAACTTCATTGATGAGGGTACAATTACAAAATTAAATGTGGCTAAAAGTAAAACCACATTACTGGCAGTAACTATGACTAATGGTAAGGTCATGTTACGTGAGATGCAGAGCCCTGGCTTTACATGGTTTATGCAAGGCTACGAATTCAAAGCCAACCTGAGGGTACTAAAATTAAACAGGCATGATATAGTGCTAGGTGTGGATTGGTTGAAGCAGTATTCTCCAGTGCTCTTTGACTTCATCAAGCTGCAGTTATCATTCAAGAAAAGTGACAGAATGATCGAGCTAAAAGGAATAGTGCAAAGTTCTGACTTGCACATGATATCAACAATTAAGGAGCATAATAGCTTCAAAGATGTGATTGTAGGAGTAATTGGTTAGTTTTTTGCTATGGACGTGGAAGAGGATAAAAAACCAACCAAAGCTACTGAAGAGATTGAATCCTTGTATAAGAAAAGAAAGGAGAACATTATGGCTGACGCTTTGTCTAGGAAAACTAATGGTGAACTGTCTGCTAAGGGTAATAGGGCCTTGGAAGCTATCACCAATATACTTCCTGAATGGTATGAAGATGTTTATACATCCTATGAGAAGGACTGCAAGTTACAAGCCATCATTCTTAACAAATTGATAGGCACAACAGGGGAACCCGAGTTTACTTACAAAGAGGGAATCTTGCGATACAAGGGTAGGATCATGGTTAGCCAGAGAGGACATCTTAGAGCTTAACTAGTAAAATCAGTACATGATTCTTATGTTGGGGTACATGCTGGCATTCAGAATACCTATAGAAGGCTGAAGACAAACTTTCATTGGTATGGGATGAATGCTATGGTTAAAAAGGTAGTGGAAGAATGTAATGTGTGTAGGCAGGCCAAGGTGGAAAGGGTGGCATATCCAGGACTGTTACAACCCCTACCGATTCCTGGAGGTACATGAGAGGCCATTACCATGAACTTCATAGGGGGTCTACCAAGTTCAGAGGGATGAAATGCTATCTTGGTGGTGGTGGACAAGTTCACAAAATATTGGCACTTCATTGCACTCACACATCCATTCACAGCACAAGACATTGCACAAGTGTTCTTAGATCATTTCTAAAAATTCCATGGATTGCCTGCAGTTATTGTTATTGTCACAGACAGGGAAAAAATCTTCACCAGTGTATTTTGGAAGGAGCTTTTCAAGGAGCTGGAGGTTAGAATGTTGATGAGCACAACCTATCAACCACAAACGGATAGGCAGACCGAGAGAGTGAACCAATATTTAGAAACATATCTTCTATACATGATCATGCATCGGCCAAAACAATGGTTTTAATGGCTATCATTGGCACAGTGGTGGTATAATTCCAGCCATCACTCTACATTGGGCATGAGCCCTTTCTAGACATTATATGGTTATGCTTCTCCTCAGAGGGAATGGTTGGCACATGAACCTACTCCAGTAGTCGGGTGGAGAAGGTACTTCAGAGGAGGGCAAACATGGATCGCACGCTGAAGAGACAGCTGGAAACAACAAGGAACAGGTTGAAGCAAA
Source organism: Populus nigra (assembly GCF_951802175.1). NCBI lineage: Eukaryota > Viridiplantae > Streptophyta > Magnoliopsida > Malpighiales > Salicaceae > Populus > Populus nigra. The sequence goes on along the minus strand of NC_084863.1, from coordinate 6,976,041 downwards.
TTCATGACAAGAAAATAACAGAGAGGGAATTTGGAGAAGGGGATTGGGTCTTTCTTAAACTACAACCTTATAGGCAAAACAGTGTAGCCGTAAAGAAAAACTTTAAGCTCAATCCTAGGTACTATGGTCCTTTTCAGATCAACAAAAGGATTGGGATGGTGGCATATGAGTTAAAACTTCCAGAGGGAAGTTTGATCCATCCAGTATTTCACATGTCTTTATTAAAGAAAAAGGTTGGAGATGTAAAAATAGTTTCGTCCAAACTGCCAGTATCAGATAAGGAAGGACAAATGTAAATCATGCCCTTAGCCATATTGGATAGGAAATTGATGAAGAAGGGTAATGGAGCAGCTACTGCAGTGCTAGTTTAATGGTCTAATCTCTATCCAAAAGATGTAACTTGGGAAGATTTGTCTGATCGACAGAAGCAGTTCCTAGATTGCCAATTAATTTTTGAAGCATCTTAATTGAGCATTCAATTGAGCATTCTTGTGGACAAGAAAGCATTCAAGGAGGGAGTATTGTTACAGCTGGATTAAATAATGGTTACTAGATATTCTGTTAGTAGTAATAGAATGCATGGCACGTAGAAATCAATTAGAATCAGTTAGTTGTTAGTAAGCATGAAGCTCATGTTAAGCTGGTATATAAAGAGAAACAGTTGACGTATACCACACGCAAATAATAATAATAAGAATTCATTCTTCTGAAATCTCAGTCTTTTCTTCTCTATATCTTCTATTTCTTCAGTCTTGTTAAAACAAGCTTAACATAAAAAAAGATAAAGCATAAAGATAGAAAACTTGAAAGATAAATATAATTTGTAAAAAAAATAAAATAAAGGTGGAAAACTTGAAAGATAAATTGTTTAGAAAAATGTGTACTGGGGATCTGTCATTTTTTCTAGTAAATGAATGACCTAAATATTGTTAAAGGGTTGAAATTTCAGTTGGACTAAAAATCCTAACTCTACACAAACGATATTTTGATTGGAAAAGAATCGATAATTATAATCCTAAAATAGCTTGGACTAAATCTTCTACTTGACAATCGTACACACTATATAATCTCTCATTTTCTTTAACTATTGATGAGTTAGTATTATTTGACTAAATATTTTTGTTCTTTAAAAGAGCCCAAACTTGTAATTAGATAATAACCCAATCAAACACGGGTTTGATTGGGTATCAAATCTAATACACTTGGGTTCAGATGTAAGTTAAGCCCAAAGAACCATAAGTTTGGTAAAATGCTAGACCCAATATATTTGGATTTGACCGTGAATTGAACCCAAAAAATCACGAGTTTGAAAAAAAATTTAGATCCAATATATATTAGGCTCAGCCATGAGCTAAGCCCAAAGAAACACGTGTTTGGAAAAATACAAGACCAATATACTTGGACTCTATCATGAGATGAGCCAAAGGAACCATAAGTTTGGAAAAACACCAGACCTAATGTACTTGAGTTCATCCATGAGCTGAACCTAGGGAACCGTGGATCTAGCAAGTTGCTAGATCCAATACACTTGGGTTAAGTCGTGAGCTGAGCCTAATAAACCATGGGCCTGACAAGTTGTCAGACCCAATATACTTGGTCTCAGCCGTGAGCTGGACCTAAGGAACCGCGGGTTTGACAAGTTGCCAGACCCAATATAAATATCCCCTGAACCTTCTAGGTAAAGGGTTCATTTTTTTCCTACTCTATGTATTTTAGTCCTTAAAGCATTAATTAAATAAATAAGAACAAACATTTTTGTATTTGGAATTTAAGCTTCTTTCTTTTATTTATTATCATTCCCACTTAAAGTTACTGACTTTATCATCGGAGGGTCTTTAAGTCTCACCGATAGAGATTGTTTTGCAAGTACCATGACTTGCACCATCAATTTCATACTTCATAGGCTAAGGAGAAGGAAATATTGACATGAACATTTAATTAACTACTATCTAAACACTAAATAACCTCATTCCTGAGCATATTGGATTTTAGGACATCATTAATTAGCATTGTTTGTAGGAAATGCTTTTAAAAAGCCATTAATTATCCTACTATTTATATTGAGATTCCTATTTATCATCAATAACAGATAATCAAGACATTCCTGGTATAGAACATGTAACTGATCTCCCTACCACAACAAATACTCTTGCACAACTAACCCTTCAACAAATTATTGATCAGGTGTTATTCCTCACTCAAATAACGTTGGTGAATTAACAAACAAAAGGAAACGTACCTTAACAAGTCTAGGAACCATCTAAATAAACCGCTACATCCTTCTTACCACCTTCATATCATTAGGTCGCACCCAATGCCCATAGATGGTTACACTACCTAAAGGAATGTGAGAAGAATGAATCTATAAAGGTTTTCAACTTTAGAGGTCATCCAACCATTCCAAAACGTATACACGCCCTTATGGCACTCGAGTGCGCAACGGATATTCTAGGCATCTATCTGTTATCGTGGGAAGGAGGCTAGCTATAAATCTTGATTTTCCATGCTAAAAACCTTGAGTTCCCTAAAACGTTATTAATAAATGAGTGGAAAGCAACCTAAAAAGTAATACATGCAAGAGGAGGCTTACGCCCCCATCAAATTAAGGATTCTCCCATGTTGAGACGAGTGATGAACACTTGTATACCAAAGGATCACATCTTTACCAAGATGACCTTGAATAACTATGATGGTCTCACAGACCTAAGCGAATATGTACAGAATGTATAGTATAGCTTGGAGCTGGTTATCCAAGGTAGCCATGCCATGTGCAAGATCATCCCCATAACCTTTAAGGAGTTGATACGTGTGTGGTATAACAACTTGGAGTTAGACTCCATTACAAGCTCTAGTGACCTTTAAGCCAATCTAGTGACATGATTCAGTATAAAAAACTTAGCAAGGAAGAGTTCCACTAAACTCTTTGGGGTCACTCAGACAAATAACAAGTCCACATGAGTATACCTAAAAAGGTTCAATGAGAAAATGCTTAAGGTTATATAACTAATTAAGCCCTTGGCTTTTGAAGCTTTAATTAATGGAGTGAAGGGAAAAGCTCCATGAAAAGAATTGTATGCTCCATCGAACAAAAGCTTGTTAAAAGTGAAGCAGGCTACATTCGGGTAGATGACTTTAAAAAAGTGAAGAAGTGGCCATAATATGGGAGAATGAAGTGACTTCAAGAAAATGTGCCTACGCTTGTTTGAAGGGAAAAAAAAGTCCTGGTATTAGATCACCAAGGGTCCTTAAAAGAAAGAGTAGAGGTCAGAACATAAACTGTTGAAGAATTGAGTAATGTCCCCCTTAGAGAAGATGAACATGTCATCATGAAAGTGGGCTCCACCCTGACACCAGTATAATAGCAATCATTGGTAGAGCTCCTTCATATCCAAATGTTTAATTTCACAATATATAACTTTGACAAGTTAGGAATTAGTCCTAAAATTGCAACTCACCATTTGAAAGTGGATTCAACTGTTCATTAAGTTTGCCAGAAAAAGAGGAATTTTAGGGGTGAATGATAAAAAACAATAAATAAGAGGTAGATAAGCTCATGACTACTGGCTATATTAGGAAAATGATACACCTTACCTGGTTAGCGAATGTAGTGATGATCAAGAAAAGCAATGACAAGTGGCAGATGTGTGTTGACTTCACAAATTTGAACAAAGTTTGCTTAAAATATAGTTATCTTCTCCCCAAGATTGACCGTTTGGTTTATAGCACTGCACGTTTTGAATATCTAAGCTTCTTGGATACCAATTTTTGGTATCATCAAATCCCTATGCACCATGATGATGAGGAAAAAACAACCTTTATAATTAGAGAGGGAACTTATTGCTATAGAGTAATGCCATTCAGACAGAAGAATATTAGAGCTACTTACCAATGAATAGTTAATAAGATATTCAAGAATCAACTTGGGAGATATATGGAGGGATATGTTGATGATATATTAGTAAAGAGCATGACCTTTTAGCAACACTTCCTGGACCTAGAAGAATTTCTTCATATTAAGCTATCACCAGATGAAACTTAATCCTTCCAATGTGTCTTTGCCATTAAAGGTGGAAAATACATTGGTTTTTTAGTGAGCTTTAAGGGAATTGAGCTAAATCCAAAAAAAATTCAATCCATACTAAATATGACTCCTCCTTGGACTATGAAGAAAGTTCAGCATCTTACAAGGAGATTGATTACCCTCAATCGATTCATAGCTTGACCGGGAGAATACACCTTGCCATAGCCAACTTTGAGTGAATGCAGATTGTCAGAAGGCTTTTGATGAGCTCAAGATTATCTTTCATCTTCTAAGATCTTGTCCTAACAAAGGGAGAATGAAAACCTCTTCCTTTACTTGGAGGTGGCAGACTCAACAATAAGTTATGTTATGGCAAGGAAGGATGAAGGCACTTAACATCCAATTTATTATTCTAGTTGAACTTTCCATGATGGTGAAATAAGATATCTAAACTTTATTATTTCTTTTATACAATCAGTCCTCTTATCTAAACTCTGAGACCAGTACTTAGGGTTTCCAGTGATCAAAATATTATATAGCTACTCCATCTCTTTTCTACTGATAAAGATAAAAAATTCTATACTCTTTCCTTTCACATCACCATAAAAATATTGATATAGAAGGATGACTACCGCACACATGTAACAAAGAAGATTGATGTTTCCCATTCCAAATATATCTTAATTATATATGACTTCAAGTCCTAATATAATTTTTTTTTCCTGAATTTCACAATGGTTATTTTCTTTATTTATAATAATACATTCATGAATCGATAAAAAGTACACATGCTAAGTCTTTCTCTATTTACAATTTATCCACCACCAACCATACCAAGAAAAGAAACTACCATGATAGCTACTAGAGGCTTATATAATCGTTAACTTTAGAGCTCGTGGGATTAGTTAAGGTGCACGCAAGCTGACCCGAATACCCACGTTAATCTAAAAAGAAAGAAAAGAAACCACCATCAGTCGTTATTTTATTATACGAATCATTAAGGTATTTATTTATTTATCCTTTACTAGCTGTTATTATCCATGAAAGTCATCTTTTCTTTTGGTTTTTGAAAATCTTTTACCGTGCTATTAAACAAATTAAGTAACTCATCGATCTGTAATTTATCTTCATCAAACTAGTTCGGAATTTAGCTTAGGTTAGGTTTAGCAACCCAATTCTTTTACCAACAGAGTACGAGGCAATGAAATAGATGGCTAGGAAGTAAGAGAGAAGTACAATTATTGGAGTTAGTGGTACACGTGGTATTTAAACGAAAGGACCATGACTCATGAAATTGATGACGACGACAAGGACGGCGTTTACTGGTCCCTTTCCCAAGAGTTTTGCTTGACCGGTAATACCGGTGAGGAAGGACAGAGTACGTGTCATTATCAGTAGTTTCCACAGATTGCAAGCAAGCCCTTCTCGCTCGTGACTCTCCAGTACATGTGAACTCCACGTTCGTTTCTTTTCTTCTTCTTTTTAAACAGTACAAAACTAACATTTACAGATTGGAATTGCCAAGAGGTACTTACCCAAAACACAAAAAATACTCCTAATCTTTCACATATATATGTTAACATCACTGACTTCTTTTGCTTTCCGCCCATCCTGTTCATTCCAATCTCTCTCTAGATCACTTATTTCTTTTGATCTATATAAACACAAACTACATTGAGTGCACAACACCGGCCTCTTGGCACAAAGGCTCAGATGCTTACAACTTTGTGACGTAAAGAGAGAGTGATGATTTTGATAACAGTTTGGCAAAGTAAGCTTCTTTTTTATCACTACTATACATATTGACATATATTTTGTTGTTGTCTTCACTAGTATTTTATGATGAATCCTCCCATTGGGGATCTCTGTGGAACTCCCTTTCTTCTCTTGGCAGTCCTATAATTCATCGCAGTTGGCGGTGGGGTTGAGGGTGTAAAGCTTTGTGCTTTGCTTTTAGCACTTCCGTTGCTGATGCCACTCATTGATTTTTCAGTGTCTGGACCATCCATCTCCTTGTACCTTTTCTTCTTCCTGAAATTCTTTAATGTCCCAACAATCTGGAATTTTTATAATTTACGGAACTATGCAATTAAAATCAGCAGCACAACAATGAACATTAGAAGAAGGATACCAGAAGGACCTTTTTAAAAAGAAAAGCTAGACTGTTCAAGGCTTATTTGAGTTACTCATCAACAAAATAAACCAATACTCCATGTATAAATAAATAGTGGTAGCTTACATGCTTTGCCATTTTCTTTTGAAGGTGCGTATATATTAACGAGGAGTACAGGGCCATTCTCCTTTAAAAAAAAAGAAAAAAGGAAAAGTTTCTATCTTTTTCCAAAACTAAATTGGTTGAAAGAAATAATATATAAGAAATTGTTTCTCTCAATAATAAAGAAACTGTTTCTCTCAATAATAAATGCATGCTCTAATTTTAAGTTGAAAACAAATAATTAAAAACACGGGTGGGGGTGGGATATATATATATGCATTACCTTGCAAGCAAGAGAGCATAAGCTGAATGAATCAAGGAGGCTGCGCTCACAGACATGGCAAGTGTTGGTAACACCTTTACCAGGCCTAGGCTGAGGCCTCTCATTCAAGAACACAATTTTTGCACTGTTGATGATGTAGGTCTAGACCTCTGTTATGTCAAAGTATTTCTGAATTTCAGACACCCTAATCACATCATGGTAAGATGACCTCCTTATCTACAACAATAGAGTGATTAATTTGATTAAACTATAACAGAGAAATCATGCGCCAATTGCCCTTTTCGAAAAAAAAAAACAAAAAAAGGGCCATGGATTTGGGATTGAACCACCAAAGATCAGACTCGTGTCATTGGTCATGAAAACAACACAAAATCCAAGTGGTTTTGGGATATGATGAGATGAGAAACATGGTGGCTCTAGCGAAAAGTTTCTTGGGATAAAAGACCAATGCCTCATGATTAGATTTTACTAGACAGTGAATAAAATCCTTTACTCTTGCACATAGATACCTGGATAGCTCTATGGTCTTTGTGGTGTAAGAGACAAACAGAACAAAGGGCACCGTTCATGCAATCCAAGCAATACATATTGCATTCACTCTTGTGAGCATCAACATGAAGCTTGCATTGAACAAAAAAGCTTGTTTGGAGAAGTGTATGCAGCCATGGTGGCCATTTGATATCTTCTTTATGATCACCAACATAATCTGGACTACCACCTCCCTGTAAAAATACTCAACACAAAATTAACACACAAACAATAGATATATCATTGCAATAAAAAAAAAGCACAAAACATATTAAAAGCAACCAAGAAAGATTATAAATGTGAGCTAAATAATTACAACTACCATGATTCTTCTGATGTTGGGTTTGATTTCTCTCACAATGGTGCTTTCTTGGTCATTAATGATCATCTAAGGACAGTCTCGGAGAAGGAAAAGAGAGCTTTTTCTTACAGAAGAGATAGATGGGGAAAAGAGGTGGGGTATTTGCTTGAAGTGGTGGGTGGGTGGTGGATGGGGTGTTGGAGGTGATTATCTTTGGCTTAAAAATCTACCACCGAACCTGTATATCCGAACCTAAGCCAAAAATTAGATGCGTTTGGTCCAAGGAAATAACCATTAATTCTTCCCCTTTTCTTTTCTTGTTCCTTCTCTCTATTAATTATCTCTCCATATATATTGTTTTTCGTTAGACTTTGTAATTCGAAAATTAAGATACTTGTATTTTTGCTTGGACGTTATAGTTTTTGGTAACAGTACTTGACGGAGGTGTGTGTTCTCGCCTTTTGAAACGTACGTGGAAGGTGGTTGTCCTTACACATGGAGAAGTTGGTGATTCAGCAAAACTAGAAAGATGCTAAAAAACTGTATGTGTCGGACATTCATGTTCTAAGTATTTCCATCTTAGAATACTCATGAATGTCTAAAAGCATTCATGTCCAAGGAAACAACCTAGGATAACAACCCAAAATTAATTGATTAGTTTATCTAAAAAATAATTTGAACGTGAAAGTCATCAACCGAAAATAACATTTGAAATTAGTTTATATATTCGAGATAGATTTATAAAAGTGTATTTTTAAAGGGAAAGTCATTAACGTTAGAAAAATAACAAAAAAATATAATTTATTTATCCCAAGTGAACTTATAAAAATAAATTTTTAACATAAAAGCCAGTAACCTAAAATAACTATCAAATTAACTAGTTTATTTATCTTCGATGAACTCATAAAAATGTATTCTTGATGTGAAAATTATTAATCTAGCATAGCAATCCAAATTAATTTATTTATTCTAGATGCATGGACTTGTAAAAATTGACAGGGAAATTTGTATTTTTCATGGTGGTGAGGTGGGACTTTGGTATTTACATCTTACGTGCAATAAGGAGACTTTATGGATGATGTTAGGCACAAGATAAAAAGAAATTTGATGGATTCGTTCGCTGACTGGCTACCCAAGTAGTTAGAATTGTACGTATATTTTTTCCAATTCAATCCTCTTATTACCTCGATGCTACGATGCTTCTTCTCTTTCTCATTATTATGTATGGATACAAAGATGCTGCCTTCATGCTTCGTAGAGGCAAAATGCTGATGCTTTGTAATTAACCAGGCTTGAGGTAGAGTAAGAACAACTACCATTCAGAGGTACTGCATGTACCTTGATGAATCGATATTTATTTTTCATGGATATATTTGAAGGGGATGATCATGGTTTCTGAAGTCAATGAAACGTGCACGATTCACACTTTTTTTTTCTTCCAAACCGGTCCAACGAGCACAACAAGCTCTGGGAAAAGTCCACAAGCTATATATCTTGAGAGAGAAGCGTTGAAAAGCCTCATCTTCAAGTGTGATATATAGTGGGAAAGCTTCTAGCTCGAACAGGCATGCACCCTCTTGGGTTCAGGATTCACATCTTGAATTCAAGAGTCCTCCATGGACTCAAAATTTCTATTCCTATGTCCTTCATGGTTCAACATTTGCAATGAAACCTCCCGTTGCATGGACGGCACCTTATATTTCTCTTTCCAAGTAAATGAAGGAAATTGATGGAGAAGTTAGAAAGTCCTTATCCCATTTATGAACAATCACATTAATTAGAGAGAATTAAAGCTCTAATAAAATAGAAAGTTTACAAAAAGGTAGAAGAAACTCGCACAAAGAGAGGGCCAAGATTTTTCCTTGGGCTCCTCGTGATGTCCATATCCTGAGGGTCTCTTTGCACACACTCCACATTTTATAAAGGCTTCCCTCCATCTTATCGACACTAACTTAGGACTCGGAGGATCATATAAATTCACCAGAGGATCTTGTTTTGCAGGTGATTAGAGGTCCAGTTTTTCCATGTTAATTACATTGTTACTTGATAGTTTTTGCCCGCTCGTATTGATTTGACCATATTATTCCTGCCTAGCTCAATGGTTCATGGTAGTATTATAGCTCGGAAGCCCAAGAGACATCACGCATGAGAAGAAAACATGACCTTTTTAGTTGGCGTTGTCTTCTAGATCGATCAACAAGAAAAAGCCACTCTCCATTTATCATGTTTCCATTTCATATATGCTATGCTCATCTATTTTCGTCATGATTCTTATATTATAAGACAAGTATACATCATATTTGAAGGCTCCACGTAAATTTTCAGAATTTTTTGATACCTCAATTGAGAATTATAAATTTTCTTTACATAAAACTAGTAAAAAAATATTGATAAAATCTTGACCTGGACTAGAACCTACCCGAGCACATACATGCCTCCACCCTTGAGTATGCATATGTAACATGAACAAGAACACTTAAACACCTATTAAAGTTTTATCACTACTATTTATTGTCATCCTTAATTAACCATAATACACCTGCATGTCACTTGATCCACTTGTGCGACCATTTTGACATACAAATGTATATTTCTTTTGGCTCGTATCCATGAAGTCCCATGTGTTTTATGAGAAAGCACCAATTTGTTTCCTGTTAATATTTTATAACTATGGTAAAAAATAATAATCATATGCACTATCATAAACACCTCTCTCGTAAAAATACATGACAACCTCATAGGGAGAGGACTATTGCTCGATTAGCTCACTGTACCTGAGCTGATAGATTTCCCACCCCACCAACCTACCAGAAACATCTTGTACCACATGTGGGGGCTCTTATAAAATTATGAGCCCAGTATATGAAAAAAACACTTCATATCTACTCATAAATTTATTAAGATACTGTTTATTTTTTTTTATTTTAAAAGTGTTTTTTAAAAAATTTATATTTTATATTTTTTTTAAATTAATTTTTTTTGATATTTGTAGATCATTTTGTTGTACTAATATAAAAAATGATTTTTTTAAAAAAAATATTATTTTGATACATTTCTGAATGAAAAACACTTTAAAAAGCAACCGCAACCACACTCCCAAACAGGCTAAGTCTTTTTTCACAGACTTTGAACTTCGATAATTCCAACTTGAATATTTTGAGTTAGAGAAGTTCGTTGGATTCTTAACTCAAAGGCCTATCAACCTACTAAGTGTCCGTTTGTTTACGTGGCAACAACAGCTTTTAAAGCAAACCGCAGATGTTAAATGTTTGGTAATGAAGAACCACATTTTACTATTCCCGTGGGACCCATTTAAATTTTATTAAAACCACAGGTTTGCGGAAAGCAGCTTTCATCTGCTTTCCGCAAACCTGCGGACACAGTGGAGAGTGTGAACAATGGAGTCACTCTCCACTGTTCCGGCTGGACTGAGTTCGGTCCAAAGTTAAATGCATTGAACCGGTCCGACCTAGTTAAGCAAAAATTTAATTTTAATTTTAAATTTTAATTGTGTTTTATTCAAAAAATTAGAAGAAAATCGCTTGATGACGTAGCATTTGCAGAATTTGATCGCAATCTCAATTTTGTTCCTGATGTTATTTTACTTGATATTGTTACGCCCTTAAGAAACCAAGGAAACTGCAGTCCTTGTCAAATGGATTTCGTACGTGATGAAATTGTAGATAGTTTAATGGAATAATAAAAAATATTTGATTTTATTTATTTCATGATGTAATAGCAGAAGTTAAATCTACAATATTTAAATTTAAAACCATCAATATATATATATATATATATATATATATATATATATATATATATATATATTGATGGTTTTAAATTTAAATATTGTAGATATATATATATATATAATCTCAATTTGAAAAACATTCTTTTAACCAAACACATTAAACTATTTTTTGTTCAACCTTAATTTCAAACATATAAATACCAAACCAACCTCAACTAAAAGTACTTTTTGTAAAACAACTTTTTTTCAAACCACAACCACAAAAACTACCACAATACTAAACACACTAAATTCAGTGAGAAAAAAAAGAGCTCATATGAAAAAAATATGATTTTTATAAAATAATCCATAAGTTCTGCCAGCATATAGGTTTAATGAAGAGACAAGTCCAACTTACTTCTCAAGCATCCAAAGTAACATGAATTTTTTTTCTTCATATGGAAAGGGTCTTCACATGGACAAATTAACTTCACTAAGTCTAAATTTAAAACTTGAAGATTTCATGCAAGACTATTTTTCTATCTTTATAGAAAAGTAATTATTGTGCTCCTTAAATATAGATTGTCTACTTTGGAAATGACTCTTTTTTTTTCTTTCCTAATAAAAAAAAACTAGTAGGAAGGTGGGTATTAGGTTTTATTTATCTGATAAAAAGAAAAGAGAGAGAGAGGTGAAGATGGGGGCGACTTGAAAGATGAAAAAAAACTCTCACATTTTTTTTCAACACCTGAAATTATGTTTTCATTTTTTCTTTTTCTTAGTTTTTCAATAGTCATGTAAGATTAAGTTATTTTTCTTAATTAGTTGAAAGGATACAGAAGCTTTCAGATTTTAAAAACTGTGAGATTTATTTTATCTTTTCTTTTTAGTTTGTATAATAAGTATGAATGTTTTTCTATGTTTATTTTCTATAATTGTTTAGTTTGATTGTCGGAGCGGACTCTAAGTTATTATTCTAATAAATCTATAGCTAAATTTGCTATCAAAACTGAAGTTGTGATATTTAACTTTTGAAGCGATTAAGTTTAATAATTATGGTGGATTTATGTTGTAATCTTAGAAAAAACATTCAATTAAATCAAATATAGACTACAGACAGTTATGTTGTCTAGATTTATCAACCCATCTAGTTCTTAAAGCTACCATTAAATTAAATTACTAGCACAAATGCTGTAGTTGTTTAATTGTTAGAGTTATTAACTGCAGATCGCTTTACTGACTAATATTAAGTAAAGATAAATATTCATAATATAAATTGACGTATCATTTCAATAATCAGTTTTGATTTTCGTCGGTAAATATTTTACTTGAGACCAATGTTTTTTTCTTAATAATTTTAATTTATTTAATTTAATTTGATTATTTTATTTTATTTACTTTAGTATAGCTTAGATAATTTCAAAACCCCTAATCTTTGAATCATTTAGTATAAAAACCTGAACTAGATCTTTTTCATAGGATCGACCATTTACTTGAAACTAAGGTTTTTATTTTATTTTATTTAAGCTAAAAATTATTTTTACAAAAAAAAAACTTATGACTTTAAAATTTCACTTAAATAAAAAATCTAAAAACATTACCAAATATATCGTCAAAAACTGAAACCGAAGAGCTGCTATTTGCTTCATCTGAAAACATATGATCTTCAAGTGTCTGTCTTTCTTCCGAATTGGGCCTTCGATTTAATAATAAACATTAATCCTTTGGACATGCTTGTAGTCGTTTGAAAAGATATGATTTGATAATTGACTTGGTTTTAAAATTACATGGTGGATTGGATTGATTGATCTTCAAGTTTTGATTTTTTTTTTTAATTTTTAAATAATATTATTTTATTAAAAAAAATTAAGACAATGTTTTTTCCTATTTCATATGAAATTTATATATATTCAAATATGTGAAGAAAAGTCAAAGATAAGTCGCCATCTTGTAGTCGTCGTAAAGATAAGAAAATGTTTTATTTATTTATTTATTAATAGAAGAGAGGGATTAAACGTCTCTTCATGTTAGTCACTGTTATTACGCATTTAATAATGTATATATCAGTTTTATTATATAGTAAAATAGTAGCAAAAGGAGAACATACAGGATAATAACCATGTGCTAATTGATGATACGATACAATTTGTTGTTCAATCAAAGCTCTCAAGTCCTTCGACATGTCTGAAGAAGAAACAAGTAGAGTTGTTTCAGCACTGCCTTGGTGCGAAACATTTCCGTATAGGGTTTTTGGAAGTGTAATATCAAAGTGTTTTTTTTTAAAATATATTAAAATAATATTTTTATTATTTTTAAAAATTATTTTTAATATCAATATATTAAAACAATTCAAAAATATATAAAAATTAATTTTAAATAAAAAAAATTCAAAATTTATTTAACTCTTATCTGGAACGCAATAGTAAACAATAGTGTATTCCCTTCACGACAAGTTTGGGCGAGGTTATTTTTTTCTTTTTTGTTTTAACTTTTTTTTTAATTTTTTTTTTACAAGGGACATTACAAACACATTTGTAATTTTTTTTTTATGCTATATTAGAATTTATTGACTCAATGTGCTCAGCGTGGCCTCAACATTTTCTCTTTTCTTTTTTTTTCCTTCTCATCTTTGTATCTTTTCTTTCCTAACCAAACTTTAAATGAATTAATGTTATTGTCCTGAACTTTATTAGTCAGGTATTACTGATAGATATACCGATAAAAATAAAAATTACCAACGATCAATATTCCGACATTCATATTCTGTCGGTGAGACCGTCGGTAAATATTTTACCGATGAATTGTGTATCTCACATCGACAAAATCATTCCGTCAATAAAACTATTTAATCGTGTAGTTACTGCTTATTTCATTGGTGGCAATAAATTATCAGAATTTAATTGAGTTTAGAGATAAATGAACAGTGCTTAAAGAATTTCATATCATGAATGAAAAGAGTTTTCATTCTATTAACATGAATTTTTCTTTCCAAGGGTTTATAAATCCACATATGATCATGATTCAGCTGCCCAGAACTGCTGCAAGATATATGATTTTACACTTACATTGGGTTACCTGTAATTACAAAATCAACTGTCTTTTTTTTTTTTTTTCCTTTTTCTTATCATATGATTTTGCGTTCATTTATGTTTTGCAGATCATGCTAGCTTTTTACCTCAGGAGATGCTCAAAGAAATCATGGACAATCCTAATTTTGCCATGGCATTTGATTGACAACTCACGGTGTAGTGCGCGTTGGTTTGGCTTTATAGCTTTAAAAATACTTTCTTGTTGCATGCCAATTACTAGTATTTTACTATTTCTTTTACTGTAGAGGTAGGCTCCATTGCTATAGTAGAATTGAGATGGTCTCTTTATTTTATTTTTTTGTCCTAAAAAATTGATCCTAACCTTTTGTTTTTTTTTTTTAATTTTATCCACCCACCTTATGTTAAAATGATTTTAAGCCTTATAATTATAATTTGTTTCTCATTGATGAAATCTAGAGTTTAATTTTATCAATAAAAATTAAAAAAAGAAGTCAATTTAAAATTTTGAAATAAGGTTAAATTCAAAACTAAAAAAAAAATTCTTTTTTCCTTTTTCATTATTAATGGAGCATGAACAACTACAGTTTGTTATCTAAAGTTTTTATTTTATTTTTTTTAATACAAGTTTTATATTTTAGTTTTAAACTTCATTTATTTTATGTTTTAGTTCTTAAAATTTGAAAGGAGTAAGAATCACAAAAAAAAGGGGGTGAGAAAGTATTCACCTAAACATATATAACCATAAAAAAGCCAATATTTATGTCAATATATTTATCTTGGAAAAAGAGGTTTAATGAAGGTGGTTTTTTTCTTTGAACATATAATAAAAAATATATTAGATTTTTTTTAATTACGTTAGATTTTTATTTTTAGAGTGATTATAGGTTTTTTTTGGGTTTAATAAGATGTGTTTCTTGAGGTTTCTTAGTATGTTTTTTTAAGTGAAAATAAATTACGAATTGAGTTTTTGAGGTTCCAAAACTTGGAATCTTGAGTTTTTAGCCATAAAAAATGACATTTCATCTACTATATATGTTAATAAATAATCAGGGTGGACAATGCCCATTAAGAAAAAAAGAGTCATGTTGGTCTAGTCTTCAAGTCCTATACATGCTTGGACTTTTTTCTTGAGCTAAGCATGCATGTCTAACCTTCTAGACCCATATGTGAATGGATCTTTTTCTTGGACTAGACACTCTTGATATTTTTGATAAAATATCTCTTTAAATTAACTTATTAAAATAATAATTAAATGATTTTAAAATTATGCTATTTTAAAAAAAATATTAGGACTTTTTTATGGTGACAATATCGACTGTTTTATTAGTAAATATGCATTCACCTAATATATAATTTTCTCATTAATATTGAATGAATAAAATATCCATTTGTTTTATAATTTTTATGAAATCATTATTCTTAGTTTTGTTTTTATATATAAGTGCGTAAAATTAATGATTAACTAAATACATTACTTTCTTTTTTAGTTTATTTATTTATTTTATTTCAATCTTTAACATTAGATAAGTTGGAAGTGAGGCTTCATAATTTTTCTTATTTATTTTCTATGAATTTATCCCGATCTCATAACCTAAATCGCAAATTTAACATGTTAACATGAGTTGATTTAGTTTTTTTTTTAGTTTTTTTCAAATTGATTTTTTTTTCAATTTCATCTTAAATATTGGGTTGGTTGAAAATTAAACTTTATATTCTTTTTTGTTATTATATAGGGTTATTCCAATATCATGACCCGAGTTGTGAGATTGACAAATTGACAATGTTCATATTTTTTTTGGTCTTTTTATAATTGGATTTTTTTAATTAAGCTTCATATTTTTTTTATTTGCTTTCTATAGAGTTATCTCAATCTTATGACCTAGGTCACAAGTTCGGCAAATTGATCCAAGTTGAATCAATTTATTTTTTTGGTTATTTTTTAAATGAATATTTGTTTTTCAATTTCACCCTTCAACAACTCAATTTGATTTATTTATTTTTTAATTTTATCTTTCAATATTAGGTTGTTTGGGAATTGAGACTTGTAATTCTTTTTTAATTTTCTTTCTATGAAGTTACCCCAGTCTCATGGATTTAGTTTTTTTTCTTGATTTCAATCTTCAATTTTAGATTTCTTAGAAATAGAGTTTCATAATTTTTTTTTATTTTCCTTTTATAAAGTTATATCGGGCTCATGACCTAGGTCACATGTTTAACATGTTAGTTCAGGTTCACTTGCGTTATTTTTTTTTGTTCTATTTTTAATAGATATTTTCTCGATCTCATCTTTCAATAATAGATTGGTTGAAAATTGGACTCAATTATTATTTTTTATTTGCTTTCTATAGGGTTATCCTGATTTCATGACCTGGGTTAAGGGTGTGGCAGGTTAACACAAGCTGATTGGGGTGGTTTTTTTTGTCCTTTTTAATTTTTTTTAATTTCATCATTTAATATTAGTTTGATTAAGAATTGACCTTCATAATTATTTGGATTTACTTTTTATAAGGTTATCATGATCTCATGATTCGGGTTGCAAATTTCAAATTTAATAGGTTAAACCAGATTTTTTCAATATGTTATTGTCTCAATATTTGAAAAAAATAACATCCAATAAGTTGCCGTATTAATATTTTAAAAAGATTTCATCCAAAACACATCATATTTTAAGTTCACGATTAAATATTTTTATTAGAAAACACGTTAGCAACCTTTATATTTTTTTATGTTACAAAAATAATTGACCCGACCCACAACGCAACGCGAAACAATGATATAGTAAAACCTAATTATGTTAAAAAAAAACATATTTAACAACCTTTATCTCTTTCTTTTCTCAAAAAGAAAACTTTGTTCTCTCTTCTTTATAAAATAGCATGCATGAGCCTTTTTTCTTCATCTACATTGAATCTTCTCTTTTTTTCAATTCTCATGAGATAAAAACTCATTTGTTGTGATATCAAAATAACTTTTTTGAGTTTTGGAATTCTTTTAAGATGTCTTCATATTCTATAGAGAGCTATAAAAAAATTACCCAAATCTCTCCAAGAATGAGATGATAAGCAAAGACAATTTTTTTTTTTTAAATGATGGTAAGAACACAACTCATCCTCTAAAAGGTTTGTGTATATAACAAAAATTATCAATATATATTCAATATATATATATCAATATATATTTAATTATTACTCCAATAGTTGCTAGGTTCAATTTCCAATTAAATTAGCCATATTGTTTCTTTATTATCTTGAATTTTGTTGTTTCGCAATAATTTTTATTTGCTAATTTCTTGTGAGTTTACGTTTCAAGAAGTTTATTGTGTTTTTTTTTTTAAAAAAAAACACAGTTGTTCATTGTTCAATTGCATTTTTTGGCTCATGATTTATTTTCCTAGCATTGGACTTTATATTTGACAGAGACGTTTAAAATGTTGATAAATTTGTGCTTGGAAGGTTAATTTACAAATTAATGAAGATGGTACAAAATAATTGTATTTTTTGTGCTGCTGAAACTCTAAATATTAATTATGTTGGCTGCAAATTATGAAAAATCCTTTCCCAAAAGTTGCCCCTATTTTTGTATCAAATGATGAATAAACAATTTTAAAAAACTATGGTCAAATTTTATTCAATGTTACCAAAATTTAATTAATTTAATCCAATTGGGCTAAATTGTATTAAATTTATGATGATTACCAATCAATTTATTTTCAAAGGGTTGAATAAATAACAAAATTAATACCTTTCAAAAACTAAAAGATTTTGAAAATATTTAAGGGATTAAAAAATCATTGCTTCTTAAAAAAAATAATGTTAAGAAATAGAAACAATATGCAGTCGTAAAAGTTTTTTAAAAAAAACAAAAAACAATTTTTAGAAAACAAAATAAAAAATTAAGATGTTTAAGAAATTAAAAAAAAATACAAAAGGTTGGTTAAAAAAATTACCTTATAGATTCTCTTAGTTTATATTTTTCAAAAATTTTAATAAAATTTAGTCATTTTTAGAAAAAATCACAGTTTATGAAAATCTGAAATAAAAAAAATTAATTCAGGATAGTCATCAACTTTGAATTTCCTCAAATTAGTACTTTTATGAAAAATATCAAGAAAATTTAAATAATCTAAATGCGAAAAAAACTACCACCCCATTAAGTGCACAGTAGTATATATCAACTATGCCCTTCAGTATAATTTGATAAACTTGGGAGTCAAGAAACTGTAAGAAAAAATAGGCGAGTTCTTTCTCTAGTGGCAGTCGGATTAGAATTAGAAACACAAACAATAAGTAATGAAGTCTTCCTATTACGAAAAGGATTGTCAAAACCTAGCTAATTCATTAAGTTGAGACAGTACAAGGATTTGCATGCACGCTGCTCTCTCTTCCATATATATATATATATATATATATAGACAACGTAGATAGCTAATACCCGAACAAGTTAATTTTATTCAGTTTTTTTGAGCACTCGATCTCTAGCCAATTTTATCTAAAGTAGAAGAGGAAAGAAAAAAATATATCCATAAAGATGGTAATGTGCGGTTGTAGCAGTCAAAGTGATCATCAGTTCGTCGATGACATGGTTGATGAATATGATGATGGGTCTTTTGATCAACTGTTTGAAAAGCATTCCATTTATGCAAGGGTTCATCTCATTAATTTAAAATTTCAGTTTTGAAACCTCACTTCTATTTCAATTACTACATGTATTTTACCTTATTCACATCTTCACAGCTTACAATTAACCTTATACATCAAGTTTGTTCAAGTTACAAGGTTTCTTCTTACCATACATCACAGTCATCTCTTCTTTTACACAGGGTACACACATTATCAACTCGACCATCCTCATTTTAAATCATAAAATGTCTTTCCATCATTACTGAACATATTTGTTCAATTAAGCTTCCATTATCACACATCTATTCAAACCTTAACACCCACACAGTTTCAATTACATCAAACATTTAATCAATCAAGTTTCTTAAATTTTGCATATATTAGCAGCAGATTCAAAAGACAATAAATAATTAACTATAGATTATATGTTCAAACCCAATAGTCAGAATATATAACTCGGAGTATTGAAACATATCTCAAAATAAAAATGATCCAATGGTTAAATTAGACATGATTTCCTTTATACCAGACTAATTTGGAAATCAGGGTTTTCTAGACCCTTATTATTAAAAGTAAACAATTTCTTCTTGATGGCTTTATTTCAAATTTCTACCATTCATAAGTAATAACCTCATCTTATGAACCTCTATTAAAAATGTTGTAGCAATCCAACAATAGATGAAGGAAAAACACAATGTTTAAGTTGATTGCTTTTAAACAAGAAATCCCAACTTTATACAGTTTCACCTTGCTATTGTAACTCAAACAAAATTTGATATTGGAATACCCAACAATCTAATTATAGACGAGCTTGAGTAGAACACTAAATCCAAAAATTGGATTGATCAGACAATGGAAGATGGTGTGATGAGCTTTGCAAAAGTGCTTGTTCTACTTCCATTTTCTCTTTAATTTCTTCTTCTTCCTCCTCTTTTTTACTCTCCTTAAGAATCATTTGCCTCACCTCCTATCTTTTTCACTCAACGAAACCATCCATCCCTCTCTCAATATCTCTTGGTGTAGCTTTTTTCTTCTCACCTACACACAAACTCACTCAAAGCTCCTCTTGTAAGGAGATGTAAGTGGTTTTGATCAAGAGAAAACGACGGAGGTAATGGCCTAGAGGGCTCTTTTAGACAACACATTCTGTAAAAGAGATCAAGTGTGTTTTGTCCCCATGTAATTATATTCTCCCTTAAGCCTTGTTTGGTGACACCACAATTTATCTTCCTGTTTTTTATGCACTAACCTCGTACTGGCAATTTATCTTAAGGACTTTATCGAGCTTTAATTATCTTAGAATTTTAAACCAAGATAAAAAAATATATATGTCAGAAGATCCCTCATAAAATTTCATCTTGATCCAACAGTCGGAATGAAAAATATGCTTCATACCGTAAAACTATACAATTGATAATTTTACGCCAAAAACTCAAACTTTACATACTAGGTATTTTACTTAAATCATCGCAGGTCTTATAATAATTCATTGGAGATTCTTATTTATGATTATCATAACATTTCCCTCAGAGTCCTTACCCCTCTTTCCAACCCTAAAACACGGTTAAGCATAAATTTGTATCGGCGTTTAACTTTTCTCACGTAAGGGTAATGCAATAACTTATTTTAAATTTCCTTTTATTTTTGAAATGATATCACTCAAGATTGCAAAATTCATTCCTTCCAATAATTATCTTGCCCAATTAGAAAATTTACACAATTTATCATTATTTAATATTTTATGTATCAATTTATTTTTTTATCTCACTCGACATTTAAATTAATCACCTAAGAGTGTTCATTCCAATTCCCCCAATAATGGTTCTCTCTATTTTATCATTTTTCAATTAATATTTTCCCTATTAAATTCATATTTATCGAGTTTAGATCAAGGGTTTATAGTTTTATGCTTCAACTATCAACATCTTTAGGTTAACTTTTAAAGTATCCTAATATTTTATTCAATATTTTTCCTTATCAAGTCTTTTCTATCAAATTTTCATCATGTTTCTCAATTATATTATTTGTGATTTATTAGGACTTTACATGAATGTAGATTGAGCTTATTTTCCTAATATGTAGTTTTATGTTAATAGACATAATTTTTTATTCGACTGTTGGATCAGAATAAACTTTTATTGGAAGATTATAAAGACCTTATTTACTATAAGGTTAAAATTTTATAGTGATTGGACATTGGAAAGACTTTGTGATAAAGCTCGGATGTTACTATTTGCAATTTACAATATTTTTCCTAGTTAATTTAGGATTATTTTTTCTATTTGTTTTGTTATTTTTACAACCTTATTTATGATGTTTTACCTAGTATAAATAAGGTTATTCAGCTTGTATTTAGAAATATGGATTGACTATTCAAAAATAAAACTTGCATATGAGTTTTTTCTTACTTTTAGTTCTTCATGGAACTTTCAAAACTTATCAAAGATTACGTCTTCGTGTCGTGCATCCTTATACCTTCAGTTCTTGGTTTGTTATAATCAATGGGTCAAGGTTTTCAACCTTATACATTTGGTTCTTGATTCATTATCATCAACGGTTTTAGGTTTTCAATTTTATACCTTCGATTCTTGATCGTTACAATCAATAGGTCAGAGTTTTCATCCAATAACTATGGTTCTTTGGTTTAGGTAATCATTGAATCAAGCTTTTTCCAACTTGATTCTAGCTTTCTTGGGTTGTGTTCAATTTTGATTATGAGTTCTATGGTTCTTATTTTTCGAGTACGCATCAGTTAGTATAAGAGCTTAACTCTAAAATCAAGTTTCATCTATTTATCTTTAAACCCAGTTTACTTCGTGTCTTAAGTCTTGTTTTTCATTGTTAGGTTTTTTTATTTTGTCTTTACTCTAATTCTAGTTTCTTTATGTTCTTGATTTGAGCTTTCCTAGTTTTTTTAGTTTTGGATTTCATTGGTAAAAAAGAAAAAAGAAATAGTCATATATTAGTTTAGTATTCTACTAAAATATATATTTACAAAAGAGAAAAAATCAAATCACAAAATCAAGTTGATTAAAATCTGTTTTGTTAAAATAGGTAGCCTTGGCAAAATCTCATATAAAAATAAATTTTATTGAGTTATCTTATGTTGAATTTAGGTTTATTTCAGCTTTGATTTTGGGTTTCGTTGATTTATTCTTGAATTCATTTTTGTTCTCTTGATTGCCTTGTCTTTTTTCATTCGTTGGTTGAACTTTACACATTGAAATTTTTTGATAGATTTTTGTTTAGTTTAATAAAAAATCAAAGGGGGAGTTAAGAATGGTAAAAAGCAAAAGGACATGATAATAATATCGAGAAAAGTCAAGTTAACAGTGA
Source organism: Populus nigra (assembly GCF_951802175.1). Taxonomy (NCBI): domain Eukaryota; kingdom Viridiplantae; phylum Streptophyta; class Magnoliopsida; order Malpighiales; family Salicaceae; genus Populus; species Populus nigra. The sequence continues at coordinate 6,953,958 of NC_084863.1, read as the reverse complement.
AACACGAGTGGAGTGACATATCTTTGAAAGCAAAAACATGAGGAGCGTGTGAAGTTTATTACTAACATCTTTTACACCTTTTAATTATATCCTCCAAAAAAGTGAGTTAACATTTAAGTAAGGTGATATGATTCATGGTCGAATCCTTTGAGAAGAGAGAAAATGATAAGAATCATCAAACAACACCACATGATCAATTATATTGGTCAATTAAGTCTTTTACAAGATCAAAAACTAAAAAGATATTAAAGAGACATTCAATAATCTAATTCAAGATACTTAAGCCTTATTTCCAACAAGAATTGTGAATTCAACTTGTTTTTCTATTTACATGTAGTTTGAGCTTATTTTTCTAATGTGTAAGTTTTGGTCCGACTGTTAGATCAAGCTAAGATTTTATAAGAAGATTTTAAAGACCTTGTTTCCTACAGAGTTAAAATTTCATAGTGATCAAACATTAGAAAAGCTTTATGATAAAGCTTGAATGTTACTGTTTGAGATTTGCAATATTTTCCTAGGATTATTTTTTCTATTTGATTTAGAATTTTTTTGTTACTTTTTTAATTTTTTTTTAAGAAGTTTTACCTAATATAAATAGAGTTATTTAGATTGTATTTAGAAATAAAAATTGATTATTCAAAGATAATGTGAAAGAGTTTGCTATTTGATCATGAGGTGATCTTCTTTTCTACTTGATTTAACTTTTTTAGGTTGTGTTTAATCAAGTAATTTTATATTTTATATTGAAAAAGAATATTTTTTAAATATTATAAATAAATAAAATTTTAATTGAAATTATTTGAGCAAATCTCAATTACATTTTGCATATATATATATATATAAAACTTAAATCAATATCCCCAAATATAAAAAATTAATTTAAGTTTATAAATTCACATGTTCCAAACAAACAACATGTGAAATTAAAATCGATCAACACCGTAAACCTCAATTTTGGGAGCCCCAAGGAAATACTGTACTCGCGGACACCATTCACTTTACTTCGGCGATTAGGGAAGCCAAACCTGAATTTGAGAGTAATGATCTGGTTGTTTTGATCCCGCAATCGAAACCCTTATCGTTCGGAGAGGTTTTGGCATCCAATATGTTTAAAAATGTTGTTGGGAATTTGGTTTTGGTATTTGTAGCGTTTCATTTAGGACATGTTTGTTTCCCAGAAAGTAGTTTTTGGGAAGTCACTTTCTAAACTTTCCTGTGTTTGTTTGTCATTAGAAAAGGTGGTCAACAGAAAACACTTTCCGATTAACGGAAAATACTTTCCAGTCAAAGGAAAACACTTTCCAGTCAACAGAAAATATTTTCCAGTCAAAGAAAAATTTGGCTTGGTTTCCAGGAAAGTGTTTTTCCTTTTGGCTGTGTTTGTTTTTTGGAAAGTGGTTTCCGGGAAACCACTTTCCAAACTTTTATGTGTTTATTTGCCATTAGAAAAGTTGGTCAACAGAAAACACTTTCCAGTTAAAGAAAAATTTGTCTTAGTTTCCATGAAAGTGTTTTCCTGAAAAATTTGGACGGAAAACACTTTCCGGAAGTTGTGAAAAATTTAGAAATGTCATTATTTGCTGATTATATCAAATTTGATCCTCAAACTTTTAATTGCTATATATATTTTGTTTTGAATATTTATTTTTCAATTTTATCTCTTAAAATTTAATTTTTATATTAACTTTGGTCCTTATTTTTATAATTATTGTTTGCTTTTTCTTATCATTTTTTTAATTGAAATTTTTATCTATCAAATTTGGTCCTAATTCTTTTGATTGTTACTTATTTTATTTGAAAAAATTTATGAAATGTTAATTATTATTATTTTAATTTCTTTATCTTTTTTTTTTATTTTTTTAGATTTGATCTCTATTATTTTAATTATTATTTATTTTATTTGAGATAATTTATGAAATTATATATTTTTTTCAATTTCATTCTCGTTCAACCTTTTAATTTGTAAAATTTATTCCTTATTATTTTAATAAACCTGAGAAAAATAAAACATTAATAAGTTATTTTTCAGCTTATTTTTTATAACATAACCAAACACTGAAAATAGTTTTTCAACTTATTTTTCATTACACTACTAAATATAAAAAATTAATTTACTTTTCTAAAATTTATTTTCAAACAAAATTTATTTTCCAACAAATGAGTCTTTAGAAACATTTATGATGGCGAATCCAGGGATTAAGTCATTTAGGTATGACCCATATTTATGGAGTTGTTTTTGGAGGAGTATGATCATAAGCGAGATATTGAGGGTTTTTTCTGAGGACAATAGGAAGGCAAGGGAATCCGAGGATATTGGAGAGGTTGAAAAGGAAGATGAGGGAGAAAGGTTTTGATTATACGGTTGTTTTGATGTATTAGTGCGTTTAGGATTTCATTTTTTGAGGATTCGGTTGATACTTGAATTCAAATTGCTTGTCCTATTCTTTCTATTGACTGAGAAGCCATTGTTGACGCCTTTTGATGCGGAAACTGCGCTTGGGGATTTGGCTGGTTGCTGGAGAACAGTTTGGTGGGAAAAAAGACGGATCTTGTTGTGGGTGTGACAATGGAGATGCAAAGGGTTTGGAGGAAGATTATGGTGGGGAGTATTCCATGGATTACTATGCTCAGGATGGTGGGGAATGGAATTCTTCTTATGTGAAGAAAGCAACCCGCCCTGTACGGAGAAATGTTGTGTCTTCTATTGGCAATGTAGCTGCTACATAACATCACTGGGCCATGAGACTGTAAACTAGTGTACTGAGATTTCTAACTACAAGTAAGCTGTCAAGTTCTGCCTATGTGTTTAATGTTCTATTGCTAATACTAAATGAAAGTCCCATTTGTATCAATTTTTATGATTCATTTGTAGTTTAGAAGCTAGCATGGAGGAATTATTGACTTTGGTTTGAGTAAATGATAAAATTGTCAGACAAAGTTACCCAGAAGTCATAGATCGTTTACATCATGACAACCATTATACAATGAATGTTCTGTATTATGAAGAGATAAATTACCCTAGAGTGATATCTCGATGCTTTTAAGAGATATCTCATTATCATTATTACTAATGTTTTGATCCATGGCGCATGCATGAACATAAGAAAGAGAGTTTTCAATCGTTAATGCAATTACTATCAACTTATAAGCAGTGGAAAACACAAGTTTGGACAGTCTATTTCAATTTGGTCACCCAACAAGAACGAGAGCATTAATTAAATGCAAGTGAATATTGGCGTAGATCTTTGGCATTTTGAAAATGAGAGTGCTGAAAAAGTACTCAGTGGTGTTTCCTTATATTAGCTATTGACTTGAAAACTAGTAGTCATAGTTGTTAATTTTGAACAAACTAGGGGATGCTCTGCAGAGCCTGAAATGGGAAACTCACTTTTTTTAATGATATAGGATTTTCTTGCTATCGATTTTCTTTTTTTACTGATACAAACTTGTTGATTTTGATGCATGGTGGTAATGGAATACAGGGTGAAGGGGCAAAGTCACTGTGAGAGTATCTGACTCGTGACTTGGTAAGGAGCACTATGTTTCTGTTCTTTGTTTTTTTTTTTTTGGAACGTCAGGTGCACTCTATGTTTCAGCAGGACAGTGCAAAACGTGTCATGTTATTAATGCAAAAGAATCTTTAGACAAAAATAATTTTGAATAAAGATCCACCACAGAAAACCTTGTACAATTACCATTTATGGGTTAATGTGAGCATATTGACTCGTAAACTACTGTACGTTATGTGAGTTGGGCTACGTTTGCTATCGCAGCAAAAACATGCTATGGCACACGAAGAAGTTGACCATTCTGAAACAGACGCAGCATGCTCCGTTCGGAGAAATGCTGTCTTCTGCTGGCATTGCCGTGGTGGTGCATAAGATTGTAAACTAGCGTGCCTAAGAAAGGTACTCCGATTCTTATTACAATTTATGAGTAAGCGTGTGTACTTCATCCTATTGTTTAATGTTCTGTTGCAAATGCTTTAACCTAGGGAAGTTACTTTGACATTTCGTTGCTTCAATATGGTTGAGGTGGAGCTAGTTAATATGCATTATCTATTTTATTATTATTTTTTAAATTCAATTAATAATATTTTTTTTAAAAAAACTAAGGCTATATTTTAATAGTTATATTTTCACCTATAAAAAGAAACACTTCTCTCATTTGCATCAGCTTTATACACTTCCTGTCCAAAACAATGCTGCACCCTCAGCTTGAAAATAAGAGCTATTAGGTTTATTTTGTGAAACATTGGTAAAAACAATCATCTTGTTATTAAGAATGACCCATGGGTGCTAAAGATCTTGTATCTTCGTCATTTTACATCTAAGAACTGTGGGCTCCCATGAAAACAATCTGACCTAAGAATGCAAAGTTTTCCTGTGAAGACTGAACTAAAACAGTGTATGTGAATCCAATTGAGTTCATCTTCTTGATTGTTAACATTTTCATCTGTAATGGAACATGGCAAACAGCTCCACCTGCATCTATAGATTACTTGATTGTTCCAACGTTGTTTTCACACCATGGTATCCATGCTTTCATCCCTGTTTCAAATCCATAAAGAAATTTCAGTAGACAAAACAAAGCATAGGTTCAGGTTCACTTAATATCCATCATCGGTGGAAAACAAGCAGATCATTATATATGGCGGCTTACATAGGTTCAAGGCTGGAATCGCACCCTATTTTTCTGCTAAGTCTTTGGTTTCAGTCAGTTGCTGGGTCCTGCACTATCACCAAGATTGTAACTAATGATGTAAGCAATACAATATAACTGGTTCAATTGATGGATCATATCAACCAAAATACAGCCACGGGTGCATTGATAACTTTGTTGAATGGAATCCTTAAGATGGCACAAGGAGACTGATGCAATTTCAGTTCATAGCTTTCAAATATTGCAAGGGAAACCACTGACAAAATGAAAGTCCATGGGTTTCTACATGTAAAGTTCCATGACACTTCTTAGTTCATATTTATAGAAGACACTTTATGATCCTGATCCTATTGCCTGTATCTCCTAAGTTCAAAATTGCTTGTGAATTTTCAAGGCCTCAAGCATGAAGCAATCACCACAACAATCACACAATACCACGACAGCTTAACAAAGTCATAACCGAACAATTATAAGGAAGAATTATAAAAGTTTAGCAACTATTAGAGATTAAAATATAAACCTCTCTTGAAGCTTCACCAAACAACTTTACGCTTTTAGGTTAAGATGGTTTTTGACATGGTATCAATGTCTTGCTAACTAAACAGTCACGGGTTCGAATCTCATCACCCTCATTCTTTCTTCAAATTAACATACAACAGCACAAGATAGCATGAGTGTATTCAAGTTTCAAACCTAAAAGGATTTCACTTAAAAGGGATATTAGAAAATAATAAAAAAACAATTTCTAAGGTTTCACCTAATAATTTAAACTTTTGGGTTGAGATGGTTCTTTGCCAGTAACATCATATCAAAAAGTAGAATAAATATATTCAGCTCTTCGATTGTCAAAAATTCTTGCATTTATGAAATCAAAAAAAGAACAAAAAGGAGGTTCATTGAACTTGAATTTTGCTTGATCTTAGATAATGAATGACCTTCAGACCATCACAAGTTTATTGTGCTGGCTTGTACAAGTTCCTGTCAAGCCCCCTTTTACTCTTGAGATTTTACACCACCTTGCTTTATGACAGGATTCCTCGCCAATTAAGAGGGATTTGTTCAACCCTGTGACAGCTAAAAGTATTTTGAAGAAAAACCCGCCACCAAACAAGTAATCACATCCTTATTTCCACCATAAACCCTTACACTTTGTTTGTTCTCGACCACCATTCTCTTCAAATTACAACAAATGCTTAGAGGTTTTGAAATAAGTTTAGTACGTAATCAGTTGGATCATCATTTCCTAAGCTGTCTATTCCTGATCCCATCATTGAGACCACAAACCATTCCAACCAACCTGAAATGTTTCATCAAACTAAAACACACAAACCCACTGAAAGCTTTAATTAGCAGGACAGAAAGAATATGTCATGTAAGTGCCCAATGCCCACTGAATGAAACTTTGGTGGCAATTTTGCATAATTCAGTCTGTCAAACTTGATTGAAAATCTAGGTTGTTTCCTGGTTAACAAATGCAAACAACCTGGACACCACTGCCAACTTGAATTGTGAAAGTTGATGAAAAAGGAGATCCTAGACTTCATTTTGAAATCGAGGTCCAAAAGAGAAGATACAAGCAATTTATCCTATATTTGTGTTCTCCTTCATTGCTATACTATAAGTAGATTACCCAAACTTCCATTTTCTCCACAATATTTCTAAAGCCAATATACAAATTAGTGCTTTATAAATTCCGCAGAATTCCAATTCCAATGATTTCACCCTAAACCATATTGGCAACCCTTCTAATTACACTTTAACACCACATGAGAACTCCATTAACATGCCATCTAACATAAGGCCAGTACATTATTTAACATGAAGCACTCTTCCAAGGAAATCTCACTACAGAAAGCTGTTAGAAGATTACCATGTTGATGTATTACTGATACCAAGCCCATTGCACGTAAGTATCATTCCTTTAAATCTGGCAAGATATTCCTGCATTACAGTAACAGAATATCCAGATGAGCATCAATAAATTATACCCAAAGATGAAATCAACCTGACAAGTATTAATTCTGCCATCTGGAATTGATGATACCAAAGAATTCTTACCCGCACAGTATACTTATCAATCTCATGTATTCCAGTTAAATCATAATCAAATCGTTTAGCTGGATCACTCAACACTGCAGAAGAAAATATGAGTATGAAACAAGCAGAAGTAATCAAAGTGAAGACACACCACTCTGTGGAACCTTTGAACATTGCTACTGCATCATCTATTGCTATAGCATTTAACTTGAGAAATTATCAAATTCATAGATTTGTTTAAGCCAAAAGGGGTATGTGGTTTGAAAATAGGACGTCAATTATTTTCTGCATAGTTTCCTGTGTAACAGGAAACAAGCTCTGCTTCCTTGGGAAGGAGGAGATCCAAAGTAAGAAATGCATAAATTAGTGTGTGTATGCAAACCCCCGGGTGTGAGTGCACATTTCTCTCCCTGAAGTAGGAGAGGATATACACACATAGTGTGTATGCGTGTGAAGGCACATCACTCTCTCTCCCTCTCTCTCTCTCTCTATGATGCACATGTGTGTGCATTATAGTCTATTGAAAAGTGCACGAAATATGGTACATCTATTGCTATGATACTTGTTTTTTTTTTAAGCACCACTCACGTGTTCAGTTTTCCAACACGTATTTCAAAGGCCCTTAAATAAAAGTCAGCTCATAGCAACTGCAATTTATATATAGATTAATAGCTTGCCTTGATTCATCTGAATTTTACTTGTATATTATATGCATTTTGCAAGAAAATTATAATAAAACAATTCATTAATTTCTGAAAGCTGCAAACAAAGTAATTGGGCCAGAGTGACAAACTATATTTCCCCAATTGATGCACTAGAAAAAATATGCATTGCACAAAATTAAGGACTCGAGCTTGTGTGCATGCATGAGAGTTACCTTTATAAGCTTCATTGATATCTTGAAATTTGGCGGTAACTGCACTATCACCCAGGTGCTTATCAGGATGCCACTTCTATAAACAAACAAAAATATCACGAAATTTTTAGTCAATGTCAAAGTTGTTGAAGAAAAATATTATTGAATCGAGAATGCAAAGCTCACATAAGAAGCTGCTCAGAGCAGATGCACCACTAACCAGTGCAAGCATTCGGTAATTTAATCTTATCTTCTCGTCTGTTGCATCATAATCAACCTCCAAAATTTTGTAGTAATCCTATACAGAGCAAGTCTTTCTCATAAGATGAAACAGAAAAAGCTTTGACGTGCAAACTAAAATCTCCACAATGGGAAAGCATTGTAAATAACAGGTTTACAGACATAACACCCGAAACCATCATTAAATGGTCCCTGAAAAAGAAACCCTAATAAATAGAACCAGACACCAGAAAACAGGATTATGATATAAATAGTTTCCATTACACTACTTAACTAACAAGAGGATAGCACAACTTAAGGAAGAAAGTATGGATATGCTTGATCAAAAAAGATTCAAGATTTTTTTCTTCGTCATTCTCTAACTCTTTAATATACTTCATTCTCATAATCATTTATTGCAAAAGAGCTTTCTAGTGCAGAACTTTATAAGAGAGGAAACTCTTTATCCAGTAGCATGTTTGTAAGAGAAGAAACCCTTTATCCTGTAGCATTTCTCTAGTCATCATATGACCATGACACTCATAGACCACCACCTGCCAATAGTTTGATGTCATGCGATATACCAAAATGCATATACAGTTTGAAAGGGAGCTGCAGCACCCACCTGCCAAACCAGATGAAAGGTACCAACAGTTGAACAAGACCTGGAAGTTGATGAGGATATGTTGATCTATAGAAAATCCAGTTTTTTGTCACATGATTCTGACATTGAACAGTCCCCCAACTCCCTCCCCCCTCGAAAAAACAAAAAAATTCCTGAACCTTTTAACTTAAGAGTTCGTTGTTTGAATATATGTTACATTTAATGATCACCTAGTGATTAAGGAAGAAAAAAAAACATTGGTGTAGTAAAGTTTCACTTGAAAGTTATAAGTAATAAAACAGAAGGAGCATTTAAGATTGCAGGATGTCAATTATGCTACAATTGAACAACCTTGTAACAGAATAAACTAGTCATGGTTTGATACCTCTGTTCTAAGAGCAAGCATAACTGCATTACCAAAAAGAGGAAATTTAAGCAAGTACGATAAGAAGAATCATATGGCCAAAAAGTAGGGAATTCTTTTGCTTTCCTACCATATCAGTGATCAAACGAAGCCTACATTTCTTAAACGTTACCCATTAACGACCAATACAAGCTTACTCAGTTCGACAAGAACTTTCAAGTAACTGCAGTACAAAACAACAATAGAATAAAATAACTTCCCTTTTGGTATAAAACAAGAGCAACTGAATCCACATATACATCAAAGAATACTAATAATCCTCTAGGGCACCATAAAATGAATCATCAAGAACCCAGTTCATTTAGTATCCTTCCCAACCATTTCTCATCACAAAAGAAAAGAAACCCAGAAACCATTGCCTTAAAAGAAACTAAATTGAACCCCAAAAGGGATACATGGGATAAAAATCGAGCACCTTCTGAGTGGTGTTTTCATTGTCTTCCATATGCTATGATGATGGGTTTGTTGTGGAGAGAAATTTGTGCATAAAACTTCATCTCATAAAACCAAAAAGAAAAAAACGGATATTGATGGGAACTTCTCAAAAGTAATGAAATTGAACGAGGATATTTGAAAAATTGGAATAAAAATAAGAATAGGGGATATATTTTGGGGTGGATTTTGGATTCCTTTGAAAGAGAGAATGAAAGAAATGGAATGGAAGGAGAGGTTCTTTGGATTTGTAAATTGTAATTGGATCTCCAAGTTTTGTTTGGTATAACCTCTCCTTTATTTTTCTCGTTTTATTGCTCTCAGATGCACGTGTCATGCACGTTGAGTCAAAGGGCCAAAAGAGAAATAAGGTTTAGGCTCCCACTAACCTCGTTGAAGGGGATGTCGAACATGGTACTGTTAGGACAAACATAGGTATTGCTAGAAAAGACATGCTTTGGTTAATACTCTCCCTTTTAATTAGGATTCATTTTAAAAGTTTTTATGACCTTCCCCGATGTTCAAGGGAGTATTTATTGTCATATTTGGCATAGGTTTCCTTCTATAATTCTTATTTTGTAAATTGTCCCACTGGAATGTTCTTATTAGATTTTGATTATACAGGTGGCTTGCGTTACGTTGCAGGTTTATTAGTTTTTTTAAAAAAACATACAACATAAATATTTAGACAATGATAATATTTGAAAAGAAACAAGAAAAACTTAATGTTCAAGTCATTAACTTCATTAGATTCAATAAAATCAAGTAATGTAACAATATGATTTTAATCATAGGCAACAATATAAGACGATATGTACAAAAAATATCTGGCAATAATTAACTAAAACAATTAAGCCACCAATATCATACCTAGAAAGAAAAGAAAAAAAAGATTGTTGAAGACTCATTGTCATTTCACAGTGGACAATACCAAAAAAACCTTGCTGAGACGATCCAAATCTCATTGCAAAAGAGTGCATGACAGCATTAAAAGAAGTCGCATGGCTTGCTATAACAACGCCGCAGAAAAGAAAACAAAAATTAGAAGTGGTCATCCACCTATATTCAACAAATTAATTCTATTTAATTCAAGAATAAAATCTATCTATAAAAATAAAATTAATAAAAAACAATAAGTAAAAAGACACGAGAGAACCCAATCAAATAAAAAAAACAAAGGACATAGAAAGTTGGATAAAAATATAGTTCAATCTCCAATTAAATAAATACTGAAGGATAAAACTGAAAAAAAACATTAGCTTTAAAAATTATTAAATAAAAAAAATCTCGAGCGAACCCTTTAAAGCTGGGTTAATTTTCAAAAATTACAACTCATGAAATCTTAAACACAGGCTTAACCAAGAAACTAAAATCCAAACAAATTAAAAGTTGAAGGATGAAATCGAGTAAAATAAACAATTTTAAAAACTTTGCAAGGAAAAAAAACAACAATGAAAAGAATGATGATGAAATCTAATAAGAAAAAAAAATGAAGAGCGAAATTAAAAATAAAAATAAAAATTATCTCAGATTCTATAAATAGCTATTAAAAAATGGGAACCAAATCTAACAAAGCAACAACTTGAATGGGGATGAAATTGAAATAAAATTTGAATTTCATAAATTATTTAAAATAAAGCAAATAATAACCAAAAGAACATAGACTAAATCAAAATGAAAGAGAATTTCAATGGCTGATTTGAAAAATTGAAGAGCAAGTGCAAAGACCAAGGAAGAGAGAGGAAAGAAATGAGAAGAAAAAAGAAATGATCATTGGCGACAAATCAACGAACTTATCTATGCATACGTCGCTATTAATAGAGAACATGCTGAGATGCATCAAAAGCAATCCCAAAACGACAATTTTGGCCTCCTAAATCAACCATATGCACCATTCTAAGACGATAGAGTGGTTAACATGCTGACGAGTCAACAACGTATATTTTTAATTCTTTTTTATTTATTAAAATACTTAAATGACCCCATCCCAACCCATTAATTATATTTTAAAAAATTAATAAAATGACGCAAATATCCTTTACCTAAGGGTTACATTATTTGACATTGAGGGCACCAACGTCTTTTTATTGTACCATAAAAAATAAAAATTACAGAAAGCCCCCCATCGTCAGTTATTTTATTATTATTATTCTAAGGCTAGATAGGTTATTTTATTGTGTATTTTTTATATGAAAATACAAAAGTAACCATCAGTAGAAGCTTAAAAATTTATTTCTTTTAAGGGTAGTGATGTAAATATATTATATATTTAAAATGCAAAATACCCATTGTATCCCCAATCTATCTTAGAACACCAAAATTGTCCTAATATAGAGACTATTTTACCCTTAAACACTTCACTAATATTTTTTTTAAAGGCCAAGAAGGAGAAAATTCTATTCATGTCAACAATGAACAATATCTAGGCAAACAGAGTTTTCTCATTCTCTTTTAGTTTTTTTTTAATTGCTTATATAATTCATTTTTTTTAATTTTTGCAAATTGTCCTAGTCCCTATTATATTACTACTAGCCTCAGTGCTTGCACTTCGCTCCAAGACTAGACTATTTTTTGTGTATAAAATGATGTTTAGGTGTTGAAATGAGGTAAAAAAAAAGTCATAAAAAATCACTCATGACAAACCTGTAATCATGCTAATTATCTTGCCAAACTCATGGTCCAAATCATGTGATTGGAATAACTCAATAAAAAAATAAAGAGAATTATGAAGCTTTTTCTAAAAAAAAAATGTAGTAACTTTTCAAACTTGTGACTTGAATCATTAGACCCAAAGCACCCAATCTAGAAAAACTATAAAGTCCAATTCCTAATCAATTAAATATTGAAGGATGAAATTCAAAAAAGAATCTCAATTATATAAAAGGATTTTAAAAAATAACAATTAAAAGAATAAGGATCAAAATTAAAATAAAAAATAAATTTTATATTTAATTGAATGGTGAAATTGAAAAAAAATTAATTTAATAAAAAGAAAAGATAAATTAAAAAGAATGAGGATCATAATAGATATAAAAATAAAAACAATGTTGTAATTTAAAGGTGAAATTGAAAAGAATAATAACTTTTACAAAAGGATCAGGAAAAAAAAATAGAAATCAAAATAATGAGGGCAAAATTCAAAAAACGTAAAATATTATCATTTTGAATTGAAGGATAAAATTGAAAACCACTAAAACTTTTACAAAAATAAAAAGCAAGAAAAAAAATAGAAATTCAAAGAATGAGGACAACATTGAAGAATATAATATTTGATAAATTGATATTAAAGGATGAATTGAAAATAAATAAAATTTCTACAAAAAAACCAAGATCAAAATGTAGAAAATAAAAAAAAAAGATTGAAGTTGAAATATTAACAACCAAAAGGCTAAGCTGTACTTTTTTGGAGAGGAGAGATAGAAGAAGGGAAAAAAAAGGCTCATGATGCCAAACTGGACCACCACCAGTGACATGTCAATAGGAAGATGACATGATGGCGGAAGGGCATTTTTCTAACACTAGGCGGCATCGCCCGAAGGGTGCGGATGCCTCCCACCAATCCTTAGGAACGCCACACGTGCACCCATCTTTTTTTATTTTGCCAAATATGAAATTTTCTCTAAGCTAACTTTATAATCATAAAAATACCATTGTAAAAAACAAAAACACTCATTAACCTTAGGCTTGAATTATTTTAACTTTAAGGGTATTTTTATTATTTTACTATAAATCTTCAATTGTAATTTCTTCACTATTTATAACTCTTTTACTTTCATAATAATAAAAAATAGAGGAAGCAGAAATAGAAGTTGTTCTACAAAAAACAGAATCCATGATTTAAAAGATGATTTAAAAAATAGATTGCAGGTTATATGGATTTATTGGCCTATTATCACTAATAAACGAGATTTACACCATTCATAGCATTCATCTATTCTTCTAAGGTTCTCTCTTCTAACCAAGGCTCTAAAATCTTGTGTACCAATATTACTTGGATCCCAATAAAACCAATAAAAATAGAAATAGACAATCAAAAATAAAAATAGAAACTAGTAGTGGTGTTATTACACTTGAGAATGATTCAAAGATCTGGTCACTGGTTTCCAACCAATATACTTGATTTCAGAACAAAGCAAAACTATAAAAATAACACAAATTTATGATGTGAATGAAGAGACAAGTCAAGGAATGATAGAATCCTCTAACAAATATAGAGCATACTTAATTTTACAGAAATATAAATACAAAATAACAGTAAAAATTTGGAATAAAATGAAATTTAAAGGAATCTTACTTAAATTTACATAGAAACTAGAACAGGAGATATATGGTTTATGGTTTGGATAAAAAAAAATATGAATATGTTTACAAGACATAAGAGAGCAATATAAAAGGTTACAAAGAGTTATAAGGGAGAGGTTTTGATGCCTTCTGCAGATGATCTCTTGTAAATGGTTCTGCTTTCAAAGCTTAGGAGGATCCTTTTTATATAGAAGGTCTTGGGACTGGCTTTTTGAAAAGTTGGAAAAGTTATCTTTTTGTTGTTTGTCATCTTTTGTAAGTCGAGGTCAGCTTTTAAAATATCTTAAAAGCTGACCAAATACCTAGCTAGAACTACTCTTGTACTTCTAGCCAATAGAATATATTTACTTCAAAGAAATATATAATATATTTTTAGGCTAATACTCTTTATATATATATATATATCTTACACACACACACACATACACACAAACACATAATATTGGTATTGGAGCCTGTTAGGATCTGAGCAGTATTGGTTATTCAAAATCTCAAAAACCTAGTAAGAAGAGAGAACCTTAGAAGTATAGATGAATGGTATTGAATGGTGTAAGCCTCGTTTCAAAGTGGTGACAGGGCAGTAAATCCATATAACTTGCAACCTATTTTTTAAATTATCTTTTTAAAATATGGATTCTATTTTTTTGTATAATAACATGACCAAAAGATTGATGTCTTATTCCAAGTGCAGGAGTGTCGAAGTAATAAATAACCCGACAAGACCGGGGTCGAACCACAAAAAGGTTAACTATATAAATTATAGATAACAACAACAAGAAGAAGAAGAAGTCAAATTTGAGATGTGATATTGATGTAAGGATTAAACAAGAATAAAATAATTGTCAAAGTTAGAGGATCCACTAATGGTATTTCAAACAAGTATAGTATAAATTTTTTTTATTACTCAACTGGAAACCACGCACAAAGGAGGTTCCAATCGGATAATAAATTGTTAACATGATTACATTAGTTATCTTATTTGAATAATGCTAATACTTGTAAATGTTGTCAGGCATTCATGATTATAACATATGTTAACAACAAATCAAGTTCCTTTCATAGCACAGGTGTCGGTTATACCATATGGTTGGGTTATGAAAGTGCCAAGTATTTGTTGTACCAAAGATTATATAACATAAATCTAGATTAACCATTTAACAAGCAAAGTATTAAAAGGAACAAGATAACAAATATAAAACATGTTAGTATCAAACATTAAGGTCCATGTTGAGTTTATATTATACTTATTCTTACACCATTAGTGTAACCTTTTTACCTTGACATGATAAACATAGCTAAACATAATGAAAGAGAGAAACATAAATAAACAAGGCAAGAAAATGAAAAGCATAAGCAAGAGATTAATATAAGCAAAACTTAAGCATTACAAAATATAAAGAGAGAGCAAGAGCATGATCTTGATCTTGATTTGAAAACCAAGATGCCTAAATACATGGCAGATGCCTCATTTTATAGGCCAAAATTTATAGCTATTGATTAGTTGACTCATTGTTGAGTGGGTGGCCATATCTTGACTTGGTGACAATCCTTATCTTTTTGTCTGCCAAAAACGTCATTGATAACGTCATAATTTGAACAGATTTAAATCATGAAAGTTCTAGGAAATTGTCTCATCTTTCTAGGAAAAAAAGGTTGAGGTTATTTGAACTTCTAGAACTCGAGATATGGACTGAATACTGAACAGTGTCTGAGCTGCAGGACAGATTCGAACTTCTCCGTTATTGCTACAATTTGGACTTGAAAACAGCTTTTTTAAATCTTAGACTCCCATGAAAGTTTTAGGCATATGTCTTAGCTTTCCATTCATATAAGGCAGACCTAAATCCAAGATCTACAACTCCAGATATGACCCGATGACCGAATAGTGTTCTAGTTTAGACTGAATCAGCATCTCTTTTCTAAGTTTGGCCCTCTCTTTGTCCTTTCAATTTCCGTACTTAAACTCATCAATCAATCCTTTTATTTATGTGATAGGCCTGCATTTAAGATGAACATTTACTATAAATTAAAGGTATCTTATGGTATCAGACTTGTTATTATAAAACATGCTTTAGTTAAGGAGTTATTGGTACTTCAAGTGCAAAATGATGATATAAAACCTTGATAAAAATACACTTTTAAGTACTAATCATATAACAACTTTTATTTTTGCTTCTTCTACCTCTGATTCTTATAAAAACAAAAGAATTATAAATAGTGAAATGATTACAATTGAAGATTTTACAAAAAAAATATTAATGATCGGAAAATTTCAAAGGTTCAAAAGTACCAAATTCATCAAAATTCTTCTTTCAATCTTTTCAAAACCCATTTTACAACAAAAACTAAAGAAAGAAATATTCTGTTTACAAAGTATTTTGAAACTATCCAACTTCTTTTCCAAAAATCCTTATAAAAACACAAAGACAAAGACAAAAACTACAAATATATACATATTGGCCTTGTACAAGTAGAAATCAAACATCTTACCAAAAAAATGTTTAAATACTTTCATCCTAGTCCTCAGAGATGCTAGATTCCAAAATTTCCATGATTCATTACTCAATTTCATTGAGTCCAGTTTATATAGTGGTCCTATTTCTTTTAATTGTTATCCAAACCTAACCATTTCTCTCAAAGACAAAAAGGTCCTACAAAGTATAATCTTATAAATAAAAACCCATATAATTACAACATGCTTGGAGGATCAATTCATGTAGCCTTAATCTTTAAGATCCATTATAAGATCCCCTGGGAGAGACCGGTCAAACAAGAGAATTAAGCGTGCTTCTTTGGAATGGATAAAAGATCTTCGCTAACTACTAACATTCTCGGGCAAACGCATCTTAAGAACTGGGACATGTTATTTCAGATTTCTGTTTGGGCTCTATGGAAATGGAGGAACTCCTCCATCGGGTTTTTTTTATTATTATTTTATTTTATAATCTCTTACCTTGCCGTCAAATGAGCCCAGATGACCTCTTCAATTTCATATTTTGCTACCCAAATGAAATTAAAGTTTGCCTTTATTTTTAGTAGCTCTGGTAGTTTTTTCCAAGGGGATAAGATGCTGCTCTTCTAGGAGTATAGTTTTGGCTTGAACCAGCTTGGAGTTCAAATATTTAAAGCTAGAAGTTGACTTCCAAACTACCCAGGATCTGATTATAAAGAAAGCCTCAGATGGAGGTCTTGATGAGATATTGCACCATATGTAGAAGTTTTTGTGAATAGAATGGTAGGTTGAAGGCAGCCACATATTCAGAGAAGCAAATGCATGCATTGATTGTCTTGATGCTATCGAGGGTGCTTAGTTGTTTAACCAGAGAAGGATGTCCTACTCACCCCCATAAATTTTGTAGTTGATAGGTTGATAGGTGACGTTTTAGGCCATACTAGCCTCGATGTTTGCTCTTCATTGCAGAACCAGACTATTTTTTATGTAAGAAATAAGAAACGACAATAAATTAATTAAATTTTAAAAAAAAATGATTAGGATAACTTGGAGAAAAATATTTTTTTAAAAAAAAAATTAACAATGTATCTCAGTTCATAGCCCTTTAAATACAAAAGAATAAAATAGAGTAAAAAAAAGACATAAAAAATAAGTTCTGGTCAACCCGAGTTAGCATGATAAACCTGTAACCTCGACAATCAAGGTCAAGCCAACTCGAGATATCCCACCAAATTCACGGCCTAAATCATGAGAATGAAATAACCTAATAAAAAAATAAAGAGAATTATAAAGTCTTTTTTAAATAAAAAGAAAACGTGATAACTTTTAAACTCATGACCCAGATCATTAAGACCTGAAGCATTCTATCGGAAAAAACTATGAAGTTTAATTCTCAATCAATAAAATATTGACGGATGAAATTAAAAAATATATATTTAAATTATACAAAATGATTCAAAAAGTAATGATTAAAAGAATAAGGATCAAAATGAAAATATAAAATATATTTTATATTTGATTGAAAGGTGAAATTAAAAGAAAAATCAAAAGAAAAATCAATTTAGCAAAAGAATTCCAAAAACATTAAGGATCAAAATTGTCATAAAATATAAAAACAAAATTTCGACTGAATGATGAAATTAAAAAGAATAATAACTTTTACAAAAAGCCAAGAAAAAAACTAGAAAAAAATGAACCAAATTAAAAAATATAATACCTTCAATTTGGATTGAAATATGAAATTAAAAACCAACAAAACTTTAACAAAAGAGCCAAGGAATAAAATTAGAAATCAAAAAAATAAGGACCAAATTGAAAAATATATAATATTTGGTAAATTGGGATTGAAGGATAAAATTGAAACATATAAAACTTATACAAAAGAAACAAGAAAAAAAAATTATAAACCAAAAGAATAAAGATTGAAGTTGAAATATCAACAACAAAGATAATCAAGTTATAATTTTCGTGGGACGGGGGAAGAAGTAAAAAAAAAAACCTATCGATAACAAACCAGACCACGAAGATTGACAAGAGTCAAACCTTAAGGAAGAGGACACAACATGGTGTTATAAAAACGCTTGTCCTTTAACTAAATATCAAATTGCTTCTAGGCTATGATAATAACAAAAAAAAAACTATTGTGAAAAGTAAAAAAAATATCAAAACTTTTTTTTTTTTTGCTTTTAAGAGTATTTTCTAGTTTTATAGTGATTTTAATTATTTATTATTTTTTTATATTTGATCAAATATTAAATTGCACCTCAGCTGATATTATAATAATAAAAATATCTTTGGGAAAATACAAAAATGCTCCTTTATACTAGTTTTAAATTTTTTATTTTAATAGTATTTTGGTTGTTTCACTATGCAATTGAGATGAAACAAAATTTATTTGTTATTTGTCAATTTAATAATAACTAGTAAGTCTTGTAAATACTCTTGTTAAAATTTAATAATAACTAGTAAGTCTTGGAAAAATAAAATTATCATTATACTATTTTAACAAACCATACAAATGAATCTAGAATTACAGTGTTTTACTAATGACAATTAATTTCTTCTAATGGTCATTTATCGCAAGTGATAGATTTTTTTTATCAGGCCCGTAATATCCAAATATATAATGGTGAGCAAAGTTTCAATAGCAACTACACTTAAAATCTACGGTTCTGGATATGATTAAAAACATTGGTAGGCCCGAAGAAGAGTCTGGACCTACCCCAAAATATTGTTTTACCATGGGTTATCGAGGGCGTTGATTTGTGCACGATGTAGTAATCCTTGTTTGAATGAATTATTATTATTATTAATTAATTAATCCTATTTTGAAATAGTTCTTTGCTTCTTTTTTTTCAATCAATATTTTTTAATTTTTTAATATTAAATTTGTTTTTACTGAATTATCATACTTTCATAACACATATTATAGATTTAACAAATTAACTTGGTTGATTTAATTTTTTTTTAATTAATTTTTTTTTCAATTTTATCATTTAATATTTAAGTTGATTAAAAATTAAATTTTATAATTTATTTTATTTACTTTATATTATGTTATTTTGGCCTCATGACCCGAGAATAATGTTTAACGGGTTAACCCAAATTGACTCGGATGACCTTTTGTGTCCTTTTTTAGTTGATTTTTTTTCAATTTTATCATTCAACACTTAGTTGGTTGAAAATTAAGTTTCATAATTTTATTTGATTTGCTTTATATGAAGATATCTTGATCTTGCGATCAAGATCATGAATTTTGGTACATTTAACCCTGCTTAAATCAAGTTATTTTTTATTCTCTTTCTAAGAAATTATCTCGATCTCATGACCTGGGGCACGAATACTTCAACATTGTATTTGTTTTTTATTGGGTTATCCTCGTCTTATGACCCGGGTGGCAAGTTTGGTTGGTTAACCTAATTGACTCAATTTTTTTTCTTTTTTTAACTGACTTTTTCCCCTAATTTCATCATTTAATACTGTGTTTGATTGGGAATTAAGATTCATGATTTGTTTTGGATTGTTTTTTAATAGGTTATTTCAGCCTCATGACCCATGAATAGTGCGTAACGGGTTAATTTAGGCTGACTTTACTCGTTTTTTGTCTCATTTTTTTAATTATTTTTTTTTAAATTTCATCATTTAACATTGAGTCCTATAGAAATGATTGAGAATTAAGCCATATAATTTGTGTCACACTCGACATCGCGGCAGCCTTAAAAAATTTTCAATGAAAAAAACAGATTTCTAGCATCTTGTTCTTTCATGGGAAATGGTCTTGTTTAAGGAGTCGCCACCTAGTATTATGGTCACTAGAACCCCTGACTGGTCAGCAGAGATTCTATAGTGTGGAACTGATTACGCAAAAGGAAAGATATTATCATCCCTCAAACATCCTGCCTGAGGCAGGATGCATTGCTGGTTTTGTAATAAATTGCTAACATTTTGTTGGCTTATGCTATGTTGGTTTGTGTGCAATATTCTTGACTTTGACGCCAGTGAATATTCAACTACGGATACTTCCAACTCTAGCATTAGTAAATATTACATAGCTATAAAAACAAAATAAATTTAATCAGTATTTTTTATTCCTGATGGTGTCAGTGAATAAACAAATAAAATAAATTTATTTTTACGTATACACAATTTTTTTTATTTTTATGTAGCTAAATAAAATATAATAAAATAAATTTGAATCAATATTTTTATTCCTGACTCTAGTATCAATGAATAAAAAAATAAATTCATATTTATATTTTTTATTTATACATGCAAAAAAAATTTTGGGCTGAACCCAGCTCAGCCCATATAAACTAGGCTAGACCCAGCTAGCCCGGTCCGGTCACTGGCCCAAGCCAGTGACCCCGCTGGGTAACCTGAAGCACGCGTGAACTAAATCACGCGTGCATGAGCAGAATTGAGTTAGAATGTACAGTAGGAAGTGAATTAAAATTCAAAGTAAACAGTAACCGGTGAATTAAAATGAAAAGCGGGGAAAAAGAAGCTTACTTACCTGGTTTTGCAGAGACTTTGCACGAATCGGCAGACGCTGGGCGAAGCTCCTGTCTTCAAGCTTCCTTCCTGCTCGTTGCTCTTTCTTTTTCTGTTGTTCTGTTTCTGTTCCCCTTGCTGTGTTCTGTTCTCTCTGTTCTCTTGACTCTCTCTCTGTATGTCCTCCAGCTCGTCCCCCCTGTGTTTGTTTCGGTTCGTGCTCTGCCTCTCCGTTTTTTTCTCTGGTTCTCACTCCCTGCTTCTCCCGCTCGTCTGTGAATTTGTGCTTTTTTCTTTGTTTTGTTTTTCCTCCTTTGTGCTCCCCCCCCCCCCTCCCTGCTGAGGCCTTTCTCTGGCTTTTATAAAGCCAAAAAAGGTCTTGTGTCCCGGCCTCCAGAAATGACGGGCATCGTGGAGGCGAGAGATCATGACTTCAGGAATGGCATCGTGGGTATAGTGGTCGTGATCTGCTAAATCTTCCCCTGGCCATGATCTGCTGAATTTTCCCTGTTGAACCGGCTTCCTCCGCGCGAAATGAAGGAGATAATGAACAATGCTTCCACACGGCGCCCAGTGTCCTTGGGCATGACTGTTTTTCACTTTGGTCCCTAAACAGTTTAAACTTAACAATTGGGATCCTAATCAGTAATAATCGATTTCTAATTGTGCCCTTGGATTAATTTCAATTAAATCCCTGAATTTATTTAATTAATTAAATCAAAGTTTAATTAAGTCCGTAAATTTATTAATTCTTCTGATTTTATTAATTAAACTAATCCAAATTTTAATTAAATTTCCAAACATATTAATTCTTCAATTTCTAACCAATTTACTCTCAAATATGGTAATTTCATCCCTAAATTTTGAATTTGTGTTGTTTTAACCCCATGCTCAAATATATTTTTATCCATTTATTTTTTTATTATTTATTCAAAAATTAGGTTATGACAATTTATTTTGATTTTTTTTTATAGGGTTATCTCAATCTCATGATCAAAGTTGTAGTTTCGATAGGTTAACCCAAGTTAAATCAAGTTATTTTTTTATTTTCTTTCTATGAGGTTATCTCAGTCTGATGACTTGGCTCATGGGTTTGACAGATTGAATTGAGTAATTTTTTATGTTGTTTTTTTAATTGATTTCTTTTTTAATCTCATGCTTTAACATTGGACTGATTGGACATCGAAATTCATAATTTGTTTTAACTTGCTTTTCATGAGGTTATCTCGGTCTTATGATTCAATTTGTAGGCATGACATGTTAACTCAGGTTGCTTTTTTAATTAATTTATTTTTTAATTTCATCTTTCAATATAGGTTGATTGAGAATTATACTTCATAATTTATTTTGATTTATTTTTTAAGGGGTTATCATAGTCTCATAATATGGGTCATGGATTTGACTTGTTAACCCATGTTGACTCAAGTCAATTCAATAAGTTGTTATTTTAATATTAAAAAAATATGTTATCTTAAAATTTTTTTAGTCAAATTATGTTTTTACGGCTTGTATAAGTTGTTTTTAAACCTACTAAGTCAACCGGGTTACATCGGGTCAACCCTCACTTGATTTAATTTTTTTTCCCACTAAAAAAAACAATAGCAACATCTGAATATTTTTTTTATGTTCAAGAAAAATTTGACTTAACCCACAGCGTAGCGCGGGTCAATAATCTAGTCAAAACACTAAAGGGTAAAGGGTTTAACTAAAATAATGTTATTTTTTTTAGCCATGCTAATAAAGTAATATTTAAGTTAATAGTATTTTTTGTTTTTTTTTAATTTTATCTTTTAATATTAGATTGTTTTGAAAATTATGATTCATAATATTTTTTTATTTTCTTTATGTAAAGTTATAAACAAGTCTCATGGATTTATTTTTTTTCTTTTCTCAATTTCAACCTTTAACATTAGATTTGTTGGAAGTGGGGCTTCATGATTTTTTTATTAGCTTTCTATGAATTTATGTCGATATCATAACTCCGGTCATGAGTTTAACAGGTTAACCCGAATTGACTTGAGTTATTTTTTTAGGACAAATTTTTCTAATTTTTTTTATTTCATCTTTTAATACTGAATTAGTTGGAAATTGGACTTTGTAATTTTTTTTATTTGCTTCTACAGGGTTATCCCAATTTCTTGACCTTGGTTTCTCGTTTAGAAATTTAACATAGGTTGAATTTGTTAAACTTTAGGGTGATTTTTTTAATTAATTGAATATATTTTAAATTAGACTTTGTAGTTTTTTCTATTAGCTTTCTATGTGGTTATCCTGATCTCATGTTCCAAGTTGTGGAATTGATAAGTTGATTCAGATTGAATTGGTTAATTTTTTTATCCTTTTTTTTTGGATTTTTTTTTAATTTTACCCTCCAACAACTCAATCTTTTTTTTTTTGTTTAATTTCATTCTTCAATATTAAATCGGTTGAGAATTGAGATTCATATTTTTTTTTCAATTTTCTTTATGTGGAGTTATCATAGTCTCACGGATTTAGTTTTTTTTTCTCTCTCTCTCTCTCAATTTCAACTTTTAACATTGGATATGATAGAAATGGAGTTTTGTAATCTTTTTATTTTCTTTTTATAAAATTATTATAGTCTCATAACTCAAGTCATGAGCTTAATAGGTTATAGCCCATGTTGACTTGGGTTAATTTTTTTTATTTCACCATACAACATTAAGTTGGTTGGAAATTGGGCTTCATAATTTTGTTTGATTTACTTTCTATGGGGTTATTCTGACCTCAGGACCCGAGTTATAGGTTTAACAGATTAATCTAGGTTGAATTGGGTAGCTTTTTCTGTCATTTTTAATTTAATATTATTTTTTTAGTTTTATCTTTTAACATTCAGTTGATTAGGAGTTGACTCTCACAATTTATTTTAATTTTAATTTTATAGGATTATCATGGTCTCATGACCTAAGTCACAGATTTGACAGGTTAACCCAAATCGATCCAATATGTTGTTGTCTTAATATTTTTTTAAAAAAATTCAAATATGTCACCGTATTAATATTTAATAAAGGGGTCAACTAATATGCATCATAATTTGAATTTATAATTATTATTTTTATTAGAAAACAAGTTATTAATGCTTGGATATTCCTTTACGTTTAAAAAAATTGACATGACTTGCATCACAACACAAACCAATAATCTAGTAAAAACAACTAAATGAGATAGTGTTTCTACTGTGGAATCCATTGTGCATTATGAGTAAATGCAATGTGGATTTCTACATTGCTTTGTCTTAGAATTAGATTTTATGATTTGTTTTGTATTCCTTTTATATGCTTATCTCAGTGTCTGAATTTTTTTTTGGTGCTGGGTTGATACTCAATTTAATAAAGTAAGATTTAATTGTATTGATTTAAACTAATAGAAAGTTTAGGGGGTGGATTTGAAACTAGTATAAATATTCAAACCCTTTTTTGTCCATACCAATGACTAGATTGAAAAAAGAGAAAAAAAAATGGTTATCGAGTGTAACACATGAACTAAAGGGTGAAGGGTAATTATCGCGTTGTGGTGGCACATGCAACTTTATCCATAATCTGAATTCGACTTTTCTTCGTATATTTAGAATCATCTTAGCGAGTGTTGTCTTATACGACATGTGGTGACGTTAGAGCTATGATGTGGTTCGAATGCCCCATTCTTTTCTTTATTTTTTTTCTCTCATCTCCTCGATTCTCATGCATGGCCCTTCAAAAATAGCAAAGTGGCATGTTAATATTTTTATATTAATTTTGATCCTTATTGTGATTGCTTCCTTTTTTTATCATTTACTTAAAATTAATTTTTTTTCTTCTGATTTTATCTTTCACTTTTGGATTGGTTAGTAATTGAGCATCATAGTTTTTTCAATTTTCTTTCGATAGAGTTATCCTGGTCTCATAATCCGGGTTGCGAGTTTTGACAAATTAACTAGGGTTGACTCAAGTTTTTTTTGTTGTTTTTTTAATTGATTTTTTATTTAAATTTCATTATTCAACATTTGGTTTGTTGTAAATTGAGCTTTGTATTTTTTTTGTTCATTTTCTATGAGGTTATCTCGTTCTCATGAAATAAGTTGCAGGTTTGATAAGTGTAATTATGTTGATTCAAGTTATTTTTTTATGTTTTTTTAAATTGAATTTTTTTTTCATTTTACTCCTTCAAAATTGAATTGAATGGAGATTCCGCTTCTTAACTTATTTAAATTTTCTTTCTATTGATTTATAATCAAGTTTGTTTAAAAACTTGCATGTAAGCTCATTTGCAAATTTATGAAAATTTGAAAGCAAAAACAATTTGTTTAACATTTCATAAAATAAATAACTAATTTAATATGTATTGAAAAATATTATTTTTATGAAATAAATTTAATACAATTCTTTAGCAATTATCTTCATGTGTGCTAAAATAAAGACTTAAAAATATGAATATATTTCTTAAAAAAATGCATGGAACACACTTTGTTTACATAACCTTTTATGATATTACACAATTAAATGAGATTTTAGAGCTAAAAAAACAAGTAAAGTTTATAATGTAGTTGGAAAATAGTTAAAAAGATTGAGATCTAATAGAACATGAATTTAAAATTTTTCTTATTAAATAATTATTTATACTATGTTTTCTAGTTCGAACATATCGATATCATAATAGAATAGGGATTGATTTGTATTGTCATAAATATATGTTAAAGTTTAAATCCAACTTATTTACAAACTCATTAAGCAAGCAACTACTCAAGTTCGAGACGGGATTGAACCTAACAATTTTTAAATAAGTAAAGCTTGAATCTTATATTTTAAACTCGAAGAGTTTAAACCTTTCAAAAATTAGACAAGCCTCCCCCAGATTAGACAAGCCTATTCTGGTTCACAGAAAAATCTGCATGGTACTATCACAGACAGGCACATGATTCCTGAGGATTAATTTGAAGATCAGTGCACTATCATAGCTCAAAAAGAGAGATCATCTGATCTCATGAACACGACCTTGAACATGTTCTAACATTGATCAGTGGGGAAAGGGCAAAAAATGAAAAAAGGAAGAAGTCTAAAAGCATCTTTAGAAGGCTTTTTTATGTGGCTTTCAAAATAATGTCTGAACATTTCGACCAATAAAATGGCAAACTACAAAGTTCATATTATCATTTAAACAATCACAAAAGCAACCTTTGATCAACATTAATGGCAAAAAAACAGGGTACTTGTCTGATATTCAAACTTGTGGTCTCAGATTATTATAAACAAACAGAACCGTATCTCTCACATTGTAGCTTCCACTTCAGGATCAGCTTCAAGAGGCACGGGGGGTGAATTATTACCACCTCTCAGACGAGAAGATACTTTGTCAATAGCTGAATTCAGTTGGCTGATTTTTGCATTCAAGGTCTGCCTAGTCTTCTGCTTTTCCAGAAAAGGGAAGGGCATCCAATGTTAAACTTCTGTACAGATTATCCAGCAAGCAGAAAAGATGCATGATGAATGAATAAAATGTAATTACCTCTAATCCTTCATCATAATATATTGGTCGCTTGGCCCTTCGAAATCCATATTCATCTTCATTTAGCAGGGACCTTCTTATCTGAAACAATAATAATTAAAAAAAAAAAACATGAAACCAACACTTAATAAATAAACCTGAGCTTCAAAAGAGCAATAAACCATAAGCCATTTCTCAGACAAGAGTAACAATGAACAACATTCCTTTCTTTTTTTCCAATCCGAAGACAATATATTGGATAAAGCATTGACAATCCATTTATGTCCTTGTCGCTTTCAGTGTACATTACAGTGGTAATAAGTAATTATGGCAAGACATGTAGCATCCAGAAATGAAAGAAAAGTATACAGCAAGTATACTGAAAGCTAGAAGTAATGAAAAAAGAAACACTCTGTGTTACTCTAATTGTTTATTTAACGATAAAATGAACTTATGTACTGCCTTAATCTTTAGATTAGTTAACAGGAAGGTAACGGGAGAGCCCAAGTCATATTATCGAGAACAGGATCAACAAAAGGATGTCAAACAGCAGAGCATTGAGAATTTTCAAGATAGAGAATATTGCATGGACGCCAAGCCAGGTCTGTAACCCTATCAAATTGCAATAGAACATAGCCTATAAATACGTTGTTATCAAGAAGTAAATTGAAAAAATGACACATAATCATACTGATTCTAATGTTACATCCGCACAAGCAAAATGATTTTGAGAACCATAAACACCAAGCATCCAACCACTTCATTTGGACATCGAGAGTAAACTCGACCTGATGCAACACGTTCTAGCCAATTGTTGTGCAAAGGTGGAGCAGCTTGAGAAATGAGAATGATTCATTTCAATGAAGGAAAAGTTTTCCTTATGCATTCAGCTGAAGTGTCGGCATGTTAGTTCCTTTTGAAAGAAGCATTCAAGTACTTTGTAGCCAAAATTATTAAGAGGCAAGATATCTAATCACCTGAGGAGCAAAAATATACGCTAAAGTTCCAAATACAGCACCTCCTAAAACAAAACCAGCAACAAAATCACTGCCACCGCCCCTACTACCATCACTGCATGTAACAGAGAGAAACAAGAGAAGATGTTGATGATGATGAGTTAAATCAGCAAAAGTAGAGGGATACTCGAAACAAATGCTTGCCTAAGGGAGAAAAGCATCGACTTCATAAATGTTCAATAGACACAACTAGGGGCTCGGCTCAGCTCAGATAATAAAAATGAGATGGATGCAGTTGGGGTTCAATTCTTCCTAGTTAGAATGGATGTCAGAGATGTAAACTAATTGAGTCAAGAACTTTCTACTATTGACTCCTTAATAAGCACATGTTGTGAAAGTGAAATGGCCTTAGCTGTGGATAAAAAGTTTTACCCTTGAAATGTGGGCAATCACATGTAACTACCAGTTGAAAATGAGCATATTAGTTTTACTGTCCATAGGCATCACCACTTTAATTGGAGCTAATATTTGTGAGTTTCGCAAATCTACACTTAGGTGATGGACATCATGTCAATGAAATGGTCCTATAACAAACACTACATCAACTAATAAAAAGAATAGAAAGCAAATCCAAAAATCAAGCTAGTATATCTGTTACTACAAGCTACCACACCAATGAAACAGGTAGTAGACGAAATCTCGCCATTTGAAAATACTTTCCATCAAAGCAAATCAACAACAGGTCAACAACATGGCCATTTCTTGGCATGAAATACAGGCTTCTGAGTTGTCATATCAAATGACATGGATTTGTTACATTTATAAGACAGGAATCAAGAACAAGAACAGCATACTTGTATTCGGCACGAACTGCGAACTTGGGGCTGCTTCCAACTAGGTTTGATTTCCTTCCAATTGCCAATCTCGGTGCTTTGGAAAATGAAATGGATTTTGTCGACCAAAGTTCACGTGGCTTAGGTTGGGATCCTCCACCTACACCCAAACCCAAACCCAAATAAAACACAAACTCCCACCATTTTCTTCTCTTATACTATAACAGCACTTCAATTCTCATGATCAAGAGTTTCAAAACATTACAAGATAATAATACTCCATACAAGATTATTATCTTTTCTAAAAAAAAAAAAACAAAAAAACTATCAATCATTAACGTTAGAATTGTTTCTAACGAAAGTAGAAAAATCTTGCTCTGTTTTCTCAGGAAATAAATAAACAATCAAGAAACCCTTTATAAACTAAAAAGAAGAAGAAATTATATACCTGATGAGACTGAAACAGGAGCGAAAGAAGTAGCCATGGAGATCTAGCAGCCCAGAGAGAGACGAAATGCCAATTTTTTTTTGTGGGAGATAATGCAGTGTAATTAAGCCCGAAGATGAGGAAATGCTACTAGGTAATATTGTCTCTTGTAGTCCTTGTAATGTACACCAGCTATCCCTTTTTTATGTTCCTTATTTCCCCGTCATATCCTCGTATTTATAGATCCAATCATAAGGAATTTTTTATTTCTATTTAAATTTTATTTATTTGGTTTTTAACAAGCTAATAATTATTATTTTTTAAAGTATAATTTATTAAAAAATATTTTAAAAAAAATATTATTTTTCACATCAAAACAATCAAAAATATAAAATTTAATTTAAAAAATTAATTTTTTACAACATATAATTCTAAATAGCCTTATACAACAACAAATAAAAAATACACGAAGAGCGATATTTTACTAGTCTAATAACTAATTATAAACAAATAAAAAATACTATTTTTAAATTTAAATAATTTTTTCTTTGAGATTCTAATATATAAATATTTTTTTATAAAATAATATAAAAATTTATGACTCTACACCATATACATAATTTGTTTTTTTTTTTTTGTTTTTTCACATGTTGAATGGTAAATAAGATGGAAAATCAAAGTAATACTCAAAAATCCATTTGACATTTTCATAATTAAAAGAAAAAATTGAAAGACAAATAAGAGGAAGTATTTTACTCTTTCCAAACACCAACGTGGCTGGCTTTATAGAGTAAGGGCAGTATTGTAAAGTAAAGATGATGGGTTTCAAAACCAAACCATCCATATAATTAAAGACAGGTCTGCAGTTGAGCCCAAAGAGCATATGGCATTGGGTTACCCGCCTCCACCTAACTTCCATCTAAATTGCACACGCGCCAGCTTCGTACATGGTCCGGTCCACACCTAGGCACTCTTCTTCTTTCTTTCTTTTTTCTTTTTTTTAACATGTTTGTTTACGGTGAGCGGGTTTTTTAAAAAAAAGTAATTTTTTTTAAATTAATTTTTTAAATTTTTAAAATATTTTGATGTATTAATATTAAAAATAAAATTTAAAATAAAAAAATATTATTTTAATATATTTATAAGTAAAAATTACTTTTAAAAGTAATTACTACTCTAATATCAAATATTATTTTATAAGTTATCTTGATCATTTAATGATAAGAAAATTTATTTATTTTATTTTTTCTAGGTAGTTTAGGAAATTAAATAACATACTTAATAATTTATTTTTTTATTTTTTATTTTTAAATCTTCTTGTTTGTTTAGGACAGTTTTTAAATTTATTTAAAGAATTATAAATTTTTTAAAAAGATAAATTACTTGGAATTTTGATTTAAAATATGTGTGTGATTTATTTTCCATAGAATTTTATGTTTTTATACTCATTTTCTTTTTTTGTTTTGTGTTTTATGTTTCACAAGAATTTATTTATATAATCCATTCAATAAAAAAACTTGAACTCGAGAGTCGAGACATCCTATATCTAAAGCCAAATCCTTGATCACTTGTGCTAACACATGTGGGTAATTCTTAATAACACTATGACTAGACTCGAGGTATAAAAGAGCAGATCGAGGGAAAAATTACAATATTCTTGATTGGTTGATTGAACATGATGCATAAAAATACTAGTTCTTTTACATTAATTGAGTAATTATTTTACACGTGCTCTTAAATCCTAGGCTAATTTGACTTTTGATTAGTTATTCTATTAAGTACTCATGCTATATATGAATATAACTATATCTTTTAGTTTTATGTGCTTGTTTCAACTCTATTTATCAATCGTTTTCTTATGGCTAATCTTGACTTCTGATCATTTGGTCGTTTGCTCCTTCAATACTCATAGTCGATTAAAATCTCTTTCAGCTTGGTTGATTCTTTCGATTCATGATTGATTCCTACTTTATCTCCCTAATAAATCTCAAATTATTATGATCATCAATTGTTTTGCATACCTAAAGAAATTTTATATGAATACTATAAATTTTTATGATCTCAACAAACTCTAGGACTTGTTTGATGACACTCAAGATGAAGTCCTAGATAAAGTATTACATGAAAAATAATTTAAGCATTTTTTGAATCGATTAAACCTTTCAAGTTTGCTTATTTATTATCTTTATCCCTAGTCACCCTCTTCAAGCTTTGTTTAATTATGTTTTAGCCTTATAATTATTTTTTAACAACATATTCCTTACCAAATTTTATCTTAAACACTAATCTTCTTACCCTTCAAGAGAACTAAGTTTACACAATTTCATTTTTAGAAAAGTATGTAATATGTGAGAGGTAGAAAGTCTATAAGTAAAAAAAAAAGGCAAAAATAAAAAAAAATATTGTGATCATTGTTTGATATTTTACATGATATGCCTTTTTGATGGGAGAGGGAAAGAGAAGTGTAAAGCTACAAATAATATAACAAAAGATGACAAGACTGATAATGGGAGGATTCTTCCTCTTTACTATTATTTGAGATTTTTATTTTGTTTGAGCCTGAATCTTTGGAAGCATGATAAAGATAGATGTATTTTAAGATTCAAATGATGGAGAAGTCATGTATGTGTTAGAAGTGAATATGTTCTATTTGTGTTAAAAAATTTAGTTCTTTTGCTTTGTTAGAATCCTATCCTTTTTTTGTTGCCCTCATCTTAGTCTTGCATCACAAGTCTAATAAAGATCTATTGATCTTTAGTAATATTTGTGTTTTATGTTAGTGGAGAGTGATTTTAAAAGCAAGCCTATAAAATTTAAAATATCAATGTTTTAACTAGATATCTATTTCATATTTTACTTGTTTACATAAAAATCATCTCGAGAACTAACAATGAAGTGAGAATGATATTGTCATATGCACGAATTAGAGGTTTAATAATTAGGTGAAGTTTAGTTTTGAATTAACTTTTGGACTTGTGTGATATTGAATGATTCCTTTGGATTATAAACTTTAGAAAATCTTTGAGGCAACAAATTTTATAAATTAAACCAAATCTTATTTTTATTTGTTTTTCTCTTTCTTCTTGTTTAAGGACAAACAAGAAGTAGAGGTATTTGATGAGCTTGGTTTTTAAATGATTTTTACTTACTCTTGCTTTTAATTTAAGCTAGTTTATCTTAAATATTTCTATTTTATATAGTTTTTATTTATATGTAAGAAGAAGTGAATTCTTGAAATAATGGACTTTAGAGTGGAAATTCAACATTTAATCTTTGAATTTTAGCTAAATATTATACATAATTTGATTGAGACTTATGGTACTGAGGAAGCCCATTTAGAATGCAATTAAATGAATAAATTCACCTTGAAGAGGTTATGTACATGTTTTGGTGAAGAACAAAAAAGAAAATGAAATTTTATTGTAAGAATAACGAAATTTCCTTACCATAATTTTTAAAAGCAAGTCTCGGTAACTTAACTACAACTTCCTATACAATTATCCAAATTAAGTGATCTTGGTGTTAAAATAAATATAAGGGGAATATATATATATATATATATATATATATATATATATATATATATATATATATATATAGACACACACACACACACACACACTTACACACACATTTTTATGTTTATTACTTTCTCAAAATAAATTGATATAATGTATAAAATAAATTTGAATTTGCTACTTTTGAAAAGCAAATCAGGAAAAAAAAAGAATTTTAAATCAAAGAAAAAGAGAAGATCAAGGGAAGAGACTATCAACAGAGCTAAAAGGAGGGGTTATTTTTACCATTAAAAGACAATGAGAGAACCAGAAAAAACTAAACATTGTAATAAAATGCTTCTTCAACCGATTCCTAGCAAAAAACTTTTTGTTATTATTCTCTTTAGTTTTCCTTTAATAGTTTCCAATCAGAACATAGTTTATTTCATATTTATTATGAACTGAATTTTATTTTTCCAGAGTTTTGATGTAGTCTAGATTTGATTACACAATTTAAATTTCAAGCTTTTTTTTCATATTTAGTGTTTATTCTTTATCTTATTACTTATGATTTTCTGGCCAATTATTATTTGACCTAATAAAACATAATGAGACTGGGAGATAATTTATGATTAGAAGCTTTCAAGACTGAACACTATTAGTTGAAAGAAAGGTAAAGATACTTTACCCTTATTAGTGTGGTTTTAGATTAAGAAAAATTCAAAGAATTTAATGAATTTTCAAATAATTAAGTTTAGATAGAGATAGGTTGAATTATTAGGAGGAGATATTTTTAATGTTGTTTGAGAGAAAGCATTGAATAGTTAAGAGATTTTTTTAATCATCAACATGAAAATTTATATTTTTATAATAAGAAATAATATATTGTGCAAAATTAACTAGGTGAAACCAAAAGCTCTAGATTTATTTGTTTTATTATCTCTACAACCTATAGTTTTATTCTTTTTTCTTTTTATCTACTTGTGTCAAATACTTTAGTTTAATTTAGGTGGTCATCTCTATAAAACTTTATTTTTATTTGTAAATAGTAATTAATTTAGTAAATTTCAATACTCAATAGCATAATTAGTCTTTGTGGGTTAGACACTCTTTTCTTTATGAAAACTTTACTACTTGTGATTTTGTTCACTTGCAAAGATTTGTCACATAACAAACAATTAAAGGCCAAGATTTAGTTGCCATCTTAGTTGGTCACCTACGCATCATCATCAATCATGAGATAGAATAAGACATCAACATCATCATGGTAAAACTTTTTTCATGGTAATTACAATTTAAAGGTTCATAAACAAATAACAAGGTTGGTACATAAGTGGTAATATCCCTAGTAGTCATAGAGTGACTTTATCATTTTGGCTTGAATTTCCTAGCATTAATAATCAAGTTGAATACGAGGCCATCGTAATCCTAGAAATACTCCTAGAGTTAGGAACAAAATTAGTTACAATAACAAAAGATATGTTACTTATTATCAACCAGTTAGCTAGTGAATACAAGTGTGAACATTCTACCCTAACTCTATACTATGAAGTAGCAACAAACCTTATCAAAAAGTTTTATGATCTTATTTTTGTTTTCCCAATGACAAGAAATAACATATAAGTCAATGACTTGGCTCAACATGGATCAAGATATAAAATGACATTTTGATTATCATGACATTTTCCTTATAAGGATTATTGATCAATCATCTATTGTTGATATCCAATAGGAATGTAATAACTACCAGAGCAACATAGATTTTATGGTCAAAATGCATAAGAAATTAGAAATAGAACAGTTGCTAAAATTTCTTTCCAGGTACAAACAGAAAGCCTTAACAATATTAATGTCTTTGATCCATAAAATGATTAGAGAGGGGAAATGTTTTTTTTTTTTTAAATACAACACCCTTAAAAAAAATATTAATGTCTTTTAGATTGAAAGCGACTAATTATATCTTGTTAACAAATTTATTATAAATGAGACATAAAACTAAAGTCTTAATCAAGTGTTTAGGATAAAAAAAAAGCTTTATTAGTCATGTTTAAGGTTTATAGAGGAATCTATAAAGCCTATTCCATCTAAAATTAAGATAAGATAACTTATCATGAACCAGACTTTTATTGGTCAAGACTAATCCAGGATTGTATTAGTTATGCATAAAGATATCAAGAATGCTAGTGTTCCAATCCAACATGACTATTACATGAACTCAATACCGTGGATAAACCATAGCCAATTAGAGGTTGGGTAATGAAAATTATAAGTAAAATACACCTACCTTCTTTAAAAAATGATGTTTGTATTCTTGTAACTATAAACTATTTCATTAAATGGGTTGAAGATATTCTTTAATCTTTACTCTTATATGTTTTTTTTTTCACATCTTTCTCGGTTAACATTATTCTTTAATCAATTATGATTGTTTTTAGGAGTATAAACCTATAGATGATTTGCTCTTAAATGATTTTGATAATTGTCTCTTGATTGATTAAACAATAAAAATTGACCAACAAAAATTTAATCATTAACATTATTGAAGGGGTAAACATTTGATAGAGAAGATAATTCAAAGTTCCTGAATAAAATTAAGAAAAAATATATATTAGAATCGATATGAAAGAAGATTTAGAATTAAATTGGTAATAAAAACTGTGACACTATCTTAAAGAAATAGTGGTCATGAATGGT
Organism: Populus nigra; assembly: GCF_951802175.1. Taxonomy (NCBI): domain Eukaryota; kingdom Viridiplantae; phylum Streptophyta; class Magnoliopsida; order Malpighiales; family Salicaceae; genus Populus; species Populus nigra. Next base: position 6,919,594 of record NC_084863.1, on the reverse strand, counting down.
TGATCTAATGGATCAACTTCTTCATCAAAAGTACAAGGCATAAGGTTTTCATTCCATTAGACTCTTGCAGTAATGATAAAACAAGAGGTTTCACTCTTTGTGAGTTTCTTAGGAATATTAGTTTTTAGTGTCTGATTAATAGGTTGAGAATCAATAATCTATATAAGTTCTTTCTCTTTGACACTCTCTATTCAATTATGATCCATATCCATTTCATACCATAGTAACAAATGAATAAGATCACTTAGTGTTTTAATAAGTAAAGGGATTTCTACAGTATTAGAGACAATATCTCTAGTACTATAATTTATTTCACCATTTTTTTTACTACGCTCCTCTAAGAATGAAGGAATTTCTCTTTGCATGGCATCTACCCTTGTAAAGGTGGCTTCTATGGGTCTATACCAGCCTTCAATATGAAAGACATATATTCTCGGAGGCTTCATCTCTATGGGCATAGAAGGTGTAACATTAAAAAATAGTGGCTCTGTTTTTTTTTAATAGCAATGATGTTTGATTAGTAGTAGAAGATGGTGGCAATTTAATAGGGTATAGTTAAGCATCTAGAGGATGATAAAAAGAAGTACTTCGAAATTGCTTTGTAATTCAAGTAATGTCCTCTTCAATGTCATCATCATCATCATCTTTATCATTTTCAATGTGATGAATAATTTTGAATGCAAAATATTTCTTTTACTTTTTTTTCTTATTCTTCTTTCTCCATGGTAATCTCATTGGACATCAAAAAACCAATGTGGTCTTTTAATGAAAGTTTGATGAGATATTTGGCTTCTCGAGTTGTTGTCATCTTTGCTTCCCAAGTTTTTAGTAGACACTTAAGAGTTTTGCTCATAATTTTTGCATTAGTATATGTTCTACCAAGTTCACCCAAACTATTAGTTATGGTAGTTATTCTAGTAAACATTTTAAACAATTCATATTGGTTAACTAACATGTTAATTTTAGACTTTTTAACTTGGTTAGTTCCTTTATAAGTTACTTCTAAAGCATGCCATATATCTTTAGCATTTTTACATGATATAATTCTATTGAATTCCCTTCTACTTTTTTATAGAGTGTTTATAGCTTTAATATCCATAGAAAGTAACTTTTTTTATCATTTTTTGTACATTCACTTCTAGTTTTAGGAATCTCGATATCATTTTCAATTTTAATATGTTTATAAGGTTAATTCTCTATAGATAGCCACTTATCAAAATCGATAGATTGAAGATAAATTATCATTCTAGCTTTTCAATATGCATAATCATTACTATATTAAAAAAAAAGAGGTGACATGGATGTGGATGATCCTTCATTTTAGAGATTATAGCTAATGCTTGTCATATTACTTAAAGTCTAAGCAAACTTTATATATGAGAACTAAGTTTTGATACCAATTGTTATTTTAGGATTAAGGCAATTTAACACCTCAGAGGGGGGTGAATTAAGTGTATCACTAAATTAAAAAAAGAATGCAAATTACTTCAAGTAAACATAATAACCAACAATATAATTAAAATACTTAAAGTAAAGAAATAAAAGAGAGAATTCACAAACTTGTTTTTAATGTGGTTTGGCATACCTCATCCACACCTCAGGCATCAAATTGTACTTGAGTATTGTATTTCTTCACTAGTCCAAGTTCAAGAGTACAATAGCTACTTGATGAATCCACACCAAGCTTTTTACACCACTTGAAGAAACATATTCTTCAAGATTTTTTCCACTTGAAGATATGCTCTCTTTAAGATTTTTTCCCTGGTGAAATTCTTTCACCAATACCAAGAGTTTTTACCTAAGTCTCAAAGCTTTACAAGAATAATTTTGTTTTCACAAAAAACTCTATTACTAAAATGGATAATACAATTGAAGTTCTAATATATCTATAACTCACAAGATAACAATCAATTATTAATGGTATGTAACTTCTTTGTGCCCCCAAAAGAGCTAAGTTATATAAGCTCTCACTCTCCCGAATTAATTTTTTGTAATTCTTTTGAAGGGACAAAGACTAGAGATTCACTTAGAAATATTAGTGGTCACTTTGCATTTATTTCTCAAATATTGAGGTATGATTGTATCACTCTTATACTTACCTGCTAGTGGACTCAATATTATGTTTTGTGTATGTCTATGTGCACGTTTTCAAGCTTGCCCTAAAAAATCATATGTTAGTTTCGTAAAATGTGTTTTTCATTATTTGCTTGGTACTATGTATTTAGGGTTGTGGTATCCGAAAGAAAACGAGTTGAGCTTTATAAGCTATTCGGATGCAGACTTTTTAGATGTAAAATTGATAGAAAGAGTATACTAGTGGAACATGTCATTTCCTAGGATCCTCACTAGTATCTTGGGATAGTAATAAATAAAACTTTGTAGCCCTATCAACGACCAATGTAGAATATATAGCAACGGGTAGTAGTTGTGTTCACATTTTATGGATAAAACAAACCTTAAAGGACTGTGGACTTAAATTTGATCATATACCCATAAAATATGATAACACTAGTGCAATTAGTCTTTCTAAGAACGCTATTCAACATTCTCGTACAAAACATATAGAACTGAGACATCACTTCCTAAGGGATTATATTGTAAAAAGAGATATCGTACTTGAGTTTGTAGGCATAGAACACCAACTAGAAGAAATTTTGGCTTTATTCATGCTAAAGATATTTGAAGTATTGATTTTGTGTATACATTAATGGAAATAAGTTTGACATATTTAAGTGATAAAATTTATATCTGCTAAGCTTGAATACCATGAAAAATTTATTTTGCTGCAAATTTTAATGTTTGTCCAGGTGTGAGACAAACCAATCAACTAAATCATAATGGTCAATTCAACTGGCCGAATGGTTGATACTGAAAAACAAGGATAGTTACTGTGTGAACAATAACTTTTTAAGTTTTTCATTGGAGACTATTTTTTAGTTTAAAACTTGGACAAACTGATCAACTTCGACTCATAAAATATATTTTGAGAAAAAAGTTTGAAAAATTCTGATTTTTGTGTGAATTGTTCGGCTGATTCATATAACTAAATCAAACAGCTAATCAACTAAGTCAGGGCATTAATAGTGAAGCGTATGCCTAAATTTTGATTTTTATTCCCTTAATTTCCTTACTTTATGGACATAGTTTTTATATGGAAAAACTCCATTTTAAGTGCAAAGAAAGGATCAAAAGAAAAATTTAAGAAATTCTCAAATTAGGTTTCAACCGGCCAACCAGTTGAACTTAACCTATAGCAACCAATTGACTAGTTGCTCGGCAGCATAAATATGACTATCACTATTCAAGCCGAGAGTAAAAACACTCAAGACCCTAACCCCCGAATTTTCTCTTAAGATTTCACCAAAATGCATTCAATTGATTATATTTTTAAGGTGATATCAAGTAGTCTTCAAGATAAACCCATGAATTTAATTGTCAAATGCTTGTTAATATATTAGGTATATCTAATAATGGTCCTAGGGTTTTCAAAATGAAAGTAATTTCTATAATTTCAGAAACCATTATGTCTAATATGGTTTGCAGATCGTAAGAATAATCATCTTTTAGATAATGTTTATACTATTTTAATTGACTCTTTTGTACCACCTAAATTTTGGATATAAGCATTATTTATGGCTTTTATTTGATTAATTATCTACCCTCTTAAGTTCTTGATTTTGATTCTCTATATTTTGCTTATTTGGTATTATTCCTAGGTGTAACTCTTTTTATCTTTGGTTGCATTTGTTTTGTTCTCTTACTATCCATCAAACAATACAATCTTACTACTCTATATGTAAGGTGTACTTTTCTAAGATATAATAATTTTTATAAAGAATTTGTGTATTATGATTTAAATGTTAATAAACTTCATATTTCTCAAAATACGGTCTCCTTTTTTTAAATCAATATTTCTTTTAGTCTTCTACTTCTCATAATTCCTATTTAATTACTCTTCCTAATTTTGATGACTTATCAAGTTTAAATAAACATTTTAAGTTAAGAATTATGTATCGGAGACATTATCTGTCAACCCTATTGCCTGACTTAGCCCTAAAATGTACTCTTATACAGTTTTTCAAGTCACTCTTAATACTACTATTGTACCTAAGTTTGACTTGCAAACTGTTACTCAAGCATATTGGAAGAAAGCTATAAAAGAAGAGCTCTAAGTTCTCAAGACAATCACATCTTGGATATTGTTTATTGTCTTGATGGAATCAAACTTCTTGGTTGAAAAATAGGTTTATACTATAAAGCTATGGTCTAATGGTTATAATGTGAGGTATAAAGTCCATTTTGTGGCTCTTCGGAGTCAATAAGAGTATGTGCTTGATTATGAGTCAACGTTTGCATCTATGGCAAAGATCACTATTGTTTGCACTATTATGGTTTTTACTGCCTCAAAAGGGTGGCCAATCCTACATATGGATGTGAGGAACAAATTTCCACATAGAGACCTCAAAGAATATATATATTCACTTACTCCTCTTCTAAGGTTTGTCCTTTAAAGTGATCTCTATATTATTGAGAAGTAGGCACTACTTGCCTAGTTTGAGAAGTTTTGTTATACTCTTCTTCATTTTAATTTTATTCAGAGTTAGTTTGACTCATCTCTCTTTCTCTGAATAATTGTTACTAGGTTATTGTACTTGTTGTATATATGGATGATATTGTTATTATAGGGTTTGATTCTTAGTTGATTAAGTAACTATAGACGCATCTTAACACTTTATTTCATATGAAAGAATTTGTACCCTGCAATATTTTCTTGGACTTAAGGTACATCATTGTCTGACTAACACACTTTTGCATCAGCACAAGTATACTTAGGAACTTTTCACCTTAGCTGGTTTTTAGTCCAAAAGACTAGCAACATAGTCCTTACACCAACAAAGGTCAACTTGAAGTTATAGCAATATGATGGTGAGCAATATGATGGTGAGTTATTATCCAATCCCTCGTCGTGTTGGTAGTTAGTAAAAAGTTTGAATTATTTGACAATTACTCAACCTGATATTTGTTTTGTTGTGTAACAAGTTAGTGTATGTGAGCTCCTTACCATTCTCACTTGGTTATTGTATGACGTATTCTTTGTTATCTCAATGATACTTTTAGTCATGATTATTCTTCTCTATCAGGACTTCTTTACAGTTGAAAGGTTCTAGTGATATAGATTAGTTTGGTTGTCCTAATATTTATTATTTAGTTACAGGTTGGTGCATGTTTCTTGGTAACTCTTTTTTTTTTTTGGAAAAGTAAGAAGAAAGATCGAGTTTCTAAATCCTCACCAAATTTAAGTATCAATACTATGTCATTCATATGCTCTGAAATTGTTTGGTTTTGGGATTGTTAAGTGAATTTAGTATTTCTTAGCTTACTTTTACTTCTATTCATACTGATAACTCGAATGCCAATCAAATTGCTACCAATCTAGTCTTTCACGAGCACATTAAACTAGATTGTCATTTTATTTGTGAGCATTTAACCAATATATAATTAATCTCTTATATTTTCATTGAATTCTAAATAGCTAATATGCTTACCAAAGCTTTACATATAATTAATCTCTTACATTTTCATTGAATTCTAGATAGCTAATATGTTTATCAAAGCTTTATCTCATTATTGACATCAATTCACGATAGATTGATAAAATAATGATTTTGTTATCCATCGAGATCAATTTAAGAATTTAAAAAGAAGAATTTAAAAAGGGATGTTAGCTGTAATATCTTGATTTAAAAAGATTGAATGATATGCAATTATTTGATTTTGATTTAGAGAGCTTGATAGATTGAATGATGTATAATTGGATGTACAGAGTTACCTTCTTAGTTTATAGAAAGATTAAAAATTGTGAGGAGAGTGATGACAAGATATAATTATGTTAGTACTTGAAAAGATCCTATATTGAAAGACGTACAAACCATTTTGACAATATAACACCCCCTTCTCTTCTTTTTTCAAGGACACCCGAGGCTTTTGATTTGCGATGAATCGTTAATCATAAGCCTTTACATTGCTGTAATAAACATCAATACCTTCAATGGAATAGAAGAAGGATCGAGTAGCACGAGCATTAACAACGAACTCTGTCGAGAGAGACACGTTTGGAGCTTTGGCTTCAAGTTTTGCAACATTCAATAGCGATGGAACAAATTTCATATCCAGCAGTACCAGGCTAAGTAGACTCCCTTGAAACAATCTAGTTTCAAGCATCCACGTATGGGATTGCTGTGCAAAGCCTTTTCCTGGTGAGCTTCCAAATGGAAGTTGACAGTAGTGGTAGTAGTGCTTCGCCGCCAAGTTGCGACACTCTCAGAGCAGTTCATCATTGTACCATGAACGCACACACCAATACAAATGAAAGAATTTATATCATTGCAGGAGCCTGATTTCACATCGATCCACCAGGTAAATGATGGTACCAACGCGTTAGAGAACTCTAACGCAGCCCAGCAATTACGAGATGCATTCTATGAAATACACCCAGAGCTCCTCCAGTCAGAGTCATCAGCCATGACGGCTTATTATCTATTAAAGAATAGAAAGAGAGGATCTACCTTATCCCTGCTGCCCTCAAGCCAACATGCATCATCTTTTAATACCATTTTCCTGGCAACAAACAGTTCATTATGACAACTGCACCAATACCAAGAAGCAAATAAGAAGGCAAAAAATATCTAGGAAGTCAGAAAAATCATGAGGTTGCAAATATCTCATGGCATTTTTAAAACTGTGCCGGCTTAAAAATCTCTTTATATACAAAACAGCCGTGACTCTGCACTCCAGACACGAGCTAACAGAAAAGTAAAGAGGAAAAATTATTAGTAACTCCTGTGTGGGTTTATGAACAGATGGAATTGATTTCCCTATAAAGCCCACGGAAGACCTTCGAGTGTGTGATTGGACACATTCACCACATCCATGCAGGGCACTATACATATGGCGAGTCGCCATAGCTCTATTTATCTGAAAGGTCCCCAAAAAGGAGCAGTGAAGTATTCACATGACGCCTTTCAGGCACAAGCTGCTCTGTTTTTGAAACAGGTTTTACAGTTTGTTCCTTGTCTGGAAATGGGAATGAGAGGGAAAGGGAGAGGGAAGCAGAGACACCGTCGTCTTCTTCCTTATTCAACACCTTGTCTGGGGGCTTGTTCTGGTTATCATTTTTCTCTACCAATCCGAAGAAAGGCAGGATTCCCTTATTAGGGGATTTTGTCTCAGCCCCTAAGGCAAGCTCGAGATTTGGAATCCCATCATGAACTTTATCCTCATCATTTGACGAGTTCCAGGGCATGGAGTTACCAGGCAACCAAATATCCTTGACACGATGTGAATTCACAGGAAAGAAGAACCTTTCACTAGTTCCTAGGTCCTCCAAGATAACTTTTTCATCAGATGCTTTGTCATAGCTCTTCTCCTCAATTGAGGAGCTGGAACCCAAATCACATGTCTGAGAAGTAAAACTACCACTCAAAGAATTTCCATCTCTTGAACCACTACCCCCATATAGTTCCCTGAAACCCGTCTTGAGCTTCTTCCTAATACTCTCTCCATCTACTAACTTGTTATTATCTGCCTTATTCCACAGAGCTTTATGAGTCACGCTACTCGAAGTCAGTGGTGCAGTCTCTGATAGATCAATATATGGTCGTTTCCTTGGGGTTTTCTCTGAAGAAGCCTCCACATCCAGATTCACATTCTCTTCATTCAAGTCCGTTTCAACTTTAACATTATTTCTATCACAGTATGTTCTATCAACTATTTTTTCCTCACCAAAAGTCGTCCTGCCACCTGAATCTTGACTACCAACACCAAAAATCTTGAAAGATGGCATACCTTCTCCAAAACATGAAGTACCTTCATGCATTTGTATCTCCACCACATCAGAGCTAGAATTAGTTCCAGTTACCTCAGCACAAGATTTAAACTCCACATCCATACTGCACTCAGGATGACCAACTTCTTCCTGTGAAAAGAAGGGTCAGCATTGATTGAATTGTAAAGGAAGGCGAAAAGAAGTATAAAACAAGCTCAACGAAACCAATATGCAGAAAGAATAACAATGAAAAATAGAAGTAAACAATTTGGAACTATTTCCAGAGACTTGGGAGTTGTGTTCACTTTTAGATAGCAATTTTCAGATTTTTCCCCAGCATACATCTTTATTCTAAAATCATTCCTAAATAGAAAACTGAGAAAAGGTGTTTACTAACTCAGTACATAGTTTCAAATATAGAAACAAGGGCCTCACTAGGATTGTCTTCAAAATAATAAATAACTGGGTTTAAATAAAGGGGAACTATACAAGGCTCTTCTTTCTAAAGTGGAATTTGAAGGGCAACTTTTAGTAGTGAAATTAACAAACAGGTGTTTCCAAGAAAAAGGTAAATAGCAAACACGTTTTCACAATATTCTGTCTTCTAGAAAACTGAAAAATACTCTTTTTTTTTGCGAAAGTTTTTCTGGCTCCACTGTTTCCTAAAGGCAAGAATGGTGAAATGGGCAATCTTAAGATCATTTTTTGCCCAACATTTCAGAAGTGCTCGAACCCCACTAAAGTTAATTCACAATCTTTGACTTTAAGTTTTCTTTCTTCTCCTTTCTAGGGAGATAAAACAAGGATCTCGAAGAGCAAGAAATATATAAAAGCCACACACAATAAACATAAACAAAACAAGCACACATGAAACAAGAATTTTACATGGAATTTGACCATGTCAGTCAAACTGCCAAAAAGTCCCCTGCAAGAAGCCCACATTCAAAATCTCTCACTAAACTAGCATCAGATTAAGAAGCATAGGAAGCATTGCAGTATTCAAAAGGTTCCATTAGTGCTGGAGTTGACAAATGATTTGAGCATTAATAGATCTGCTTATGATTCATGCAGACACAGACTACAAAGACAATGTTGAGATTTCAATAAAAACATATATGAGAGGTCATGGAATTCTTTGGGGAGATCTTGGTAATATTGTATGAGGTCGTGGGAAGCTATTTTCAGGAGCACAAAATATTTGGTCCTCGGGCAATATAAACACATTCCATAACAAAATCATTTATATGCACGCCACCAGGAAAAATAATTCAAACTAACATGAAATTTACCTTTTACACAAAAACTTCCAATAATAAGGCATCGGAAAAATGACCTCTACAAAGCCAAACCCATCTGGATTTTAAATATCTAGGGTCACAAACAAGGCCTTTTAGAAAAGAAAATATGTACTTCAAAAATATAATGTTATTAGATACAGGAAAAGGCATAGTTTAGAAATAGAAAATAAAAGGTAATTTAGAACAAAATGCTTTATAGAATTACAACGAATCACAAATCTCAAAGTCACATTCAAGTAAGTCATGCATGCCACCTTTCTGAAGTAGCATGCATACAAAATGTTCTGATTGGATCATGGTGATAAAAGAAACCAGAATGTTGCTGCCACTTATTTTTGAATATATGGAAAAGTCACAAGGCAAGAAAAACTTGAGAAATTCATGTGACTGCTAAATTGCTGATCAGTGATGGCTAATGTCAAGTTAAAAAATGAGTAGAAAATTCAAAAATTAATCTGTCTCTCTTTCTCACTCACTCTCTCTTTTGGGAATAGAGGAAGTCAGGGTTGTGAAGCATCATATGTTTATTGTCAGGATTATAGTGTGTTAGCCACTAGACACAATAGTCATCATTCCACCCAGACTCCAACATGGATAAAACCAAGATGTAATATCAACCATATAAGTGTTTTCTTGTTTGTCATGTGCGAGGCAAAAAAATTACCAGGGAAGAACTGCTGCGTCTAACTTCTGGGCACCATGGGGTATTGCTTCCTGGAATCTTTGGCACGGATTTGGAGTCAAGCTTCCCATCTTGACTCTCTTGGATCGTTTGTGAATTAAATACTTTGTTATCAGAATTCCTGTTTAAGGACACACATGGCTTTTCAGGAGCATTTGATGTAAGAGGCACATCACAAGAACTGTCACATGCAGATGTTTCTTTAACAATACATTCAGATGGGCAGAGATTCTCAGGTGAAGACAAGACTGCAGCAGGAATGTCTTTGTCCCTGGGCACCACATTCAAACTGGGAATAACTAACTTCTTAAATGAATTTGATTCAGATCTCCTTCCCCTGAACACTCCCCACAAGAAATACAACATGTTCCAACCTGCAAATAATAATCACACACTAAATTATTTTAATTCCATGACTTCTAAGCATACATGCAGGCTCCTCACAAATTCCTACCAGAATAGCAGTTGAACATGTTAGATAGGAATCAGCACAACCGTGTAGCAGCAACACAAGAAAGGAGTGATTTAAAGTAATAACAAAAAAAGAGAGAAAATGACCAAGAAGATCATACCAGGCAACTACAAAAGGGAGGAAGGGAATTAGAGTTATATAGCCAAGTCAGAATCAGGCTTTATTATGCATGGAGAATTAGCAATGTTTTTGCTGCAAGCTAAATTGCAAAAATGAAAATCAGAAAGCTGATCGGGATAGGATGCTTCATCAACATCCATAGAGTAATATTTTATAGTGTAGGTCTCACAAAGATCTCATTCCAACAGAAATTCAGCGTGAATCAACCTCAAGGTCTAAAACACATCCTATAACAACATGATTACGGTGCAACAGAATCAGTGTCTAGAAAGCAATTTCCCAATATTCTTACGCTGGGAGTTCTCTGGAAGCTGAGTGGATGGGAATATGAAGAATTCAACACCACCAAATGATCCTTTCAGGGCCAGATCCTTTTTAATCATGTTGTCCAACAATCCCTTGTAGTTCTCGTAACTGTAATATGAGCAGTTTAAAAACCAAATAAATACATAGACAGATAAATGCAGAAAAACCCACTCAATCAGAAAAGACATGCATATATTAACCTTTCAAAATCCTTGGCAAAGAAGTAAAGTGCAATATTTTCCTCTTTAGCACCACTGATGTGGAATTGTCTTGGCCATGTGCTTAAGCGAGGTACTTCATCCAAGTTAATATTCTGGGGAAACTTGTTGACCATGTCATGGACTTTAGGTGATGCACAAGTCGATAGATGTGCTTGAATTCCACCATATAAGTCGATAAATTTTTCAGATCTATGCACTTCAAGCACCCCCCTGTATTCACATAACAGAAGCTTACCTACATTGTACTTTTTAAAACATGTGCAGGAAGGAATGTGGAAGAATATGTAAAGTCAACGCACACAAATTAGCATGGATAAACTTACTGCCAGATATATTCATGCTCTGGGATGGCAGACATCTTCATAAGGACAGACTTCTCCACTGAAGTATGAGCAGGCTTTCCCGAATATGGGGCAATGAAATCCAATTGCCCCACCTTGGAAGGATAAACAGTATCAGTGGAGTGCTCATTAAGCTGCTTCACGTTATTAATATTTGTTGATTTGCTGAACTCAGAGGAAGAAGCACCATGATTTGCTTGCCTTTCAAGTGTTCCTTCATTCATCTTATTTAAAACTGAGAACTGATCTTGAATCTCGCTACTTGCATCTACATTTAACAAGGATACCCCATCAGATTGATCACTTTCTTTTTTCTTTCTGTATATTCCAGGCCTCTTAAGCATAGCAACCTCAATTGCAGCTTTCAATTTACTACCTTTGCTCATCCCCTCTCTGGCAGTTCTAGAAATAGGTACATCAGTACCAGAAACCATAGGACTAACAACAGTGCAATTTTCTGTAGCATGACCGACTTCCTTGCACATTTGACAAGTGACAATTTTCAACCCAGTGGTACCAGCAGGCCTCAAGTGACTGACAGAACTTTCCCTAACCTTTTCACCTTGATTTGATGATTCCCGTGACTGAGGGAAGCCATCTTGCAAATTTTCATTAGCATTATTGAGCTGTCTCTCAGCATTCCAGGAACTGGATGATGGTTCATCTTTAGGGCTAATTTGGTTCGATTTTTGTTCCACAGAAGAACTGCTAATTCCATGTGTAGATGAAACTCGAACTGCATTGGCAAACAATAAAATAGCTTAGCTTGTTTTACCTAAAAATAAAAAATAAAATAAGCGCATCACAAAATACAAACAGGCACCATGAAACAACATCATGTTTTGTCAAGTCTAACCATCAAGAAATACCTGAAGTACCTGGGATATCTGCACTTTTACGACCCACATTACTAGTTGATCTAGATAAGGTACCCAATTTTCCATCGGACTGTGTGGACTTCAACTCTCTGTTGATGCTTGGGGATGATGCTATGGCACTTTCACCACGAGGAGTGATCCTTTGATCAACCTTAGGTGTCGAAACAGCACTATTTGGCATTGAGCTACCTAAAGGGCGATCCAGCCTCAACAAGTTTTTTCTATCAATTGCATTCTGGTCTTTCACTTGTTTTAACCCTCTTGCATCTTGAGTGTGAGAATATTTGGATGAAATCATTTTACCTTTTGATTCAATCGTGACAGATCGGCCTGAGTTCACAGATTTAAATGACATAGATTTACTCATCATTCTAGCAGGCCTCTCCTTCATATCAAGAGAACTCTCTCTGGTCCCCTTGTGCTTTTGAGGAAATTCATTGACAAGTTTCACTTTCGGTTTGGAATTTACGGTGTTGAACGACTTGGATTTCAACAAGGTACCTGTACAAGTAGGAAATTGTCTTGATTCTTGACATAATAAAACCAAGTTTGTAACATTAGAAAGAGCAAAGCCATAGACTTCATTCAACTGTAGACATCAGGTTTAGATTATGTTTGTTTTTAGGCTAATCTTGCTTGGAAAAAAAATTGAGGAAATGAGGAAAACTTAAGAGGTTAACATTTAACCCCAAAAGGGGGTCATATATTAATTTAGTGGGGGCAGAGGGAATGGGTTGTAAGATGGGAACTTTTTATTTTTATTTTTTTTGTGCATCTCTCTATTCCTTGAACCCTTCACCCATTTTCCTTCTCTTCCACTCACATCATTATTAGGCCGCACCAATACACATTATTTACTAGTAATTTTCAAAATATTTCATTTAAATTTTGATTTGGAATCTATTGGGCCCCACCATTACACATTTTTTACACCTACCAAACATCATGAACACTTCACCCTTCAAACACTTCTTTACACCATTACTACTTCATCACTTGACAATTAACCCTCCAATCTTTAACCCCACACCAACCACAACCTTAAATTACATTAGGCATTAGAATATTCTTTCTTTTTACACTACTTCATGACTTCTTTGTGTAATCTAGTTTTTCTCATACCAACACTCACATCCTAATTCTTGATCCATATAGATTACGTGTCAACCAGATTTTGATAGGCATTCCAGTTATGTCAACATTTATGTTCATCAAAAAATATAAACAATCATCAAATTGAAGACCTATATTGGATAGCAAGCCTATAGCTGTCCAATGGATCTAAAATTGAAACATAGATCTACATAAATGGGAACCTAAACCTATTGTTGGTTTGGTGAAACATAAAATGTGGATTGAATAGAAAGTTGTGAAGTGTGCAAAAAATGTTTTTGCCATACATGTGTAAATTAAATTGAAACTGGCTCTATGCATTGTACAGTGTGAATATGACCACAAAAAGGAAAGTGAACCAACAAGGCTCTGATTCTTACCCTTGGGGGATTGAACACGTGAACCATTCAGAGAAGGGTGAGCAGTTTCCCGAATATCAATACTTAAGCGATTTCCAAAATAAGTTTGATGAGCTGTCTTTACTTTTCCCTTATCTAAGCTCTTGAATGAAGTATCCCGAGATAATGCAGCTATTCTGCTAGGACTGCATGACTTGGGTGATGCCAAGCTTGATTCAGTAGCCTGCCTTTTGGGTACTGGAACCAGCTCTATAGTTTCTGCCTGTCTCTTGCCAGAGCTTTGTGTACTATTCATTCTTTTTTCCTCAGCATCTGAATGTTCAATTAATATTGTAAAGATGCTAATATGAAAAAACAATTGTCCAGAACTGATTTTTTAATCACTGAAATAAAAAAGAAGATAATTTGGACTGCTATTTCAGCTTTACCTGGCTTTTGATTTTCAGTTTCCTCAGCCAACTTGCATTCTTCACATAGCCAATCACCTTCAGGAACTTTCTGAAGCATGTCTCGCATACAATAGCTGATTAGTAGCAATAGCCATGTTAAAACTTGGGCTAGAAACAATGCAATGTAAGATAAAATAAGGAAAAAAGAAAATAACCAATTTGGGTTGCCAACTGAAAATATAGATGAAAGGTTGTATATTCTTACGTGTGTTCTGCACCGTCAGTGCACCTACTACATATAGCAAGCAAATCCTCTCGACCTGCATCCCCGCAAATATCACATACTTTTACCTGTTTCAGGCAAGCAAAACAGTTCAGAAAGCACAGAGGAACCCACAGGGAGATAAATTAAGGAGCACATCACAGAGAATAGAAACAACAGTGAGAAGGGAACACACACATGTATGAGCTCCAAAATTATAAAATGAATGGGAGAAAATACTTTAACGCCACCAGAACACGAGTATAAATTGAAAAGAGAATGAAAAAACAAGTTCTTAAAGCTGTCAAAAAGCACACCTTAAGCTGATGCATGTATAATCCTTCTTAATAAAATAGTATAAGAACAATTACTTACATCATGTTCCAGAATTTCAGACTCGTCACTCTCGTCCATGGATGCAGATTGCAAATGAGGCTCCTGCATATCTGCTAACTCATCCAAATCATTCAACTTCTCTTCTCGTCCAACTTGCTCAGAACCTTTAAAACCCTCATTTGATTGGTCTCCACTATCCTTGTCAGCCTCCAGTTCTAATTTTGAATAGATTTTACATGAAACCTTGGAACTCTCAGCATTAATGGTACTTTTACCATTTGCATGGTTATCTGCATTGTTATGTGCAGCCAAGTTGCCACCACAATCAATATTAGATGCTGCTTCTTTTGACAATGACAGGTTAACTTGTTCCATTGGGCATTCAAATGGTTTTCCATGGTCATGTAATGATGGATGTTCATCGAGACATTTACCATTTGCATTCAAGGAAAGGCACTTAGTCTGGACCTTTGGTGGGCTACTACCAGCATCAGCATCATTTGAAGGAGTCTCCAATGAGCCTGAATTGTGAGAAACTAGTGCCTTTCCAGATCCTTCCACTTCTAAAGCTGAACCGCGCAATAAATTATCCCTGTCTAAATTCTTCTTAGGATAACTAACCACTTTGCTTGCATCACTAGCTCTACTAACACATGATATGGTATCATCATGGCCCTCTTCAGATTTAGGATCCCCGTGCTTCTTTGAGAGAGTTTTCTGATCTGAAAGACACTCTGGTTTTGGAGAAAAATGATCCTCGGCAACAGCTCTACCAGAGGACAATTTCGGAAGCATCTGAGACTCGGCTGAGGCATCAGCATCAGTTGACCTTATGTTTGCTTTACTTTCCGCATTTTCAGACAGAGAGTCATGACTTGAACTGACACTGAGCAAGTTGCTTGCTTCACTAGTGGTATGCTGTAAGCTGTCACGTGCTCTACTTTTAAAAGAGACTATACCATCACCATCATTATTAGAATACTGACTTGATGCAGTTACACGACAGGTTTCATCAGAAAACTCATCACCCTTTGATCCCATACAAGCTAGCTTAAGATGCATACAAGATGAACAAGGAGCGGAGCACACGTTACAAGTCCCAGACTCAGCTCTCATACGAACCTTCCGTCTCATCGAAGGCTTGCCTAATCCTTTTTCAGCCTGTGATGGTTCCTAATGAAAATTAAGAGCAAAAAAAGAAATCAGATAAGAACAAAATCAGGGGTGTAATGCTTACCTTCTTAGTGAAGAAAACCAAAAAGGCACTCTTAACTATTCCTCAAATGGTAAATTTGCATGCAGATGATACATTTAAAAACCAAACCAGACTATATAAGGTTTGCATTAATAAGCACTTTTCTTGGGGTTTTCTTATCATATGTAAAAGCAGTAACCAATTTACTTGCATGCTGCCCATGGCTGATAGCTCTGTAACGATCATCTTACTCACTGATATAACAAACCAACCGGATTATGACAATGTTACTTAAGGCATGAAATTATTTTATATTTGTTGAGTAGTAAGCCTTTGCGTTATTAGGATAATCCTTTAATAATGAAAGACTTCTTCATATAACAAGTCATCCAATGTACATTTCCAAAATCCTTTTATTAACAGAAGGTCTTATTGCTTCATCCTCCCCAGGAAATATTTTGAACACCTATGTTCCATGAGATACAGAAGAAGAATAGTTTTTCCACACATTAATACTACCTCAAAAATCATATATGTCCAATCCTTGTTTTGTATTCAAATTAGCACAAGCCAAGAGAAACAAAAGAATGGCATGCAAAAAAGTAATTGCAGGAAGCTTCAACCAGTCCAAGAATGACTATTTCCTTTCATTTTCACTCAGTGTCTCCTTAACCAAACCAGAAGGCTTCTGCCATTAGCCTCTAAAAGAGTCCAGAATTGTGAACTTCAAGCATATCAAGGACATTGAACTTCAAGCATATCAAGGACATTTATTCAAATAGACAAAAAATAAGGGAGTGCATTCAATTATCGAAGTCTAGAATTGCCAAGGAGCATCAACCATCACTGTCTTTAGGTTGAAACCAAGGGTGGTTTATATGCCATACAATATAAATTCACAAGATTTCTTAAGCCAATATTGCACCTAATTAAAACCAAGACAAAGACTTGCCTTTTGAAAGAGATATCTCCTTTCATGACAGCTTCATTTTTACACCCTTGTGAAGTAACAACAGTAAGCAAGTTCCTATCAAATGCCAAGTGCTCTTTTACAATACACGGAGAGGGGATGTAGCATACACAAGCCAAATGCATTCCTCTCTCTCTCTCTCACCCACCCACACACACACAATAATATATATATATAATTAGCAGCTGATCATTACCCCTTTTAGAAACCCACTTCCTATCAATGCTAAGAATAGTGAGATGAATTACTGTAACAGGAAAAAAATGAATCACAAAATAGATTAACCAGCATATAACTCCTAACCTCAGAAGGTTATAAAAGGAATCAACAAGTAAACACATTTTCATGTAGACATGAATTAGAATATGGAAGAACGATATCAGAGTAAAATAAAATAGAAAACTGTAAAGCTAGTACCATAAAGTTAATGCACATATAGTAATATTATTACAAGTCTTCCCTCCTAAACCCCAAGACTTCTCATGCCTTAGTTTTGCAACAGTGGTCATCATTGGACCAAGTTCATTGGCAAGTTTATGATTTAAGAGCAATATATGGTAATCTTATAGGACTTGAGAATAACAGCAATATATGGCAATTTTACGGGACTTCATAATAGTAAATGAGTTCAAACTTGATTCACCATTTGATAGATTAGCTATGCTCCATCAAAGTTTATAGTAATGTTAGTCCACATTGAAGATGATGAAAAAAAACAGAGCAGCATACTATTGGGTCTAGAGTGTTTATCCGATACAACTCCAATCTCAATAAAACATATAGACAACATCTATAGCTAGATTATTATCCAAACACTCCATTGCATCAACTTCCATGAAAGAAAGAGTCAATTTAAATGCTCCCAACCCAAGATGACAAACCCGATTGCAATATTCAATTTCATCCATTTATGCAGGTATTCATTCAATTGAAGGTGCTCGCTATTAGAAGAACTCCTAAGGGAAAGGGAGAGAAGAAAATAGTAAATAAACAGAATGTAAATTACCCTTTCTCCTCACCATATACTTCTTCTGAGTTTTGTCTAATGGCCTTCCATACGATGACCCTCCCTCAACACTGACGTGATCTAAAAAAACACCGTCAAAACCACAATTTAATCAGGGGAAAAAATTCCCAAACATACAGCAAAAA